>NC_068370.1:11563626-12163626 GCF_020536995.1 Dreissena polymorpha | reverse complement strand
TCTGTATGATATCTTGGATGGGTTCGAAAATGGTTACGTTTGCTTGAAAAACATGGCTGCCAAAGGGCGGGGCATTTTTCCTTATATGGCTATATATGGCTATAGTAAAACCTTGTGAACACTGTAGAGGCCACATTAATTGTCCAATCTTCATGAAATTTGGTCAGAAGATTGGTCTCAATGATATCTTGGATGAGTTCGAAAATGGTTACGTTTGCTTGAAAAACATGGCTGCCAAAGGGCGGGGCATTTTTCCTTATATGGCTATAGTAAAACCTTGTGAACACTGTAGAGGCCACATTAATTGTCCAATCTTCATGAAATTTGGTCAGAAGATTGGTCTCAATGATATCTTGGATGAGTTCGAAAATGGTTACATTTGCTTGAAAAACATGGCTGCCAAGGGTCGGGGCGTTTTTAGCTCACCTGAGCATTGTGCACATGGTGAGCTTTTGGGATCGCCCTTTGTCCGTCGTGCGTCGTCAACATTTTACCCTGTGAACATTCTAGAGGCCACATTTCTTATCCGGTCTTCATGAAACTTGGTCAGAACATTTGTCCCGATGATACCTTGACTGAGTTCGAAACTGGGTCATGCTGGGTCAAAAACTAGGTCACTAGGTAAAAAAATAGAGAAACCTTGTGAACACTGTAGAAGTCACATTTGATGCCCAATCTTCATGTAAATTTTGCCAAAATGTTTGTCTTAATGATATGTTGGTTGAGTTCAAAAATTTTGTTCCAGTCCGTTGAAAAACATGGCCACCAGGGGGCGGGGCAGTTTTCCTTATATGGCTTTATAGAAACCTTGTGAACACTCTAGAAGTCACAATTTTTGCCCAATCATCATGAAACTTGGTCAAAACATTGGTTTTATTGATATCTCGGATAAGTTCGAAAAGGGTCCAGATCGGTGAAAAAACATGGCTGCCAGGGGGTGGGGCAGTTTTCTCTATATGTATAAAGTGAAAACATTTGAACACTCTTAGAAGTCACATTTTTGGTCCAATCTTCATGAAATTTGGTCAGAACATTTGTTTCCTGGATACGACAGTTGAGTTTGAAAATGGTTCAGATCGGTAAAGAAACATGGCTGCCAGAGGGGGGGGGGGGGGGGTCTTTTTCCTTTTATATATATAGTAAAAAAGCTTGTGAACACTCTAGAAGTCACATTTTTTGCCTAATCATCATGGAATTTGATCAAAACATTTGTTATGTGGATACCTGGGACGAGTTTGAAAATAGTCTTGAACATTTGAAAAACATGGCCATAATAACAGAGGATTATTATGTTGAAAATTGGTTGGGGATGAACTGCAACAAACGTATTTTTGCCATCTGAAAACCCTTTATTAAATAATCTCAAAATTTTAAGTAGTAATATTGATTTCACAGAAAATTACTTAGGCGAGAAACAACTGTACATGTGTATATAACAGTTTAGAGTCAAGCACCAAATTCCTGTGCTGGCCACTTTTCACACATTTTGTTGCATGTAATTTAATGATCACAGACCTATGAAATAACCATTAGCCACAGCAGGTACCTCATTATCTCTGACAGTTGCTTGATGCCTAACCCCTTGTTTACAGCCCTTTGCAGTGAACAGCATGGAACAGCAATTGCTATACAGTGGTATCAATATAGAGATAAACACATAAATGCATCTGTCTGGCATTTATTTTCGTATAAAAATCAGCATGCTGACTGCATAAAAAGAACAGATTACAACATTGGAGCAAGCTCTTGAAATAGCAAAATTTATGTACTTATATATTTTCAAGAAAGGTTTATACAATATATTTAAATTTAATGGGCGTGATATTTCATATTTCTTAGCTTTAAGTTCAGTGATGCCTGATTGAACTTACTCAATATGGCTATTATTTAACTTGTAACTATCACAAAGTCCCAGTGTATATTATGAATATCAAGAAGAAAAAGTAAAGATATGTACGTAAAAATATCCTTTACAGCTTAGGCAACAACTGTTGCCAAAATTCAATTATATTGATCAATAAAAACAGCGATTTTTTTTGTCCAATTGGGAAAAGTACCCGTGCCGGTCCAATTGGGAAAAATTGAGTCGTGAAAACCCTCAAATTGGGAAAAATCGAGTCGTGAAACCCTCAAATTGGGAAATTGGTGTATTTGATTTTATGCTCCCAAATACTTTAAAATTGATAACTAAGTGTTTTCAAGCTGTCAATATTATATTTACCTAGGTTCAAACCATAGAGCTGCACAGGGAAACTACCAAATGTTGCATTTTCCAAAAAAAAAAAAAAAAAAAATTTTTTTTTTTTACCTTAAATTGGGAATTTTTGGCCAGCAATTGGAAAATTTGTAGTTTTTTCGTAATTGGAAAAGGGCCGTTTACTGGTACTTTATAAAGAAGGAAAAAAATCGCTGAAAAAATAGATTGAAATATTCTCCTGCTTTACTGTTGAACATTTATTGACAAAAAACTATCGTGTCTACATGTACACATATCATATCACAGATATACTTTGTTCAAGAATTAAAGAGATAGAGAAAATGTACTTAAAACCAACTATTTGCGATACTTATGATATTAAATGCAGCTTGTATTTGAGAATAAATTTCACAATTAAAATGCATTTTAGTTTTGCATTGGTTGTAAATAAAGAGTAGAAGCGCAGAGGAATTGTTTACAAACAACACTTACAAGTGTGAATAATTAACAAAAATTAACTCTTAAATGAAGTATGAAATTTCATTTTAAATCATAAATACAGATTGATAAAAAAAAGTCATGTAGGCCTACATGGATGATATGTGAAATACAGTATTATGTGAAAGTCAGAAATACCATTATTCTAATTAATTTTATATACAGACGTACGTCATGTATGATATGTGAAATGCAGTATTACTTGAAAATCAGAGTATCATTGTGCTAAGTAACTTTGAATGGAAAAACAGTGAAAAAGTATTTTAATAATAGAGCACACTAAGTCTGTACTACCGCCTGTCTGCTCAGCACTCGTCCTCTTGAAGATTTTACACTAAATAATCGAACTATAAAGCGCAAGTTAAGTATATACGCCCGTCTGTATGAAGTACTTATATTATTTTGAACTCCACCATCCCAGAATAGTTTAGTTCCTTTGGGTCTCAGGTGAGCGCCTTAGGGCCCATGGCCCTCTTGTTCCTTATATGGCTATATATGGCTGTTGTAATATCTTGTTAACACTCTAGAGGCCACATTTATTGTCCGATCTTCATGAAACTTGGTCAGAAGATTCATCCCAATAATATCTTGGATAAGTTAAAAAATGATGCCGGTTGGTTGAAAAACATGGCCACCAGGGGGCGGGGCATTTTTTCTTATATGGCTATAGTAAAACCTTGTTAACATTCTAGAGGACACTTTTTTTTCCGATCTTCATGAAACTTGGTCAGAAGATTTGTCCTAATGATATCTTGGATGAGTTCGAAAATGGTTTCAGTTGCTTAAAAAACATGGCCGTCAGGGGGCTGGGCATTTTTCCTAATATGGCTATATATCATGCTTTTGTAAAACCTTGTTAACACTCTAGAGGCCGCATTTATTGTCTGATCATCATGAAACTTGGTCAGATGATTTGTCCCAATGATATCTTGGATGAGTTCGAAAATGGTTCCAGTTGGTGGAAAAACATGGCCACCAAGTGGGTATGGCATTTTTCCTTATATAGCTAAATTTAAACCTTGTTAACACTCTAGAAGCAGTATTTATTGTACGATCATCATGAAACTTTGTCAGAAGATTTGTCCCAAAGATTTTTGGACAATTTCGAAAATGGTTCCAGTTGCTTGAAAAACATGGCCACAAGTGGGCAGTGCATTTTTCTTTATATGGACTTATGAATCTTCATGAAACTTTGTCAGTATATTTGTTGAAATGATATCTTGGATGTGTATGAAAATGGTTCTGGTCTGTTGAAAAACGTGGCTGCCAGGGTGTTCACTAGTCATGAAAGTTGGTAAGGACATTTTGTTCTAATGATATCTTGGGCTGCACAGAACAGGTCAGTTCCTTTGAATCTCAGGTGAGCGACTTTGGGCCTTTCAGGCCCTCTTGTTTAACAATACAATGTATTTGATATGCATAAACTGCTTTTAATAGGTTCTAACTGTTTTGGAATGTTACTGAGTGTTAAGTTACCCATCAGTTTTGGCATTTTATCACCAAAACCTGTTTCAGTATTTGTTGCTGTGTTTTAGGAACCGTTGGTGGCCAATGACATCCTCAACCACCGCCACTTTGTGCACAAGCAGCTGTGTAACCGCTACAATGACAGGACCATTCAGAGATTCTACACGGTATGGCTCACATCTGGGACTGCGGTGTTTTCAGGCTTCTTTACAATAATTGATGAATGTCGTGCGAAAATGGGTCTTATCCTAATATGTTATCGTGGCCAGCCCTCCTATTAGCGCAGTCTTGGGAGCTACTTTAAATTCAAGCATATGGTCTCATCAGCAAATGTGCAGTCTGGTTCTGGGCTTCACTGGCTGCATTTGGCATACCCATAATGTCTTGATGCAGTTCAATTGTTTTTAAATGTTCTTAATATGGACATAGATTCTTGCCTATACATTAAACAATTGATAACTCTCAATCATTACTTAGTGAATATGTTTTGATTCATATTCTTTTCGGAATGCCCAATATCAAATGTATACATTAACTGGTATTCTTCTTGTCCAGCAAACTAGATTATGTGTATTATTCACAATTTAAATTGTTTTAAAGTAGAAATAAAACAAAGATCTTGAGTTTTAAACACTCGTTACTTATGAAAGCTTAAAAGAGTTAAAACCATGTCCTATTCCCCACTCAGTTCAACACCAGTCTGGATGGAGTGCTTACCAATCTTGTGCATGGAGAGCACTGCGCCAGGTACCAGATTGTGGCCGTGCCTGGAACCAACCTGTTCCTGGGCATGATCAACCAGACCTGTGACATCGCCACCGCCTTCTGTCCGTGCAGCATGGTCAGTACAGTGTAAATGAGCATGGCTTTGTGAAAATGAACTTAATGCATGTGCTTTAAGTGTAGTCCCATATTAGCCTGTGCAGTCCTCTGTGGCTAATTGTGGACCTAATCGGGATTTTTACTAAGAAGAAACTTCCTTTAAACAAAAATACCCATCAAGTGTAAAGATGAGTCCCAGATAAGCCTATGCAGTGGGCACAGGCTAATTAGGGATGACGCTTTAAGCCGAGAGTTAATTTTTGTTGGGACATGCACATACATTAAGCCCGGTTGTCAAAGAGCAATACTCATAAAGTGTTGTTTGTTTTTTGTGAATATGCCCTTTACATGAAATTGTGATGATAATGATATTGCATTGTAAATTCTGAAAATGGTATAAAAGTTACATATACCATTTTAAAATGTCATCAAGCAATAATTGATGGTGAAAGTCAAAGATTTTTTCAGACTTAGTAGGCCCTTTTGCATCTCCAAGGAAAATTTTTAATGCAAAGGTACCAGGATTTTTTTGTATCCCCTGCCATCGGCTGAGGGATATAGAGTTGGGGTTGGCTGTCAGTGCGTCAGTCCATCAGTCTGTCAGTCCGCTAGTCTTTCACAAACTGTCCAGGTCTATATCGCAGATATTGTATAAGATATTAACATGAAACTTCATAGGTGAATAGATATAAATGAGGAGATATGTCATGCACAAGAATGATAACCCGTCACCTCATTAAAAGTGAGTTATTGCCCTTGTTTTTGTATGATGAACTTTTTCGGGGCTATATCTCATAAACTATATACGATTTTAACATAAAACTTTATAGGTGTAGAGATATCAATGAGGAGCAGTGTCATACACAAGAATGATAACCCTACACTTTCCTAAATAAGAGTTATTGCCCTTTGTGGTTTTTGTATTTTTTGTATGATGTAACTTTTCAAGGCTATATCTCATATACTATACAAGATTTCAACATGCAACTTCATGGGTGTGTAGATATCAATTAAGAGAATTGCCATGCTTAAGAACCATAACCCTACACTTTTATAAGTAAGAGATATTGCCCTTTGGTGTTTTTATCTGATGTTACTTTTCAGGGCTACATCTCAGATACTATACAAGAAAGCTCATGGGTGTATAGATATCAATTAGAGAATTGAAATCCATAAAAACAATAACCCTTATTATTTGTTCTGCACCTGTCAATTAACAAAATGTATTTTGCGGTGGATATAAATTCAAATTTGCTTGTTAAAACTTACTTCGAATGAGAACAATTGAATGATATCAAGGTTCTATATATTGCAGAAGGAATATTGAAATGAGTGCATGTGAAAGCCTTTTTCTGGTGAACTTATGATTTCCTTATTGTCAGTTGAAGAGTCACTTAAATGATTTTTAGCTCGGCTGTTTTCGGAGAAAATCCGAGGTATTGTCATAGCCAGCATGTCGTGTCATGTCTGTCGTCGTGTCCGCCGTCCGCGTCGTGTTAAAACCTTAACATTTTGTTAAGGTTTTGAACATTGGCTCTAAGATCAAAGTGCTTCCACCTACAACTTTGAAACTTCATATGTAGCTGCACCTTGATGAGTTCTACACGCCACCCCCATATTTGGGTCACTAGGTCAAAGGTCAAGGTCACTGTGACCTCTATAAAAAAATCAAATAAATTCTGACAAGCTTTCATTTCTTTAAAACTGCACCCGCACCCGAGAGTGGCACCCGTTATGAGGTGCTCTTGTTTAGATTAAATATTGCAACTAAAATTCTTGCTGGCAGGTTGACCGATTGTGTTTGAACTGTAACCGGATGGGTCAGGCTGAGTGTGAGTGTCCCTGTGAGTGTCATCTGGCCATGGACTTCTGTAATGGGGACCTGCTCAAAACGGACGACATGTGAGTTACATAGTAGTATATAACCTGGAACTGAGCATATGTGAGCTGTATATGAATGTACTGGTGTTATCAAGTGATTATGATAATTTTGGAAAATAACAAGAAATAAAGAATGGAGACATGCCAAAAATATTATGCAAATAGATCTGTGATTTATCTATCTTGCTTCATCAGTTGTAATATAATATTTTGTTGAGAATGTAGTCAGGCTATGTTCATCATAATGCAGGTAACCAAACTTCTTGAGCAAATTTTTTCTCTCAATTTGAGTAGCAAAATTACTGGTTTACTTTTAATTATTATATGGTTGAAGACAAGATATTTAGCATTTCTTTTAGCTACATGTACAGTCAATCTTGTGGATGCGACCACTTGTATTAAGCGACCTTTGTCTTATGCGACCATTTTGAAATCCCACGGAGCTTTTTCGCTATGTAATGATATTGTATTAAGCGACTTTTGTCTTACGCGACCAGCGACCGCTGATTTTTGTGTATTTTGATGTTCGAATCTTGAATTAAGCGACCACTAGGAGGTAAAAGTGGTAAATCTATTTATCTTTCAGGAACAAATCCTTGTTAATTGTTTATCTAAGCCGATAAGATGTACTGTTACACCTCTGCTTTGTTTTCACACCAACCATACTGATTATGCTTTTTCTCGTTGACCGGTTCTGACCGGTATTTTTGTAGACTGCGTATCAATTTATTGAGTTGAATAATAGAGGAACGTATTAAGCACAGTCTACAGCTTAAATAGTTAACTATGTGTAAAGTTAAGAGACAACACCGATTTTTCTCGAGTGCAGATAACAGGTGCAGAAACAATGCACTGTACGCAACAAACATTTCCTGAGAAGTGCGGAAAATAAACTATTAATCGGCAACATCTGTCGGAATCCGTACATTACCAATTTGTAATTATGCTAATTAGTAGATATTTGTTAGCCAATCACATTGTTATTTACTTAATAAATTTTCCTATCAGGTCTGTTTGTTTGTTTTCAATTGACGTGTTTTAATTTTTTCAGCTAATTATGTATCATAATCGAGTCAGATTTCCTTAAGCGTACATGCAGAAATTAAAATGTCAAAACGAAAAGTGTTAACGTTGAACGAGAAAATTCGGGTTTTGGAATTGTCAAAGAGTAAAAGTGCACATAAAATCGCTGATGAGTTTGGAGTCGGTAAAACTCAAATTCAGAACATTCTTAAGCGTAAAGCCAAGGTGCTTGAAGACGTGGAAAATAATGTGTCAGGTAAAGAAAATGCGAAAAATATTTCCTTTTCTATGTTGTTTTTGCAAATAAATATGTACACACAATTCATTTATAATAAATGATAATTTGTAATAAGTGAAAAAATAAAACACATTATAAGTAAAATATTGTTTATGTTTTGTGTTTATTTTCATTTTGTTATAAAAGTAAGCATTCTTCCAGAATGGCCTTTTTTTATTTAAAGACCATTTTTTTAAGAGACCGCTTTTGATTACTCCCTTGAGTGGTCTCTTAATACAAGATTGACTGTACATTTTATTTGAATAAAGGGATAAATACATGGATAAATAGACATCATATGAATTTAATAAAAATGTGTCATGAGCATTAAATTATCTCAACATGCAAGCCTATATTTCAATTATGGTCTTTAAACATATAAATGATATTAGCTCCATCAGCATGCTCATGGTGAGCTTTTGTGATCGCCTTTTGTCTGTGGTCTGTAGTGCGTCGTGCGTAGTCAGCAATTGCCTTGTTAGCACTCTAAAAGTCACATTTAATGTAATTTGGTCAGAACATTTGTTTTAATGATATCTTAGATTAGTTTGAAAATTGTTTTGGTCTTTTGAAAAACATGGCTGCCAGGGGAGGAGGACTTTCCTTATACAGCTATTGTAAAACGTTGTTAACACTTTTGGTCTTTTGAAAAACATGGCTGCCAGGGGAGGAGGACTTTCCTTATACAGCTATTGTAAAACGTTGTTAACACTTTTTAAGTCACATTTATAGCCCATTCTTCATGAAACTTGGTCCGAACATTTGTTCTAATGATATCTTGGATGAGTTCAAAAATGGTTCCAGTATGTTGAAAAAAATTGCTGCCAGGGGGAGGGGCATTTATCCTTATATGGCTAAAGTAAACTCTTGTTAACTATCTAGAAATCTAATTTATGGTCTAATCTTTATGAAACTTGGTCAGAAAATGTGTTCTAACAAATAGCTGGGCTGATTTAAGAAATTGTTATGATTTGTCAAAATATATTGTGGCATGGGCGGACATTTTTGCTTATATGCCTATTGTAAAACCTTATTAGCTTTATAGAAGTCTGATTTTTAGTCCAATCTTCATGAAACTTACTTAGTTAGAACATTTGTTCTTACAATATCTGGGTTGAGTGAAAAATGGGTTCCGTCCATTGAAAAACATGTCTTGTCATTTTTCCTTACATGGCTATAGTTAAACCTTGTTAACTCTCTATCAGATATTTTGGCCAAGTTTGAAAATGGTTTCAGAAACATTTTTTTGCTGAAAGCAGTTCAGTTCCCTGAAGTCTCCGGTGAGTGACCCTGGGCCTCAAGCATTGTTGTATCCTCTAGCCTTCTTGTATCATAGAGGTCTTTATTGAGGATGTAATGTGAATGCTTATTGTGCAGTGTTCTAGAAAAACTGTTCTTAATGCATTTGAGTGAAGTGTTGTCCCAGATTAGCTTGTGCAGTCTGCACTGGCTACTCTGGGACGACGCTGTCCACTTTATGGAATTTCCTCTTAAAGGTAGTCTCTTCTTGATGGAAATCAAGTTTAGGTAGACAGATTTGTTCCTAATTAGCCTGTATGGAATGCACAGGCTAATCTATAGGCCTGTTCAGACTGCACAGGCTTATCAGGGAATAATCTACATGCGCGTCCCGCGTCTATGACGCGCAAATATCGAAATAGACGCATAGTTTTGAAATATGTGCGTCCACTCTGACGCATTGTTGAAACTAATCCGTTAACGGATAGGCAAATCACGATAAGTACAAACCATCTTGGGTATGAGTCAAAAGTGCAGTAATGAACGCTGAGTTTAAACGAATGAGGCTTGAAGACTTCAACAAGTCTTTTGATTGACTCTAGTCGAGCCGCTGCTGTAATACTAATCAATTAGAATCGACCTTTTAAATAGAGAGTGTTCTGATATTTTCTAGAGTCTCTGGATGAAGGCCTGCTTTTACATTTTGTAACTTAGTCATAAATAATACAGAAATAATGCCTCCAAAATAAGATGTTGAAGCTTGATCCAAAACAAACAACTCTAAACTAACGGTAGGTCAACGGCTCGCAATTCGGACGTTAACAAAAATATTATCAGGTTCGCAATTTGGATGTTAACAATAATATTATCATTGACTTGAATCAAGTTGAAATGTTGTAATAGGTTACATTCATGTAACAAACCCTGAATTTGTTTTTTGGTTTCAAAATTCACTGTTTTTGAGATTATTAAAAGTTTAATGCAAAAAATAGTTATTGAGCTAGTGTCATTTTCTTCGCTACTTGGTATCTTTCAAAATGTGTGACCCATTCTTTTTCAAGGTGGACTCAATAATTTTGGCCTGGGACTCATGGGTAGTAAATTCTAGATTATTCCCTGGCTTATCTTGGACAGCACTTTATGCACATGCTTTTAGCCCAGTTTTCCTAAAACAAGTCTCTATTGCTTGTTGGCCATGTACAGGAACCCCAGCTGCCCGCGGTACCCTGAAAAAGATGAGATACCTGCCCTGTCAGAGGATGTTACTGCCGGACTTGGCCAGTGTATCACCATCAACTGTGACTCCAAAACTAACCAGATGTACGCATAGTTCCACATCGCATTTTAAAGTATCATTATTCTATGAATTGTTCGCATTGTATTTGAAAAAATACACACTCAACTGTTTTGTTATATGTGCAGGATAAAAGTTAATAGGTAGATATTTTCACATCATGGGCGAATGACCCCGAATTAAACCATATTGAAATCAGTAGCAGTTTAAGAATAGTTCTGTGTCATAGATGGGAGTTATTCCATAAATTTGAAAATACTGTAGACAATGTCCTAAGTTCAAGATTGACATCTTGTTTTGTATTCTTTACATATTTACTTTATTGGGGTCATATTTAGAGAATGCATAAACAATGCTAATGAGTAAGTGTAAAAATGGTACAATGCGTGTTTATTAGCCCTGTTTGTGTGTTTGCAGGGATTGTGTGGGTGTACTTGGCTGTGAGTGGTGCCAGGCTAAGTTTGAAGATGCCTACACCTCAGATGGCTCTGAATTGCGCAATCCCCTGCCACGCCCCTTCTGTGCCAGCCAGGCCACATGCTTTGGAGGTATTGTGGGTGCCGCCACGCCTTATGGGGACAGAGTTGTGTGTAAGTCAACCAGTCTGTTGTTGGTCAGTGTGAATACATGTTTATAACAGATACAAGAAATTGACCAGCTGATTTTTTTGCTGACAAATTAAATTTACTAATGATTTAAAAATTACTTAAACAGTTTACTGTTCAGATTTTGCATACATTAAAATTATATTAAAGCAATTCTTAAAGCAATCATAGCATGTTGAAAATATTTGGTACTAGTTCCCAAGTGAAAATTCTATGGCTTTTTATGGCCACAAAATTAAGATTACCCATGAGGTTATTGTAATAAGGCATAAACATAGAGAATCTGTTACAGTTGCTGAGGAGATGGATGAGTCCCTGGAAACCAAGAGTGCCCCTGTGGGTCCTGTGGCAGGTGGCATTATGGGATGCTTCCTGATGCTTGCGCTTGGCATCTACTGCTACCGACACCGTGTGCACCGCAACCAGCTACAGTACATCTCCACTATCCCGGAGAACCAGAACAGGCACTCACAGTTCTATGAGACTGAGGACCTGGATCTCCCAGACGAGAATGGAGATGGTAAGGGCTGAAACAGAGGCAGATTTTTATGCCCCCAGATCGAATGATCGGGGTATATTGTTTTTGGCCTGTCTGTCTGTCTGTCATTACGTCATTCTGTCACCAAAACTTTAACCTTACATTAAAGTTTTGCAATAACTTTTGAAATATTGAACATAGCAACTTGATATTTGGCATGCAAGTGTATCTCATGGAGCTGCACATTTTGAGTGGTGAAAGATCAAGGTCATCCTTCAAGGTCAAAGGTAAAAAAAAAGCGGCACATTAGGGAGCATTGTGTTTCTGACAAACACATCTCTTGTTCATGATAGCCTCTCTCTGGGAAAATGGGGTTTAATGCATGTGCATAAAGTTTCATCCCAAATAAGCCTGTGCAGTCCACACAGGCTAATCAGGGATGACACTCTCTGCCTTAACTGATTTTTCTTTAAGAAGAGACTTCCTTTAAATAAAAAATATCTTAAAAGTGGAAATTGTTCCTGATTAGCCTGTGTAGACTGCACAGGCTGATCTTGGATGACACTTGACGCTCATGCATTTAGCCCCTTTGTTCATAAGAAGAGCTTATAGCCATGCTGGTATGGCCTAAACCTATGTTTGAGCTTTTATTTTCGAGCTAGTGTCTAGAATGGTGATGATTATGCCTAAACTGATCATTCACTTTCAGGCGACATTCTAGTGAATGGTTGCTTTGGATTTGTTTTGATTTGTTTGTTTTTTATTAAAATCAAATGTTTATTTTCATATTCAGCCTGAGAAATGAAGCAAGTAAAGTCATCTTGGCTTGAGCAAGTCCTTAGCTTATTAAGTTGTTTTTTTCTTCCAGTTGTTAGTTGTTAAAAACGAGACCTTAGTGTTGTGATAGAAACAATTCACTACGTACTCATTGTGGATGTTATCATTACATTTAACAGTGAACACAATGTATTATAACACATGTTTAATATACATCCAGGTCATACCAACTTTGTTCTGGCAACATTTGAGAACCCCGCCAGTATATCACCTTACCGTGTGAACACCTCCTACCGGCGCCCGGCGGGTGGTGACAGTGACCATGGTTACAGCACCATGACTCCACATGACGACAGCGAGCATGCAAGCCTGCCCTGTCTGGAGCCCCTCATTGTTGGCAAGGACAGATACAAGCCCGGGGTGCACACGCCTTCCAAGATGCCCACTATTCCCCCGCCCCCGAGTGTTGCCAGTAGGCGGAGTCGCAGCCCGACTCCGCCCCAAACCAGACTGTCAGTGTATCAGCCAATCATAGAGCAGACTGACCCTTCCCAGACTGTAATAGACACGCCTCCCCAGGCACCCCATTGCTTTCAAGCCAATGTTCAAGTGCACATGGTAGACTCTCACTGAGGGTAATGGGGAAGTGGGCAGTACTGAAGAACATGTGATGTCAGTGTACATAGCTTTGCTTTATAATGCAATATTTTACATGGTTATGTAAAGGTGGTTGTGTGCTGGACAGGAGACCAGGGTCTGATATTTGTCTTTGTTTATGTCTTAATGTTTTGTTATTGAATGAAAGTTGCGGCACATCCGTGATTCAGGATAATTCTGCACTTTTCAAGATGACAACAAGAGAAGCTAACATTCTGTTTCAAGCTTTAAAAAAATCCTTTCTGTTCAATTTGCTAGTTGTACATTAGAAACCAACATCAGGATAGTGTTGGAATAGCTTTCAAGGAAGCCTCTAGAAATTTGCAAAGATTTTAAGTTTATTTACTGAGGTCTGAATGTGACTGCAGTTCAAGATATTTGTTTTTGTTATGTGATAAGTTGTGAGGTGATGTGCAGTGGATATTTTTGTTTTGTTCAGGGAACGTTTAAACACATTCTGGACATTGAGTTATTGTATGTATTTGTTTAATGATACGGTGTTGGCAATATTCTGGCATTTTATTATCTCTTTGAAGGGTACGCTTTGTTTGATTACTTGTAGTATTTTTAATGAATGCTTTTATAATTCAGTTTGTGTTTGCGCTGGGCTCTTGGAAAACAGGGTTCATTGCATATTAATAAAGTATTGTACCCGATACGCCTCTGCAGTCCTCACAGGCTAATCAGGGACCACACTTCTGCTTTTATGGAATTTTTCATTTAAAGGAAATCTCTTGTAAATGAAATCCATTCTAGGAAGAAAGTGTTGTCCCAGTTTAACATGTGCTGACTACAAATCTGGAACAAAATTGTACTCATATGCATTAAGCTGTGTTTTCCAGACCCGCTCATATATGTTTGTGTTATTGGTGTGTATCGCACAAATCTGAAAATCTTGATTTTTTTTTCAATGCAACCAAACACATTGAATATAAAATTAAACAATGATTTTTTGACAAAAATTATGACATGTTGCAATTGTTTATTATTATGAATGTCAACTAAACTCAGGAATGCTAAAGTTAAGTACCAAAACATTTCATTTTGTACTTTTGCATGATCATTAAGTTATTATCATTTAGATATTAAAATTTTGTCACACAAAATATACATTATATTTTTTTGTTAAGCTGAAACACAACTTTGACAATATAAGGCTTCAATAACTATTTTTACTGAATCAAGTAATACTTCAGTTATATTTATTTCAGATTTAAAAAAAGATTTGCTTACATTCAAGAGTTCAGCATGAAACGTTCTATCAGAAATGTAGAATCTTAGAATTTCAACCTTGAAATGAGCTGCTTGTTTGAGAAAATTGAGTTGGTATTTTTTATTTTTGAGACTTGAACTTTTTTTTAAAGAAGCCCAGGTTTTTTATAGATCATTTATGCATCAAAGACTATGACAAGATATTAGTTTCGCCTTCGGTTTTTACAACCTGATTACCTCATTTATGATGTTGTTGTTGTCTCTTTGATTTGTTGTTTGAGTACAGTATGTCTGATTGTGGTGTTAAGAATATCCTGCACTTAAACCAGGTTTTTGATTTTGTTTGTGAATGAAGATTTGTTCATGTTTTGTCTCACTTAAACAAATATGTGAAAATTCATTTCAAGGCTATGTATCCTTATTAAAGGCTGTATGGTGACGTATAATCTATAAATGTGTTATGTTTGCCCGATGTTTTATATTTACTTTGGACATAAGCAATGTTTTGAAGTTTTATAATAATGCATATTATATGAAGATTTTTTGCTGGCTTTTTCAGTGAATAATCTTGATGTATAGATAAGTAAGACTGGTAAAGTTTTTAGTTGTTGGGGTGTGGGTTAAAATGTAATGTTACAGTTAACATACGTTTCATATTTTTATGTTAAAATCTTAGTCAATCTTTATGAACTTAACACAAATGATTCTCCAACTTCTTCTATCAAAACATTGTGCATTTCATCTACTAGATGCGAAAAACTGCATGAAGTTTTAAATATTTGATTGAAAAAAATAATAATGGCCAACAGGTGGCCCTGTTAAAATTTATTTTTTGCATGTAATTTAGATATTCAACAATTGATAAAAATAAACATATAAGTCAGAAATGTTATGCTATCTCTCTGGTCCAAAACTTGAATTATTTTATTTTGGCAAATAATGTGCATTATTTCATCAAACTACATACATTTAACAATTTGGACCCTCAAGTTGAAACTTCTTTTCTTCATCTACCATCTCTAATATATGTTCTTTATTTGAAAAATAAAAAAAATCTAACTTATATACAGTTTTAACATTTAATGTGTGTATACAAAAGTTGACAGCCTTGTTAATGTAAGTTGATTTATTTACAGTATTTTGATGCCAGTATGAACAAAATGGATGCTTTTAGAATTATTATGCTCTTCTTTCTGTGGGAAGGGTTTTTTAATAGATTTAATTGATTTGACATAGAAAGACATCTATTTACATGTAGTATCTTTAGTGAATTGCAAGATAAGGTTTGTTGTCCCCTACCGGTAAAACCGGATGGGACTTATGGTTTGCGTTCCGTGTGTCAGTCTGTCCGTCACACTTTTCTGGATCCTGCGATAACTTAAAAAGTTCTTCATATTTTTTCATGAAACATGAAACATGGACAGATGGCAATATGGAGATTATGCACGTCAATTCATTTTGTTCCTACGTCAAAAATTGTGGTTGCTATGGCAACAAATAAAAAAAAAAAAAATTTTTTTTACTGAAAATGGTGGAGTTTCACCGGTAGGGGACCATATTTCTTGGCAATCTCCTATTTTGAATAAAATAACCTAGAAGCCTAATACATATGAGTAGCGCTGTAAGAAAACGAGGCTTAATCCATGTGGGTAAAGTATAATCCAAGATTCTGCTGTGCTGTCGGCACAAGCTTATATGTTACGACACTTTAGACGGTATTTTTGTTTAGGAAAGTTATTCTTTAAGGAAAAAATTGCATGAAAGCAGAAAGTGTTGTCACTGATTAGCGGACAGCAGAAAGTGTTGTCACTGATTAGCGAACAGTACAGGCTAATCTGGAATTATATTTTGCACACATGTATCAAGCCCATTTTCCCCAGAGACTTGCTCATATAAAATATAAATGTTGGTGCATTACTGTATATACTGTACATATATTATGAAAAAAATTATGTAAAAGTTTCTACACTGTTTGATCAATTCAATAGTTTATAAAAGTGCATGTTTATGGATGCTTATAGATGATACATGTATTACTGTTTTCTCTGGAATCTATGTTGAACTTGACACCAAACCTTGAAAAAGTGCGCAGATCTTTTTTATTTTTTAAATATTGACAGAAACTTATGATTTCAATCAGATAAATGATGACTTTATTTATAATTTATCACAAATTGTCAGAAACTGTGTCATTTTCGGGATCACCTTAATCATTTTTCTTCAGTTAATTCAAAGAATTCACAATTACCACAAATTGTCACGTATAGAGCACAGTTTTTTACCTTCAAATTAAAATGTTTGTGTTTGTTATACATTTGTGCAACGCTATCCTGGCTGCTAAATTGCGAAAAATTCATCTCGTAATTAAAAATTTTATAATCTTCATTTTTGAATACAAAAAATCAGGATATGCGCCAAACATGGGGGCCCGCTATACGTGACAACAAACGGTATGTTTTTAACAAGCTTTTTATCACAATAAATTGTGATAATTTATGCACAATTTTTTTCAAAATTTATATTAAAATTTTAGATATTATGTACAATATTTATATTTTAAAGGTATTTTGTTATGAAAACAATAGTTCTGCTAACATGTTATGAAAAAATAGCTCAGCTAACACAAACATCAGTGTAGGGACATTTTCATGAAATGTTACTTTGTGTGGCTGATCTACATAATTATATTTTGTTGTCTTAGTATTTTTTCAGCAAAGCTGAGCCTTATACATATAGTGCTATATTATCTGCTTATTTTCATAGTCTATGCATTATACATAACTTATCATAACCCTAGCTATAGTTGTGGTAGTAGTAATAACATATTAGGTATGTCTTTGTATATTAGTCAGTTGTAAGGCTAGGGAAATAGTGTGTCTGTGCCAGTTGTTGCAAAGTTTAGTGTTCATAATGATCACATACTTTGAATGCTTTTAAAGTTTCCACAAAGATAATTTTTGTACATAATTAATTATGTGATGTAGTTATACATACCTGTACACTGAATCTGTAACCTCCCTTACTTATATAATTATTTTATTTATGAAGTATATTAATGCACTTTCTTTATTATTCTGTGAACATTTGTCATATTTAAATCTCTTAACATAGGGATTTGCTTACACATTATATTTTAATGTGTTAATTGTTTAGCAAACTCAATTGTATAAAAATATTAAACTTTTATATGATCTATCATCTTTTATATGTTTTTTTATTTATTTGCGTTTATATGTAAATAATGTAAATACAGTGTCATTTTATCTTAAATGATTTTTATATGAATAGTAATGTCATGTTTGTTTACATAGCACATTTTTATGTGCAAACATGTGAGCAGATCTAATGTTTGTATCATTCTGACGTCATGTATAAAACAAAGGGGGCATATCAAAAGTGTTTTAAATCAAGTAAGACATAATAATTTATTGAAACAAGTGTGTTTTTTTTAGTTTTCTTGAGTAAATTCTGTATTACATAATCAGATTAACAGATATATGAATGGAATAGAATGTATATCAACAGATACATATTTACTCACTACATCATTATTGATCACTTTCCTATTTGCTTCACATGCTGTAATATTCATTCTCTTGACATATGAAGAAGTTTATATTAAGATTTCTGGTTGCAATTGTTGAAATAATGTTGATATGTCTCCTTATAAATTGTGTCAACTTGATGTTAAAAATAAAGTTCAAGATTTCTTGGACTAGGTGAATAACTATTTAAAAAAACATATAAAAACTCTCATGGAAAAAGTAATAGTTAAAATAAGTTAGTTGGAAAGGTAAGAAATAGTACATAAAACATAATTATAATACAAATCATGTTGACTGGTTTAAATAAAGTGAAAAAACTTGAGTGTGGCTTGCTTGTTCATCTGCTTATAAGCACTTATGACCATCTTCCCCTGAAGAAGCAATTGCTTTAATGTTGCTGTGAAAGACCATAATGTGTAGTTGATCGTAAAGAAGTGATTAAGGGCTGCATCAATTTTGTCCCCATTGTCTGTTTTTCCTATAAACACATGTAATATATAGTTACCTGCAGCTTTTTTCAGGTTCTCCAATTACCGGGTAAATCTCGTTCAAACAAAATCACAGTTATGACCATTATTTGTAGATGAGCGTATAGAAAGGAAAACAATATGTTTTTCCACTAAAGAATAATTATATCATCCCAAAGTTTTGTGTTTTTAGCTCGTCGTTTTCGGATAAAACCCGAGGTATTGTCATAACCAGCTCGTCGTGTCCTCTGACGTCCGCCGATCGTGCTAAAACCTAAACATTGGCTCTAAAATCAAAGTGCTTCCACCTACAACTTTGAAACTTAATATGTAGATGCACCTTGATGAGTTCTATACGCCACACCCATTTTGGGCTTGCTAGTTCAAAGGTCAAGGTCACGTTGAAAAAAATTCTGACATGCTTTCATTTATTCAAAACTGCACCCGTAGCCGAGCGTGGCACCCTTTATGCGGTGCTCTTGTTTAACGTCTCTTTCAAAGTTTCAACTACTGGGCATATATCTCTTAAATTTTCACAGTCAAATGACCTTTATGTGAAGGTGAATCATGATAAACAAGAAAGAAATGTTTGCTGCGACACGTTTTGGCAGAATTTTTGCCCATTATCTGTTTGTCCACTATGGAATATTAAATAATTATGAATATTCCCAAATATTTAATAACTGTGCTGATCGTGTTCAAACTTTTGCGATTGCATGACCTTTGTGTGTAGATTGGTTGTAAAGAAAGGAATTTGATTGGTGAGTTTTGGCAGAAATATGGTCGTTGGTAAGTTTTTCCACCAAGAATGCTGAATGGTGAATGCTACCTTAGGCCCTGCTAAGAACAGATAAGTTCCTTGAGGTCTTAGGTGAGTGCTTTATCACTACTGTTAATCACGCACGCCACCTCTTTTTTTAAAGATGCATTAATAAATGAGACAATGCAACTTCCGAGTTGGCGCTCAGGCCCGGTTGTTTTGAAATTTCATGGATAATTTGACAGGGTGATTAGGTTTTATATGTTTTTATGTCCCCCACCACTATAGCGGGGACATATTGTTTTTGCCCTGTCTGTTGGTTTGTTGTTTTGTGTGTTTGTTTGCTCCAACTTCAACATTTTGCCATAACTTTTGCAATATTGAAGATAGCAACTTCATATTTGGCATGCATGTGTATCTCATGGAGCTGCACATTTTGAGTGGTGAAAGGTCAAAGGTCAAATATATAGCTTCAAAGCAGCGCAGAAGGGGACATAGTGTTTCTGACAAACACATATCTAGTTCAACATAGTTCGCTTTATTTTTATACGCCCGTATAAAATACGGGACGTATTATGTGAAACCCCTTGGCGGCGGGCGGGCGGGCGGGCGGCGGGCGGAAGGCATCACTTTGTCCGGACTCTAATTCAAATTGTATTCATCCGATCTTCACCAAACTTGGTCAGCAGTTGCATCTAGTTGATATCTAGGCCAAGTTCGAATATGGGTCATGCCGGGTCAAAAACTAGGTCATAGGGTCAATAAGTGCATTTTCAAAGGGGCCACTTTGTCCGGACTCTATTTCAAATTGTATTCATCCGATCTTCACCAAACTTGGTCAGCAGTTGTATCTAGTTGATATCTAGGCCAAGTTCGAATATGGGTCATGCCGGGTCAAAAACTAGGTCATAGGGTCAATAAGTGCATTTTCAAAGGGGCCACTTTGTCCGGACTCTATTTCAAATTGTATTCATCCGATCTTCACCAAACTTGGTCAGCAGTTGCATCTAGTTGATATATAGGCCAAGTTCGAATATGGGTCATGCCGGGTCAAAAACTAGGTCATAGGGTCAATTAGTGCATTTTCAACGGCGCCACTTTGTCCGGACTCTAATTCAAATTGTATTCATCCGATCTTCACCAAATTTGGTCAGAAGTTGTGTCTAGATGATATGTAGGTCAAGTTCAAATATGGGTCATGCCGGGTCAAAAACTAGGTCACGAGGTTACTTAGTGCATTTCAAGCATTTAGCATGGTGTCCGCTCTCTAATTGAAGTAGTTTTCATCTGATCTTCACCTAATTTGGTCAGAAGTTGTGTCTAGATGATATGTAGGTCAAGTTCGAACATGGGTCATGCCGGGTCAAAAACGAGGTCACATAGTGCATTTCAAGCATTAAGCATGTTGTCCGCTCTTTAATTGAAGTAGTTTTCATCTGATCTTCACCAAATTTAGTCAGATGTTACATCTAAGTGATATCTAGGTCAAGTTCAAATATGGGTCATGCCGGGTCAATAACTAGGTCTTGAGGACACTTTCAAGCATTGAGCATGGTGTCCAAAACCTTCGAACGGGCGTATCTTGTGACAGTTTGGCACTCTTGTTTAAACTTACAATGTAGTGCGATTCAGCGAAGATGGCGCTAATGATAGGAGGTGGCGCCAATGCAGGATGTATCAGTTAACAGTCGTATCGCAATGACATTATCACATGCCGTACATTTGATAGATGCATGTAATGTTATTTGTTATATTTACTTTATTTTTTAACGTACATACGAAGGCCCTAATCTTTACATAACATACATAGTAAAACTACTTTTTTCTAATTAAAAACGCACGCGACTCAAATGTGCTGAAGTAGTAAACTTACAAAAAATAATGTAAGTACTGTAAATTCATCTAATAATGTACAGAAACATACAATCATAGCCCATTTGGAAAGGTGAAGACATTTCAACATAAGTTGTGGTATGGTAGAATTCGTTAAAGCAAATTGATGTATTTTGCCTGTATGACGAGCACATTCCCAGCCAATTAAATCGCTCATAACATAAAACGATTGCTTTTAACATGTACAAGTTAATACATGCACAAAATATGGGCTTCTAGCCGATCTAATATATAAATTTGGAGCCAATGCCTAGGAGGTGGCGCCAATGCAATTTATCGCTATTTTAAAGTGACATATTTTATGTAATTGTTTATATTATGTTTACAGGACTTTAATTTAGTTTTGTAAGTTGACTACTTCAGCACATTTGAGTCGCATGCGTTTTTAATTAGAAAAAGTAGTTTTATAATAATATCTTGATGCATTTAAACGTTCGTCTTTGTAACATAAGAACATTTAACATGCATAATACAAAAACGTTAACTTAAAAAGACCGAGCTATCTTCAATTTTTGGAGTTGATAGTGGGCAAAAACATATATGAGCCTAATTAAGATTCGTTGGCCATGGTCATTTAGTAAAGTAAGCATTTAGATTAAGGGGCACAAATCATCGTTTCAAGAAGAAGTATTATCTTATATTTATTTCGTGAATTATCATACTGTACTCAAAAATTGCTGTCGATGAGCTAGTTTGATAATGATGAGAATTTAGTTATTGTTTTTATTGAGTAGATCTACTACAAATATTTGGTGCATGTATATCTATATCGTACAATATGTTTTATTCATGTTGGTGACTTCTTAATTGAGTTGATAACTTATATATTTAAAAAACCACATCTTATTTATTATATAATGTGTTTATATTCTGTATGTATGTACGTTGCAAAATAAAGTAAATATAACAAATAACATCTATGTATAAAATGTACGTCATGTGATGATGTCACTGAAATACGTCATGTGATGATGTCACTGAAATACGACGGTTAGGCTTATTGATACATCCTGCATTTGCGCCACCTCCTATAATTAGCGCAATGTCCTAAGCATTGGCTCCATCTCTTTTGGAAAAAAGCAAAAGTATCTACCGGTATTACGTCGGCAAGTAGGCCTAGCCAATATTTGTGTGCATGCAGCATTTAATATATGTTGTACCAAAGCGTTTGATGTCGTAAGCGATTTAATTGGGTAGAAATGTGTTCGTCACACAGGAAAAACTCGTTGAAATGCTTTTTAAATTCCAACTTGCCACAACTTATGAAGGTTCTCACGTTTTTAAATGGGTTGAGAATGTATGTTTCTGTACATTTTTGGATGAATTTACCTTCGCTTAATCGCACTACATATATTTCCGATTTTAACAATAATGCGATATATGATTAAAAAAAATATATAAAACCTAATCACCCTGTAAAATTATTCATGAAATTTCAAAATATTCGGGCCTGAGCGGCACCTCGGAATTTGCATTGGCTCATTTATTAATGCATCTCAAAAAGGGGTGGCGCCCGTGATTAACGACCGTGTCATTTCTATGGAAGAAATTTCAACTGAAACAAGTAATGGATCTTTGTCACTTTATTTTCTGTAGAATATATCATCGAGTGCCCTATTTTGACGCCATAATCAGCCGGTTGAAGTTTTATTGCTCTAACAAGTGATATAGGTCATTAATATTTATTTCATTACACAGAATACATTTACCGTTTATTTACACAATTTAATATGGCATTTCTAGTAAAGGTAGAACATATATTGCTATTTCTAGTAAGACCAGAACCATACTTTTATTTTGTTCACTGAAATCATATAATAAATCTTGAGTAATGCGTACAGCATAAATGATGTGATAAAAAGTTTCCTGCGGCTACTTTTCATTGTGTCTAGCACGGGTTATATTCACGGGTAAGCAGAAGCATAGAACCGTTTGTTTTCATTAGCAACCGAACACGTGCGTGAGCGTATTTAGCATAAAATAAACCGCGTTTTATTTACTTCATTGATTAAGGAAATAGTATTGTCTTATCCTTTTAATACCATGCTTTTTAATGTGTTTATTTATGCGAATTAATTTACTTCTCATATTGACCTTTTTTGAAAAAGAAATTATATTTCAAACTTGAGAACTATTTATATTGTGCCTACACTTCCGGTTGTGTTGTTCGGTTAAAGGGTACATTAAAAAATGACAAGTGATTAAATTAAACGCTGAAATATTGCAGACCGAAAGCAGTAGTTTGAAGGTAAAACGTGTCATGCGAACTGCTCGTTTTATTTAGAACTAGATTATGGTACCACATGAGTCATGCTACACCGACACGTAGAGTATTGAACATAAAACAAACATCATTAACTGTCAACAATCATCTGAACAAAAGTAATTTTGTAATGAAGTAATGTTAAATATGATGTTTACATGTGGACAGTTTGGCTGAAAGTTCAAGTGCATGGTACTTGTAAGGTTTTTAAAAGTAGTTCTATCTCATGTCAAACTTATTGTATCTTGGTTTTAACAAACTACGAATTCCCACCACATATGTTTAATGACTGTTCTGAGGTTTCAGACGGTTGTTGTTTTTTGGGGGGCAATTTTGCATTTACCCACCAAGCAAGCTTACATAGAACATATGTCTTATCACAATCTTGTGTGTCTTATTATTGGACAATATCTATTCAAACAATTATTGCCCATCAAACATTTGGTCAATATCCATTATATCGTTTCAGCAAGCATGCCTTCTATATCTGTCCTAATGTTGAGTATTCAGATCAATTGTTGTGGATGCCTTTATATCCAGCTTTTGTAGTTAATGAACTCTAATTGTGACATATGCATACTTACAAGACACACAGCCAAAATCATTCCTTTAACAAGCTTACATTTTTTCTAAGAAGTTTAAACAATGTTTAATTAAATGATTATCCCTTATTCTCATAGTATCGGCCCTCCTCATAGTATTGTGACTTTAACGTAAAACCTTCAAGAAGTGCTGGAAAGTAAATGTAATTTCAATTTTTAAAAGTTGTAATTTATTTGATGGTTATCCATCGATCCAAGACGATCATTCTCATGATTTCCAGTGTTCATTGAAAAGTAGGTCATGTTTATTCCAGGGTGATGTTCTGATTTTTAGCTCAGCTGTTTTCGGAGAAAACCCGAGGTATTGTCATAGCCAGCTTGTCGTTTCTTTCCGCCGTCCGCCGTTCGCCATGCTAAAACCATAACATTGGTTCTAAAATCAAAGTGTTTCCACCTACAACTTTGAAACTTCAGATGTAGATGCACCTTGATGAGTTCTACATGCCACACCCATTTTTTGGGTCACTAGTTCAAAGGTCAAGGTCACTGTGAAAAAAAATAATAATCTGACAACCTTTCAAATATTCAAAACTGCACTGGCAGCTGAGCGTTGGCACCAGTTGTGCGGTGCTCTTGTTAAATTATGTAGCACACAATTATGTTAGTTTGTTGATGGATTACTACAAGCTTTATCTTAAGCACATGCGCATAGAAACAAATCTTAGCAACCAATCAGAAGGGCCAATATTATGAGAACCATTGAAAATGATACAAATTACTACAGAGAGCAAAGTGTAGCTTATTTTTTGTCAAAACAATTCCAAATTTAAATGAAGTTTTCATTGTTATGCCCAAGAATACACATTTAACTATATTTTAACATATAGCAAATGCGTGTTTTGTATTGGTTCACTGCTAAAATTCGTATGTATTCATTAAGAGGGCGGATACTACGAATAGACATGCTACTTATTACAAGAATGGATGCATTTATTTGTAAATATAAACAATGTTCTCAACATATTAATGAGTATTGATCTCAATTATAGTTTTGGTGTTTGTGCCATGACCAATAATCATCTAGGGAAATATTTAGGATTCAGCTAAAGGTACAATGTCAGTGTTTTGTTTTTCATTAAAAATCGGGTCCAGTAACCGGACCCATTCCGATTACCTGGGTATACTCCTAGGGAGGTCCATGGTAAATTATTATGCCCCCCTTCGAAGAAGAGGGGGTATATTGTTTTGCCCATGTCGGTCCGTCGGTCCACCAGATGGTTTGCGGATGATAACTCAAGAACACTTAGGCCTAGGATCATGAAACTTCATAGGTACACTGATCATGACTGGCAGATGACCCCTATTGATTTTCAGGTCACTAGATCAAAGGTCAAGGTCACAGGGACTCGAAACAGTTAAATGGTTTCCGGATGATAACTCAAGAATGCTTACGCCTATGATCATGAAACAGGTATATTGATCATGACTGGCAGATGTCCCCACTTGATTTTCAGGTCACTAGATTGAAGGTCAATTTCACAGTGACACAAAATAGTACAATGGTTTCCGGATGATAACTCAAGAATGCTTACACCTAGGGTCATGAAACTTCATAGGTACATTGATCATGACTGGCAGATGACCCCTATTCATTTTCAGGTCACTAGGTCAAAGGTCAAGGTCACAGTGACTCCAAACAGTTAAATTGTTTCCTGATGATAACTCAAGAATAATTAGGCCTAGGATCATGAAACTTCATAGGTACATTGATCATGACTGGCAGATGACCCCTATTGATTTTCAGGTCACTAGGTCAAAGGTCAAGGTCACAGTGACAAAAAACGTATTCACACAATGGCTGCCACTGCAACTGACAGCCCATATTGGGGCATGCATGTGTTACAAACAGCCCTTGTATATCAAAGGAAATCCCTGTATTTGAGGACAAATGCATGTTCAAGTGGGGGTGTATGTCACGGTCTGAACTTGGTCAGGTTAGGGGAGAAGTTGTGTGGAGGTCTGGTAAGCTCAGTCGGGAGATCACTCGCCCTGTTAGCAAGGTGTCCCGGGTTTGAGTCCCGGACTGGCCACACAATTTTCTCACCCTGTGACACTACTACACTTTATTTCTTAATCTTTTAATTAAGGTTTTAAGTATAGTCATCTTATTTGCCTTTAAAAACGTATTTTAGCTTTTAAAAGATTTCAACATTAGTTTAACATAATTAAGTTTGCCTTGACTAATTCAGATGGGCTGCAAAATGGCCAAAAAGGAGGTCACCGCTGCCTTATTTTTAAACCTAGATATAAAATTGTCAAATGTATAGATATATGTATATTTTTAATTGTCCATTTTATAAGTCATTATGTGGAGGAGAAGATATCAAACTTTTAAATGTTTGGAAATCCAATTTAACCTGTTCTAAGTTCATGGTGGGAACCATTAGCAGAAAGATATTGCTCCTTTGTCCAATTATCTAAATATGATTTTGATGCTGATGTCCATAAAACATGCTTTCTGGCTTGGTATGCTTATCATGTAATCACTGAATTTCATGACAATCAATTTTGAAGATCAGAAAGCAATTGTAAATGTTGATAAATGTATTTCTGCAGCTCTACAAAATGGTGAAGCTGACTATAGACCTTATTGCTCGTGGCACCTCAGGGTATACAAAGAAAAAACGAGATGAAACCATGCATCAATATCTGAAGAGGCTAACACATCTCTACCTGGAGAACAAACAGATTGATGAAGTGGTATATGATGTATACAATTATAGTTAAGACTTGTAACAATATGAGCCGCGCTCTGAGAAAACTGGGCTTAATGCATGTGCGTAAAGTGTTGTTCCAGATTAGCCTGTGCAGTCCACACAGGCTAATCAGGGGGTGACACTTTCCACTTTTATGACATTTTTTGTTCAAAATAAAGTCTCTTCTTAGCAAAAATCCAATTAAGGCGGAAAGTGTCGTCCCTGATTAGACTGTGCGGACTCAACAGGCTAATCTGGGACGTCACTTTATGAACATGCATTAAGCCCAATTTTCTCAGAATAAGACACATATACATGTGTGTATTCATTAAGAAACACATTATTACACACACTCTAAAAGATGGTGGGTATTATGGGAAAAACTTTATCCGGCCAGTGAAGTCCATGAGAACAAGGTTTGATCAATTACTTGGAACTGTTTAAATAGGATCCTGATCATCATGAGACTTGGTGATAATGTTTGGGGCATAATATTTTTATAAAGTTTGATAACCAGCCAGATAATGCTTGAAGCACATCTAAATTATGGCACTGAAATATAAGAAAGGGTCAAATTTACCTTTCAAACAGTTGAAATCTTATCACCATACAACTTCCTGATAATATTTGAGGGCATATAATCTCGACCAAAATTTCTGTAACCAGCCATATGATATTGTATGAAGCACTTCTAAATTATGTCCCTGGAATTCATGTTATGGTATTCGGGAATTTGCCAAATTAATGTTGTCCACTCTGACTGAAATAGTTTTTTTTCCTAAAACTTGTTGAATATTTATATGTCTTATTTTTAGCTCATCTATTTTTTGAAAAAAAATTATGAGCTATTGTCATCACCTTGGCGTCGGCGTCGGCGTCCGGTTAAGTTTTGCGTTTAGGACCACTTTTCTCAGAAAGTATCAATGCTATTGCATTTAAACTTGGTACACTTACTTACTATCATGAGGGGACTGGGCAGGCAAAGTTAGATAACTCTGGCGTGCATTTTGACTGAATTATGTGTCCTTTTAAATTTTATACTTAGAAAATTGAAAATTTTGGTTAAGTTTTGCGTTTAGGTCCACTTTTTTCAGAAAGTATCAATGCTATTGCATTCAAACTTGGTACACTTACTTACTATCATGAGGGGACTGGGCACGCAAAGTTAGATAACTCTGGCGTGCATTTTGACAGAATTATGTGCCCTTTTTATACTTAGAAAATTGAAAATTTTGGTTAAGTTTTGTGTTAAGGTCCATTTTATTCCTTAAGTATCAAAGCTATTGATTTCATACTTGCAACACTTACTAACTACCGTAAGGGGACTGTGCAGGCAAAGTTATGTAACTCTGACTGGCATTTGGACGGAATTATGGGCCCTTTATACTTAGAAAATTGAAAGTTTGGTTAAGTTTTGTGTTTTGGTCCACTTTACCCCTAAAGTATCATAGATATTGCTATCATACTTGGAACACTCGCAAACTATCATAAGGGTACAGTAAAAGGACAAGTTGCATAACTCTGGATGTCATTTTTACGGAATTATGGCCCTTTTTTGACTTAGTAACTTTGAATATATGGTTAAATTTTGTGTTTCGATCCACTTTACTTCTTAAGTATCAAGGCTATTGCTTTCAAACTTCAAATACTTTCATGCTATCATGAGGTTACTGTACCTGGCAAGTTGAATTTTACCTTGACCTTTGAATGACCTTGACTCTCAAGGTCAAATGATTAAATTTCTCTAAAATTGCCATAACTTCTTTATTTATGATTAGATTTGATTGATACTTTGACAAAACTACTCTTACCTGACATACCACAATAGACTCCACCCAAACCATCGCCCGTGCCCCCCCCCCCAACCCCCCCCCCCTATTTTTTTTTTTTTTTTTTTTTTTTTTTTTTTAAGATCATCTCACAAATGACCACCACACCCTCACACTATACCCCCCCCCCCCCACCCCCTCCCCAATTTTTTTTTAAACGGTTAAAAAAAAAAACTATTTATTTTGATTATTTTATGTTTGAAATACCGTCCAACCATCGCACCCAAGAATCCCCCCCCCACCCCCCCTCCCCCACCCGAATCCCCCCCCCCCCTATTTTTTTTTTTTTTTTTTTTTAAGATCATCTCACAAATTACCACCACACCCTCACACTATACCCCCCCACCCTCACCCCCCCCCCCCATTTTTTTTATGAAACGGTTAAAAAACACAAATATTTATTTTATTATTTTATGTTTGAAATACCGTCCAACCATCGCACCCAAGAATCCCCCCCCCCCCCCCCCCCCCCGCCCCCCCCCCCCCCCCCCCCCCCGATTTTTTTTTTCCTTTTTTTCGCAATTTTGGAAGAAAATGTAATAAATGTCCACACCCCCCCACACAATGCACCGCTCTTCACTCCACCCCTCCCTCCTTTGTGATTGAAAATGAGAGTCCCTTCACCTTTAAAAAGAAAATATATGAGCGGTCTGCACCCGCAAGGCGGTGCTCTTGTTTTACTAGCTAGCACTCATTCTTGTTTAATTATAATAAATTTTATAATAGACCCCATAAAGTGGCATTAAATTTGTATATTCAGATGTCAACTTCAGAAATAATATCTGACATTGTGTAGTCCTTGATAATTTTAGAGTGTATGATAATCTTTGTGTACACTTTGTATTGTAGTCCCATTCTAGTTACAGTTTTTACCTTTTCTGCATTTATAGTTCCAAAACCTTAAAATATAGTTGCTTTGTAATTGCAGTATATGATTTAAGGTTAAAAATTACATATTTTTTCTGTTTAAATGACCGTATATAAATTAATCTCGTATATATAATTATTTTTAACATTCTTAAAAATGATTTCCATAATTCATTAATCTGTAAAATAATTATATTAATAAGAACCAAACATTCTGATAATCATGGAATAACTCTTCAGAATGTAATGTAACATTAATCCGAAAAGGCATACTGTAACTCCATGTACCGGTAAGTTGGCTATTGTATTAAACTGGGTCTTATGCTATATGTAGCTAGCTTAGCTCCAGACCAGCCTGAACATCCGTGCAGTCATAGGAAACAAGTATATACCGTCATATTTGTTTCAGGGGGATGACCTGTCATTGTGCCGAAATCTCTCGGTGTTATATCTGTATGACAACCAGCTGACTTGCATCCCCAACATGAACCAGAACCAGCACCTGACCATGCTTTACCTGCAGAACAACCAAATCAGCCGCATAGACGGCCTTGCACACCTAAACAGAATCACCAAACTGTAAGAATTACTTGTCTTGATTCAGGGGTTTTTCTGCTATGTAAAAAAGGCCATAAACGGACTTGATCCCGAAACAAAAGGTCCAATCCCAAGCCAAATAAAATCCCAATTGCATTTTTTTTTTATCTCCATTTAAAAATATATATCTCAATTTTATTTAATTAATATCTAAAAAAAAGTATATAACTAACGCTAACAACAGAACTCTCCAAATTATTCAATTGTTTTGTGTTTGTTACCCTTTATAATTTTTAGGTTTTAAAACCTCAAAAGTTGCATACGTTGGATATTTAAGAGCATGGTAAATGTTTATTGTTTCCTCGCAAAAACATAACTACATTTGTACTACAAAAATTAGCAAATCTGAAACATTTTTTGTAAATTTACCAAACCGTGGGCAGGTCCCTTTAACAAAGGGAGTTATTTGTATATTTGGTCATGCTTTCAGATACTTGGGTGGCAACTGTATAACAGTAGTTGAAGGCTTAGAGAAGTTGGAGAAACTGCAAGAACTACACATGGAAAACCAGGTTTTACCTCCGGGGGAAAAGTTGCTATTTGACCCTCGATCCCTAAAGCCAATATCAGTAAGTATATTATGTTATAACAGCTTTCACTGGTTCAATCTTTTACTTTAGCCTTTAAGCATTGTTAAATTGAACTTCTAAAAAATCATTAACTTTAAACATACACAAACAATGCAAAACAACTTTAGAAAGTAGATTGCTGTAATGGTATTCAGGTTTGTTCTTTCTTCTATGACATGCTGTCTTGTTCATTCTTTATCCTTATTTAATTTTATAAAACAATTTTACTTAAGACTCAAAAACATAAATATTTAAAAAATTACAGATTTTTTTTTCACAAACAACACAAATAATGATGACTACCGTAATTAACTCTATGTTTTTGGACCCTTAAATTTTTATTTTTTTCATGTCCAAAAACTTAGATACGAAAAATTATCGCAAAATACAGGTGTCCGAAAACTTAGAGTAAAATATTGAAGTGTCCGAAAATAGCGTCAATTGTATCATTGACTACAGGTAATAGCACTTGCTTGTAAAATACCATGCCGTATAATATAAATAACAATTATGTGTGCACTGCATTTTAAATAATTTTAGATGCTTAATTTATATGACAGAAAGTTACTACAAGGTTTTACTTTGACCAACGAGTTCAAAGATGAGCATGTGATGTTCCGATACTCGCTAGTATGAACCTGTAATTAACGCAATAACAAAAGCAAACTATGAAATCTTTGTTTGTTCATTTCCGATAGTTGTTGACTAACACCTTCCATTGTTCGTAAAACTTGCAATAGGGTTTAGTATTTGTCACAGTTATTTTACTGGTAAGGGGTAGAACCATAGCGGTAGATAATTGAACTGGTAATTGGCACTTCCCCTGGTAATTGTCATAACGCTTATGCTATCGGGCGAAACCATTGTTTAATCCCGGTTTACAATGTTATTTACCCAATAATGCAAATGTAATGGTCCCTTGCTCTCAGGCATGCACCTGCCATGTTTTATGATGTTACGGTACACATTTTCTCTGCTCTCTGTAAGTCCTCTGTCGAAACTAGTGTTCCATGGTCAGAAATGCAACTGATCGGTGATCATGCATTTATATTTTTTAAGTTGATTAATACAGCTCATGGCTGTATTATTCAATTGATTTACATAAAATTCTGTACCTAACAAACTTGGACAAACAGAGAGCCATATTCACTGGAGGAAAATAAGTACTGTGTCTCTAGCTCTACTGTAGTGTGAATATTGTTTGTTTGTGTTTTTTTTCAGGAATCTCTGTCAGTGTTGAATGTGAGTGGTAATAACTTAGACAGTATAAAGGACCTAGAGTGCTTAACAAAGCTTACACATCTAGTTGCAATAGACAACCATCTAAGTGATATGAAAGAACTTGCGCATGTCCTTGGACAGTGGTATTTCTTAAAGCGCTTGGATTTAATGGGTAACCCTGTGTGTCACAAGGCCAAATACAGGGACCGAGTTATTGTGATGGCAAAACAGCTTGGTAAGTAACTTACTTATTCTGAAAATTGATTGTAATATTCTTGTTGTCACGTATAAAAGTAATACAGCATTATTATTCTATGCGGGGTCACTTAGAAAAACCCAGCTAAAATAGATTTACACCGGTCAGTTGGTCAGTATAGGTAGTTCAGTGGGTCAGTCAGTGGACCATTAGTTTCCACATGATATCTAGATAATTCTTTAACCTTTAACCATGCAAATTGGCATTATTGTTACTATGGTAAAAAGACAATTATGAATTTTGAGTTCAACAGGTCCAAGGTCAAGTTCGAATCGTCATATAACATTAAATTAGTTTTGTTACTTATATTGAGATTTCTTTGACCTATGATCATGCAAACTGGTATATTGATTTCTTGGGTGCAAAGTTGAATGCCTGATAAGTTGGAGGTCATCAAGTCAAACATCGTGCTCACAGGGGCTGTTATCATAAAATTGGTTTCTGCATAATATCTAGAACTTAATGGGAGTATGCCTATGGATTTTGTAGTTACTAGGTCAAAGGTCAATGTCACAGGTATTTGTAACATAAATTTTGTTTTGGAAATATATTTTCAGAAAGCTTTGAATTACAATAATGCAAATCTAAAATCATGGTTTAGTGGCACAATGGGAGGAAAAGAAGAGAGTTTATGATTTTGAGGTCATCAGGTCATTGGTCAAGGTCACATTACCTGGTATCACGAAATTGATTTCTGCAATATATCTAGATGATTCTTTGACTTACGATCACCTAAATTTATATGCTGGTTATTTGGGAGGAAATAATGATGCATATTTATTTTTGAGGTCAACAGGTCAAAGGTCATTGTCAAAGGGTCTTTCAATTGGAAATTCGTTTCCACACAAAATCTTAAGAAGACTTGACCTACGATCATGCACATGAGGATAATGGTTACTTCGGTGTAATGTAAGACATCTGCAAAGTTTCAGGTTGCTAAGTCAAAAGTTAAGTTCACATGTGCTTATATCACGACATTGGTTTTTGCACACTATCTTTTGAATGCTTTTATCAATGAACATCTTTATTGATATTCTGGAAACGTAGAATTAAAGAAAGATTCCTACTGATTTTGAAGTCAGCAGATCAAAGATAGAAGTCGCATGTGCATGTAACATAAGCATTGTTTCCACAGTCAAACAATATCAATAGAATTCCTAGGATCATATACAATATACATATAATGCTGTCTGATAAATCTTGACTAAGGATGGCCCCTTATGATTTTCAAATCACTAGAGCAAAGATCAAGGTCTTGCTACATGTAGGGGCAAGGGTGTACATATTCACAAACAATATTTGTTAATTTTCTTACTGCACCAAATGTTTTGATATTTGTTTTGGCTATACAAAAGCAGTTGTGCTGTGGTAAAAATTGTTGAATCAAAATATTCATGTATTTTAAATTTCAACATGTAAAAAAATCATCATTTAATAAGCTGACCCATAAAACACCATAAAAGTTGGTTTTGTACTTGCTCAATTGATGTATATACTGTAAATGTATAGAAATTCGTCGGTATGAAATTTCGTGGTTGAATTAAAAACAACTAATTCGTTGACACTTAATTTTGTGGATTTAACATTTTCATGGAAGACTGACCGTCATAATAATTAAACTTTTATTAAAACAGACAGAGTAATAACGAAGCATAATCTGCTAATCTGTGTTGACAGCAAGACTTGAGGTTAATGTGCACTGAAGCATGCAAGTTTTGCTGATAATAATCGATAAGAGTGATAAAGCAGCGCACTTGTGGGTCCCTGCTCGCTAATTGCCATCGATGTTGTTTTGACAATATTTGCACTTCTCAGTGCAATCGGTCCCCTAGTAGAAACAATTGAGTGATAAAGTCCCCAAAATACATGTGTGAAAACCGTTACATCTCTTGCGCATATTGACATATATGATAAATCTGCAAACTGTAAATTTTACGACGTCACGTAAAAGAAATGTGTTTTTCTCCACAATTGGTAATGCTATTATTATATTTATTTACCATGATTAATAAAATGTACATTAACGATGAGGAATAAAAAAAGAAAAACTGATATAGTGTAATGTGACCTACTGAAGTGAAGTAACTATTACAAAAACAAATATCTCTGATAACTGACAACACAAGAAAATGTCGGAAATGACATTCGGAAATGACCGATTTCGGATTAAAAATGTATAAATAATCGTTGGTACATAAATTTGTGGTTCAGTGGACCAACGAAATCCACGAAAATTCGTACCACACGAAATTTAATGGTTTTACAGTATTAAATACATGCATGCCATGCCACCATGTCCATAAGTGCATATTTGCTTCAAAGAACAAGTAAGGTGATGAAGATTACTTGATCATTAAGCTGATCAGTGTGCATATTTTTATATAGAAGGGGACAACTAAATCAGTGCACTTCACTTGCATTAATTTTGTAGACATATACATTTGGTCTGAAATTTACAAACATGTAATTCAAAAAATTAATATGTAATCATCATCATTGCAATCATTAGATATGATATGAGCTTTGTCATTTGACAATTGGGCATGCTAATATGCTGTAAAGTCATGGTAGGTTTCGTAGTCTCATTTGTGTTGTTCCTGACCAGACTGCGCAAATGATATGCGCTGTGCTTAGGAAAATGGAGCTTAATGCATGTGCGACAAGTGTCATCCCAGATGAGCCTGTGCAGACTTTGTAGGCTTATTAGGGACGACACTTTTCTCTTTTATGGAATTTTTCGTTTAAAATATACTTCATCTTCTAAATAAAAATCCAGTCTAGGCGGAAAGTGTCATCCCTGATTAGTCTGTGCAGACTGCACAGGTCAATCTGGGAATACACTACGCAAATTTATTAAGCCCAATTTTTTCGGAGAAAGGCTCATATAGTTTATAAACGATATGTCTATAAGTGGAGGTTTACTGTATGCTTGTGCTGTAGACATGCTGGATGGCAAGCAGATTAGTGAGACGTCCAAGCAGTTCCTGAAGAACTGGCACGCCAACAAGGAGACACAGAAACAGAAGAAGAGTGACATCTTGAAGCGTGGCACTTCATTCTATGAAGACTATGGAGGTATAAGAGATGTCGCAATAAAGACTTTGCATTCTATGATTGAGACTCTTTGTGGGGAGATTGGTCTTTAAGCATATGTGTTAAGTGTCTTCCCTGATAAGCCTGTGCATGTCACCCAAGCTAATCAGCAACGACACTTTTCACTTTTATTGTATTTTTCATCTTAACTTGGCTTGTGGGGACTGCACAGGCTAATCTGTGACGACACTGTACGCACATGCATAAAACCCTGTTTTTTGCAGATTGCAACTCAATTATTTTGTACAGACTTGGTTTTATAGGAAATTTATTTGAGGATTAAAATTGGATTTCTAAAATAATACTGGCATGTTGTTTTTAATAGACTATTAACATTTATGTATTATTGTAAAGCTATCCTTCAGTAAACAAAAGAATTCCAAATTTTGATGTAATTTGTTTAGAATTTATCAGAGAATGTGTTGTTTGAGTGAATTTCTATCAGTGAATAATATGAATAATGTAGATCACAAGTTCAAGTGTTGTAAAGTTTTCAAAGTGTACTTGAAAGTTACTTAAAACAATCTGTCAGAACATGTTGGAATAATAATAATTTTTAGCTCGACTATTATATATGAAATATATAAAGTGGAGCTATCCTACTCACCCCGGCGTCGGCATTTCCGTTCCGTTCCGTTAGCGTTAGTGTGCAAATGTTAAAGTTTTCGTACTACCCCAATTATTTTCATTTTCCCTTTACATTTTGCTTTCATATTTTGCATACTTGTTTACCAACATGACCCCAACCTATAAACAAAAGCAGACAACTCTACCAAGCATTTTTTTATTATTATGGCCCCTTTTCCACTTGGAATATGCAGCAAATGTTAAAGTTTGCGTACTACCCCGAATATTTTCAATGTCCCTTGACATATTGCTTTCATATTTTGCATACTTGTTTATCATCATGACCCCAACCTAAAAACAAGAGCAGACAACTCTATCAAGTATTTTTTCATTATTATGGCCCCTTTTCCACTTACAATATGCAGCAAATGTTAAAAGTTTGCGTACTACCCCAAATATTTTCAATGTCCCTTGACATATTGCTTTCATATTTTGCATACTTGTATACCATAATGACCCCAACCTATAAACAAGAGCAGACAACTGTATCAAGCATTTTGAAATAATAATTGCCCCTTTTATACTTAGAATATGCATATTATTGATAAATCTATGTTATACTTTGCGTACTACCCCAAATATTTCCTATATCCTTTGATATATTGCTTTTATATTTTGCATACTTGTTTACAAACATGACCCCAACCTATCAACAAGAGCAGACCACTGTATCAAGCATTTTGACATAATTATGGCCCCTTTTACACTTAGATATTTGAACATTTTGCTTAAATTGCCATAACTTGTTTATTTACGATCACATTGTATTATTACTTTGACAAAACAACACTTACCTGAATACCACAATGGATTCCACCCAAACAATACCCCACGCCCCTACCCAGAATCCCTACCCCCCCCCCCCCCCCCCACCTTCCCCCCCCCCTCCCCAAAAAAATATATTTTTAGCTCACTTGAGCACAAAGCGCTCATGGTGAGCTTTTGTGATCGCCTTTTGTCCGTCGTGCGTTGTGCGGCGTCAACATTTGACTTGTTAACTCTCTAGAGCCCACATTTATTGTCCAATCTTCATGAAATTTGGTCAGAAGATTGGTCTCAATGATATCTTGGATGAGTTCGAAAATGGTTACGCTTGCTTGAAAAACATGGCTGCCAAGGGGCGGGGCATTTTTCGTAATATGGCTATAGTAAAATCTTGTTAAAACTCTAGAGGCCACATTTATTGTCTGATCTTCATAAAACTTAGAAGATTCATCCCAATAATACCTATCTTGGACGAGTTCAAAAATGATGCCGGTTGGTTGAAAAACATGGCCGCCAGGGGGTGGGGCATTTTTCCTAATATGGCTGTTACGGAAAGATAGTCTAATAAATAACCACACCTCACATTATACCCCCTCTCAACCCCCCCCCCCCCCAAAAAAAAACATATATTTTTTTTTATTTTCCTTTTTTTATTTTTGAAAGATCGTCTAATAAATTATTGAATATGAACAATTTCCCCATGATGGCTTATGTTATACTGTCAAGCACTCGAATAGTCGAGCGCGATGTCCTCTGACAGCTCTTGTTTCATTTTCTTGTTAAGTTGCGATTTTGTAACTCATTCTCAGTCTGTTGAAATTGATTTACCTGTAAACAACAATATGAAAAAGTTTTTTTCTTGTCAATCAACTTTTAATGTGTATTTTAGAATGTTTGTGCCCAGTGAATGTTGTGTTGAAATGGATCTTTTTTGTTAATAATGTTTATTGATCTAAAAGGTCTTGTGCACATTGTAAAAATTTACCGTAGCCACAAGTTTTTTTTACTTATTACAAAAGAAAATTGTTACACATTTAAATATTGTTGGGACTATAGCTACAGATGCTTTCTTATCCTGTTGCAATTGTATTATATTTGAATTGCACCATAAAGAGCACATAATTTAAAGGTAAAATAGTTTTAACAATAATAATGCCCATGTAAATATCTTTAAATAAGCCTCGAAAACTGGGCTTAATGCAAGCACATAAGGTGACATCCAAGATAAGCCTGTGCAGTCCACAAATGGCGAACAAAGGACTACACTTTCTGCTTTTTTATGCTCCCCAAACATTTTTGGGGGGAGCATATAGTCGCTGCTTCGTCTGTCCGTGCGTGTGTCCGCCCGTCCGTGCACAATTTTTGTCGGGGCTATTTCTCAGCAATTAATGACCAGAATTCAATTAAACTTTATGGGAAGCTTCACTACCAAGAGGAGATGTGCATATTATCAGCCGGTTCTGGTTGGATGATTTTTATGCTCCCCCAAAATTTTGGGGGGAGCATATAGTCGCCGCTTCGTCTGTCCGTGCTCGTGTCCGTCCGTCCGTGCACAATTTTTGTCCGGGCTATTTCTCAGCAATAAATGACCGGAATTCAATTAAACTTTATGGGAAGCTTCGCTACCAATAGGAGATGTGCATATTATCAGCCGGTTCTGGTTGGATGATTTTTCAAAGAGTTATGGCCCTTTAAAATTTTCCATTAACTGTACATATAGTGCAATTCTTGTCCGGGCTATTTATCAGCAACAAATGACTGGAATTAAATGAAACGTTATGAGAAGCTTCACTACCAAGAGGACATGTGCATGTAATCAGAGGGATCTAGTCAGATGATTTTTCACACAGTTATGACCCTTTGAAATTTTCCATTAACTGTTCATATAGTGCAATTCTTGTCCGGGCTATTTCTCAGCAACTAATGACCGGAATTCAATTAAACTTTATGGGAAGCTTCACTACCAAAAGAAGATGTGCATATTATCAGCCAGTTCTGGTCGGATGATGTTTCACACAGTTATGACCCTTTGAAATTTTCCATTAACTGTACATAAAGTGCAATTCTTGTCCGGGCTATTTCTCAGCAACTAATGACTGGAATTCAATGAAACGTTATGGAAAGCTTCACTACCAAGAGCAGATGTGCATATTATCAGCTGATTCTCGTCGGATGATTTTTCACAGAGATATGGCCCTTTGAAATTTTCCATTGTACATATAGTGCAATTCTTGTCAGAGCTATTTCTCAGCAACTTATTACGGGAATTCAATTAAATTTTATGGGAAGCTTCACTACCAACAGGAGATGTGCATATTATCAGCCGGTTATGGTCGGATGATTTTTCACAGAGTTATGGCCCTTTGAAATTTTCTATAAACAGTACATATAGTGCAATTCTTGTCCGGGCTATTTCTCCCCAACTACTGACTGGAATTCAATGAAGCTTTATGGGAAGCTTAACTACCTTGAGGAGATGCGCATGTTATTTGTGGGTTCTGGTTAGATGATTTATTTAGAGAGTTATGGCCCTTTGAAATTTTTAAGTTACTTAACCATCCATCGTATTATTTTGTCCAAATTTATGCCCCTCAAGACGTTTCCTTTTTTCTGAATATATAGTGCAATATTGTGACAAAAAAACTTTGGGGAGCATCACCCGTCTCCGACAGTTTCTTGTTATAGTCGCCGCTTCATCTGTCTGTCTGTCCATCCGTGCACAATTTTTGTCCGGGCTATTTCTTAGCAACTATATACCGGAATTCAATGAAACTTTATGGGAAGCTTCACTACCAAGAGGAGATGTGCATATTATCAGATGGTTCTGGTCTGATGATTTTTCACAGAGTTATGGCCCTTTGAAATTTTCTATAAAAAAAAATTCTTGTCCCCCCATACTGTTCCCTCAAGACGTTTGCTTTTATCTGAATATATAGTGCAATATTGGGACAAAAAAAACTTTGGGGAGCATCACCCTATCAGACGGTTTCTTGTTTTAAATTTGTTTAAAGGAGATCATTCCTTAACGGAAATTCAGTTTGGACTGAAAGTGCTATCCCTGATTAGCCTGTGCAGACTGCAAATGCTAATCTGGGATGTAACTTTACACTTGTGCATTAAGTACAGTTTTCTCAGAAGGAGCCTCATGTAAATAATTTCTCATTTCCAGTAGGGGATGGGGGAGACTTGCCCCCAGTGCGGGAGCCAGCAAGAATGGGAACCATACCGGGATACATGATGCCAGGTATGTATATATAGACTTCACCCACAGCGGTACAGGTCTGAACATGAGCTCTCTGTGGCTGTTATTTGGGTCTAGTTTTGGGAAAATGGGGCTAAATGCATGTGCCTAAAGTGTCTGTACAAGCGGAAATTGTTGTCCCTAATTAGACTGACCTCACAGGCCAATCTGGGACAACACTAACACATGTTTTAAGCCCAGTTTTCCCAGAATGAGGTTTATTTCCATGTGTTTTTTTCAGTGCAATGGGATTTTAGCAATGACACACATTAAGGCAACATTTTAGCATTGTTGAGCTATTTTTGTGCCAGTTGATGTTTTTCAAGGTTATGTAAGAATAATGATAATTCTTTATAACAATGTATGCTTCTGAGGAGTAAGTGACAAAATAATTTTAAGGTTTGGTTTTTATATACAGCGTATGTCTTTATCTTAAAGGTCAAGATGTATAACATGTACAAGGTTAATCCCCATAGTTTATAAAGTCTCCAAAAAAAGGTTAAAGTAACAATTGGAGTAATAAAGTATGAAACTTTTGTATCAACCTAAGGTCAAAGTTACATTTGTAAAAGAAGTTTAAATTTCTTGTTGTTGTTGTTATAGTTAACTTTTAACCTGGTTTTACACATAGTGACAATATTTATTTCCAAATAAGCTGTGCTCTAATCAGCTTATTTTCCAACTTTTTGTTATACAAGGTGATTGGAATTAATGCAGCGAAATTTTGTGTTTGTTAAAACATATTTATTTTTCCTTTATCTCAACATCTTAGACGTAATATTAGTGTCAGAATGTTAACACCTTTTAATAATGCTGCTGTATATTGTCCTATGAATGTTCAATTAATATTACAAATTAGAAATCAACTGGGCCACATTATATATGAATTGGTCATTTATTTCTATATGAACTGTATATCAGAATGTGTCTGTTTTCATTTTATTCTCCTCATTCTATCGTTTGTTTTCCATGTTATTCAGTGTTATGCAGCAAGCCTATGTGTTTGCATACATTGACTTGTTTTTATAAATTCGCAAAATTTTTGTATGGCAGCTTTTTAAATAGGCTTTTTGTATTGTAATAATGTTTTGTTTTTTTATTTGCTTTTGTAATTTTAATAAAACAAAATTGAAAATTGCAAGATTTTTTTTTGTTATTGCACTATATTTTATTAAATTGTGTAACTTTCGTTGTAACAGGTGTTTGCTTTGTACAATTTAACAGCAATTAGGTGTACTTGGTGTCTTTCACATTAATATAATAATCAACTTATTTCCCAACGTTCTGCTCTCTGTCATTAGATGATAGTGTGTTGCCACGCGTGTACGGACGTTCAGCTAGGGTATTGTGTACTTTTGCGCCCCACACGTATGCGCCGTATACATCTGTACTATCTCACGCACACACTCACAACTGCTATTGATTCTTAACCTATACCATTGACTTACACTTGCAAACACTTCCTGTTTTTGTCTATTTCTCTATACATTTTTGGGATCTTTTTTCAAATATTATACTTTGAAAAAATAAAAATAAATTTGGTTTGCTGATTAAATGTATAAAAGCATGCACAGTGTCCTAAGAAAGATGTACGATGAATAAGCTAACTTGCCATTTCTGTTCCCAATAATCATGAATTATTACATGTTTTTTTTCTGGAAAGTGATAAAAAAAGTTTTAAAATGAGCACCACTGCTTCTTGAGTGCAAATCATTCTTTTTAACTAACCTCAGAACCTTCACTGATTTGGAGTGTACTTTAATTTATTTATTTTTTAACACGGAAAATTATATTTTGTTGAGTTGTTTAGACTATTTAGCTATAAGTGTAGCCAATGCAAGACAGTATGGTTAAAAAGGAAACTATTTGTGATGTTGTGGTAACCAATAACTAAAAGTGTTTGTGGTTTAAGTTTTAAAGTTTATGGTTTCTATACTTTATACCATTGTATATTAGATATTGCACAAGATTACATCATTACTTAACGATTTTATAGCATCAGATTGTTTTACTAATGGAGGTTGAAATTAATGGCTATTCTACATTTACACAGGTTTAAAAGGTAAACTTTCTAGAATTGACAAGAGTTTTTTATATCAGACTTTAATTTGCTGTTTACGATTTCATAATAAATTCACTAAAAGCATGCATTGATGAGAAGTGTGTTGGACTGAATTCAATCAACATTATAAAGGAAAAATACTGTTTACAAATAACAGATGAATTCTGCATCACTGTTTAGGTGATTATGGAATGTTTATTTAATTATCATGGATTTTAAATTGAATTATCATTGACTGTTAATTGAATAATCATGGAAATTGAATTAAATTCTTATGGAATTTAGATTGTTTTATCATGGAATTTAAAATGAACTTTCATAGAATTAAAATTGAGTTATCATGGAATTTAGATTTTAATCTTGAGGAATTTATATTGAATTCTCATGGGATTTAGATCGCATTCTCATGATATATAAAGATTGAATTCTCATGAAATTCGAATGAATTCTCATGGAATTAAAATTTATCTATCATGGATTTAAGGTAAAAAATTATTAAGGAAATAAGATGGAATTGTCATGGATTTTAGATTGCATTCTCATTGATTTGAGTAATATTGGTATATTTGTTCGTTATACTTAATGCATTTTTTTGTTTTGTGTCAAAAGTGCATAGTATTAACATGGTAAGCCCTAACTGACTAGATAGCGACTCACAGCAGTTAATCTTAGGTTACCTACTTATTAGCTGCTGGAATGGAAAGTTGCTATTTTCCTTCCCGTAAAATTAGATTTTGTAGATAAACATGTTATTTTAGTTGTAGCAGATTTGAAGTCCAGCTGTAAAACCTTGTGTGTCTAAATCATCATGAAAGGCTCATTTTGAGCTAGATTCCTCATGAAATTATCTGAAAACAATCTTTATATTCATAAAAGAATATTATTAATTTAAACAACAGATATTGAAAATGTCTTCATCTACATTTATGTTTAGAATCGTTTTCACATCAAGTTAATCAAGTTGATGTTATCTTAATTCCAGTTTTATAGGTGATGGACAAATGATTACTCCGGTACTTGTACATATATATATAACCTTCAGCAGTAAAGTGCCCATTCTTGTTCTATTTAGAGCTCTTGATTATACGCCAATCAGAACTAGTGCGACCCAATCAAACTAAGCGTGCAATGAGCGCGCCCCCAGGCCCACGGCGCCAGGTGACGTTATGTGTATATCTTCCCTCTATTTGGATGGTTGTATAACGGCGAATGCTTCTGTAGATATATATAGAACTGTCATTTTTAGTAGGCATTATTTCTCCATCATCTGCAAAAACGTTTTTTTCTAAAGACTGAAAGAGCAAACAAACTGAATAAATTTTTCCCTAGCCAAATTTACATATAATGTAGAAATAATCATAATGATTTGCTTTCATATGGAATTGTTTTGAAAAAAAGGCTGAATTTAATTATCTTCACCTAAATTTGCTCATTTGTAGTATTGGCTAATTTTACAAATAATTGAGCCAGCCCTGAATAACATCCCAGAAAACAAGGATAATAAGCCATTAAGTTTGTTATAATAATGGCAGATATGATGATAATTAAATTGAGAAAAAAGTTAACCAATGCAATGTCAGAGCAATATGTTTTTCAGAAATGAGCAAAGAACGCCAATTTTTGCAGATGGTGTTAACCTTTAATATATCAGACTTTTGTTTACATGTTGTTAAAACAGCCAGTGGACACAGTTCATATAATCTGTACTGCACTAACCTGTATGTCATTACAGCTTGTTGGAGGGAAATGTAATGAATAGCGTTTTATTCTTACCTAATTTGCAGTTTCTTTTTGGTTAGTCTATGCAAAAAGAATCTCTTGCCAGGCTTAACCAAAGTGACCCGCAATCAACTGAATATAGTCAATTTCATTGAACAACTTGTTGTTTTTCATGGCTTTATATTGATACCAAAACAAGCAGCTCAGTGGAATGTTTATTTCCATTTGTTTCTTTGAATAGTGGGTAATTTGCAGCATCAATTCAATTGTTGTTTTTTGGTACAGATGTATGCATTCCTTTACTCTGTGTTGTAAAATGTTATCACATTTATTTTATCATTAAAACATGAACAAATATCAACAAATATAAGCTGAAAATGGAGTTTCATATTTCATTTTATTGATGCAATTTAATGTAGATTACATTTCATACCATGGTATTTTCTTTGTTTCTTGTGGATCTTTGTAAATTTCTTTAATTTGCATGACCTAGCTGTCTCTTACTGCGGAATGTGTTTTTCTTAGATGTTTTTATGCATGGTACGGATCTAGATAGCTGGCATTGGTCTCAGAGCCTGAACATTTGTATTTGCTTTTTGGGTTATTTCCAGTCATGCCATGGCAATGAAATGTGAAAAAAATTAGCAAAATTTGATAACAAATTAGTTCTTAAAAAAGCTCAAGACAATTTCATACAAAGTGAAACCTGCATGAAATTACCTGCATATGATGTATTTTTACCATACAAAAAACTCAAACATTTCACTGCTGTGGTCATGAGCGTTATTTAACATGTGGACATTCACCAACATTGCATGGTCTTTTGCATGTATATAATATCTATTGGGGTATCAGGTGTACTTGTGTATATGTTACTTGTTTCAGAGAACTTATTCAAAGGTGGGTGGGCCTAGAAAATGGCATGTGACATAGGTTTTTAGCTCGGCTGTTTTTGGAGAAAACCCGAGGTATTGTCATAGCCAGCACGTCGTCCGCCGTCAGGCCACTGCCGTCCGCATTCTAAAACCTTAACATAGGCTCTAAATTCAAAGTGCTTTCACATACAACTTTGAAACTTCATATGTAGATGCACCTTGATGAGTTCTACACGCCACACCTATTTTTGGGTCACTAGGTCAAGGTCACTTCTGACAAGCTTTCATTTATTAAAAACTGAACTTACAGCCGAGCGTTGGCACCTGCTATGCGGTGCTCTTGTTATGAAATGGAAGTGTGCATACACTCATGCATTCACAGTACATTGCTAGCAATAATTTCTCTGGGCATTTTTCCTTTTTTTTACAAATATGAATCCTTATTTGAATTTATGTATAAAACTAATTTATAACTGAATATTCAGTTGGTAATAGGTACAGCCATCACCCTTTTTTTTTGTATTTGATTATTTTAATTTTCGAATGAACTATTCAGTTGAATATTATAATAAGCAAATGGCCTATTAAGATTTGTACCCGACAATGGTCATGTCAAAGTTGACTTCACCATAGTTTGTATTAAACTTGAGAAAACTTTTGATGTTGCAAGCTTGCATTGGGACCAAGCTTTTGATTGTATATGGTATAGTTGGATCTAGGTCAAAGTCACTGATACTTTAAATAGGATTAAGGTTAGTGGAATGTTTATGTGTGATGTGTACTCTACCATCATTCATGCCTATACGAGTACTATATACTATAGTAGTGGGGGACATATTGTTTTTGCCCTGTCTGTTGGTCTGTTGGTTGGTTGGTCTGTTGGTTGGTTGGTTTGCGCCAACTTTAACATTTGCAATGACTTTTGCAATATTGAAGATAGGAACTTGATATTTGGCATGCATATGTATCTCATGGAGCTGCTCATTTTGAGTGGTGAAAGGTCAAGGTCATCCTTCAAGGTCAATGGTCAAATATATGGGTCAATATCGCTCATTTAATGTACACTTTTGCAGTATTTCAATATTCAAGATAGCAACTTGATATTTGGCATGCATGTGTATCTCATGGAGCTGCACAATTTGAGTGGTGAAAGGTCAAGGTCATCCTTCAAGGTCAGATGTCAAACATATGTGGCCAAAATCGCTCATTTTATGAGTACTTTTGCAATATTGAAGATAGCAACTTGATATTTGGCATGCATGTGTATCTCATGGAGCTGCACATTTTGAGTGGTGAAAGGTCAAGGTCATCCTTCAAGGTCAGAGGTCAAATATATGTGGCCCAAATCGCTAATTTTATGAATACTTTTGCAATATTGAAGATAGCAACTTGATATTTGGCATGCATGTGTATCTCATGGAGCTGCACATTTTTAGTGGTGAAAGGTGAAGGTCAAGGTCATCCTTCAAGGTCAAATATATGGGTCAAAATTGCTCATGTAATGTCACTTCTGCAATATTGAAGCTAGCAATTTTATATTTGAAATGCATGTGTATCTCATGGAGCTGCACATTTTGAGTGGTGAAGGGTCAAGGTCATCCTACAAGGTCAAACGTCATATAGGGGGACATTGTGTTTCACAAACACATCTTGTTTCATTTGACATTGAATTTGTAGAAGATACAATAGATGAATGAAAGATGCATGTATGCCTAGAAACTGTCAGCAGTTTGTTCCATGGTATCCAAAATAAGTGTACCTACCCTATGAAAATGTTTGTTCGTTATTGCAATTTTTATAAATGTATAGCAATTGCATGTTGTTGTTGTTTTTTTATTCAAAATGATGAAAACATTTCACCTTCAATTAATGAACCACTCTCTAGGAAAACTGGGCTTAATGCCTGAGCGTAAGCACAGGCTAATCTCTGACAACACTTTTCACCAAAACACTTCTTTTAAAAGAAAAAAACATTAAAATAAGAAAGTGACTTCCCTGATTAGCCTGTGAGGACTGAACAGGCTAATCGGGTAAAACACTTTACACACCTGCTTTAAGCCCTGTATATTCAGAGCGATGCTTAAATGGTATTGTAGTCCTGTGCATTATTTTGTTTCAGTTTTAATATCTGTTGATAATGTTGCAGTGTTTTTTTTTGTTTTAAGTTTTAGAAATAGAATATGAAGGTAAATACTCAAGTATTTAGACAACAAGACATTTCAAGCCAGATAAAGGCCTAATACCTGTTGCAGGATGTGCAGGGTTGAAGTTTGAAGCCAGTTATAAGTTTAAAGATGTGTACAGTAACATAGTCTTGCTGGTTGAGATTTTTGTGTGTGATTTACTACCTTATAGTTCCTTTTAATTAGTGTGGCAGAGAAATATGTTGCTGTTGGTTTTCATTTTAAGTTTAGATGTATTCATGTGACTTACCAATACACTTCATGTTCCATGTGTTTGTATCAGATGAGTGGCTTTGTGTGATGACGTATCTCACAAGAGGCGGAGCCTCGAGTGTGATACGAAATAGCGCAAGCCACGAGACTGATGCAAACACATGGAACAATTGACTTGCATAATATTCCTTTTATTATGTACAACTTTGAATCATTTAAGTTAAAAAAAATGAGTTTAAGCGTTCATAATTAACCAAGAATGCTCTTATAATTTTCTGCATTCAAAGTGACATCATTAAAAGTAGTCCGGCTAGTATGGTTATAAGGAATAGGAAATCTAGCGAGTAGCATAATACGGGAATTATTTCTGTGTAGTTGTATTTAACCGATTAATGCAACTTGTATTTTTTGGTAACATAAAGCAGGTATATAATACAATTTGATTATGAGTGGCAGTCTGTGATCATTATTAATCTTTGAGTTTGTTCAAACTTCAGATTGAACAAGTTAATCTGAGACAATACTTTATGCACATGCATTACCGTGAGCCCATTTACCATTTAACAGATAGAGCATGTTGCAAAGTCAGGCTAAAATATCACTTACTAATTGGTATATTAAATGGTTGTATATATTTTGTAATAACACTGACTGTGTATGTTGATACATGTTGATTTTGTTAATGTACGAGTTAAGAAGCCCTATTTTGTGTTACATTGTTGTATTTATGCACCAACATTTAAGTATAGATAATACCCAATAGATATAACAGTATTTATTTATAGAACAGCTAGTCCAACATATTTAATGTATTATTTTAGCTTTTAGATATTTATTATTTGTAAGAATAGTTGTATCTTTTTATTTTCTTAAAACGCCTGTAAAATCAGTGTAGTTTATAATGATGTTATATGAAAAATCTCAATATCTGTTTACAACTCTTGTTAAAGATTTAATCAAACAATAACATTCTTCTGTTAAACAACTTTATTTCTAATAATCTGGTGTAGCAGTTTAGACAACAATGAACATAGTGTTTTATCAGCACCCAGAGTTACTAATGAATACTAAATAAAACTATAATGTTGCCCTTCTAGGGAATTATTTACTCAGTGTTTCTTTCCTCTTCACAAGCAATGAACAGCAGAATTAAACTCGACTGACTACAGTTGCTAAAGAAACATTTGTATTGAAAAGTCTTAAGTTTGATGTGAACGAATCAGTTTCACATTCAACCTTCCATATTTTTATTTTCATTAAGATTAAAAACAACAATAAGGGGAAAGAAACATAGGGACTGCCTAATCACGGACATGAAGATTATTTAGGAACACACATACTAATTTAATGATGCCTTGTGTTTTTTTAGGCCTTCCGAGAAAACAGTTTGACGAACTGTTGGCCCGAACGTCCACCCTTGCCGAGTCGGGTTTCCAGCGCGCAGCACCGGTCAAGGCAAGGAGCGGCCTCTTAAGATCCAAGTACGTAACTAGCTTATCTTCTACAGTTTTTACTTTAACCTGTGAAAGTCATTTTATTTTATTTCCTGATCCAGCAAGCTATATTAATTCATTTAAAACTGATTATTTTTTTTAGTCATCTAACATTTTATTTAGCATATATAGTCCTATATAGAGGAACACATTATGGTAACAGTGTACCTGTAGGTGAAGTAATCTGGTCTAGATTATAACTCTTTACTACTTAGATACATAATTTCATGCATTTCTTACTAAATTCAAGTTTTTAAGGCTTTATTTCCAACTCTTAGATACTGATGAGCAGCAAACAGCATAAACCTGAACAGACTGCGAGTTACTCGCAGGCTGTTCTGGTTTTATGCTGTTTGCATATAGCCATTTTCTTCTGAGTTGGAAAGGGTTAAATCATAGATGGCATGCATGTGAAGCTTATTATTACCCCAGTACACAGTAAAGGGGGTATACTGATATTGCCATTGACATCTGTTTGCGTGTCTGTTAGTAGACCAAAACATGTTGGGAGGCATTTTCCACCTTTCAACATACAACTTTCAAAATTGCTGGCAATTTTCCTCATGATTAGAAGTTTTTTCCTCATGATTAGAAGTTGTGCATGTTTTTAATCCTTTGTTAAAATTACAAAAGTTATGATTCTTTCAAATTGTTTACAGATTTTGTAAAATCAAGAATTTTTAGGTAGGAAGCTTGCATTGTTCAGAAAATAGTTCCAAAAACTTATGTGCAAATGCCCACTGACAAAGTGGCATGCAGGGGGTATTTCAGGCACAACAGTGACAGTTTAATTACGAGTTCTATTATGCATTTTGAGTGTACCTTGTCTGCGTGCTATAAAGTCTGCATTTTTAGCTTGATTATATACCAAATAGTCCCAGCTCTACTACTGACCAAAGTGTTTTTGTGAGGTCACTGACCAAGTTCCATAACTCTGACCTCCAATTTAGCAGTATTATGCCCTATTTTGTACTCACAACTTTGTTTAAGGTTTACATGTAACATCACCTTATCAATGTTTTTACTACAGGTATTCAATTGAACTCTGAGCCGTAAAAGAGCAGAAAAATACCCCCTTTTTTGCATTTAAAACTTTGGTAAAGGTAAATATGCAGCTCTATATCACTGTTTCTACAGGGTATTAAATTAAAAGCTTCACACATGATCTTGGGTTCATTGCATGTGGTCACTGGTCAAGTTCCATAACTCTGACCTGTAATTAAGCTGCATTATGCCCCTTTTTTAGCTCGGCTGTTTTCAGAGAAAACTCCTAGGTATTGTCATAGCCTCTTCGTCGTCCCCCGTCCGGGCATCATGCTAAAACCTTTAGTTTGGCTCTAAAATTAAAGTGCTTCCACCTACAACTTTGAAACTTCATATGTACATGCACCTTGATGAGTTCTACACGCCACACCCATTTTTGGGTCACTATGTCAAAGGTCAAGGTCACTGTGACCTCTAATATTAAACTTTAACTTTGCCTCTAACATCACAATGCTTCCTCATACAACTTTGAAACTTCATATGTAGATGCACCTTGATGAGTTCTACACGCCACACCCATTTTGGGTCACTAGGTCAAAGGTCAAGGTCACTGTGACCTCTTAATTTTTTTTTAAAAATTAACAAATTTCTGACAAGCTTTCGCAGCCGAGCGTGGCACCCGTTATGCGGTGCTCTTGTTAAACTTAAATTATAAAAGAGTTTCTGATGAATAACTTTATAATGGGTCACTAGGTCAAAGTTCTAGGTCACTGTGAAACTTCATATGTAGATGCACCTTGATGAGTTCTACACGCCACACCCATTTTTGGTCACTAGGTCAAAGGTCAAGGTCACTGTGACCTCTAAAAAAAATATTAAAAAAATATAAAAAATTCTGACAAGCTTTCACAGCCGAGCGTGGCACTCATTATGCAGTGCTCTTTTTAAACTTTAATTATAAAAGAGTTTCTGATGAATAACTTTAATGTTAATGGAGGTCTTGTACTTTAATTTTGTTTGTGTTAACTTTCATGCTCACCAATGGTGGGATTGCATTTGGGGCCATTTGGGTCAAGGTCACTGTTACTTAAAATTGAAAAATGGATAGAGCTCAATTCCTTTAATTTTGATTTGTGCTGTAAATTTATTTATGGGTTGCTTAGATGTAGATCTTGCTTTCAAGGTTAATTGAATTTAACTAAATTCATTGGTAAAAATAAAAAAAATCTTTTTTTCTATCATGGCCACATTTTGTTTATTTATGACATTTGTTTTAATTTACAGATTTTCAGCTTTAAGTTAGCACATACTATTTAACTAGTACTTGAGATATGTCTTTGTAGTCGTTATATTAGGCGACTTACATAAAATAACATTATACTCTCAAAGCCAAAGAATAGTTGAGGGTGCTGTCTAAGGAGTGCTGTTGTTGTAATTTTAATATTGTACTAGTATTATTAGTGCCAAGTTTGTTACTACAAACACAGGTTTGATTGTCTGGCCTTACCAAGTCTATACCTTTTCTTAAAAGTAGAGACCAGTCTACATCTTCCAGGTTTCCACACAAGTACCCTTTGTTGAGGGGGAGGGGGGGGGGGGCATTGGCCTGTTTTTTTTCGGCATAGCTGTTTAACGTCACTTTTGACCTTACCAGACCTTTGTAAGTGTCCAATAAAATTCAAATAAAATTTCCCGCGGTTAGACACGAATTAATACACTTCGTTTATTCCATTGGCTGATTTGAGCATACCACCAGAACATTGGAAACATGACCGCGTCTTTGTTACACTGTTTTACTGCGTGTTCAGCATGAAACAATTTTATCTCTAATGAAAAGGCTTGATAGATAGAACAGTTTTACACTCAACCCTTGACATCAATTCAGTTTGTGCGTGCACCTTTTATTTTCAGAGGATTGCCAGCGCCAGAGCGTTTGTACTTAAAGGCTATGTTTTCATATTTAGTAATTACTTCCATATTCCTGTCTGTGTACTAGTATATTTAAGTTCATAAAAGTATCGTTTTTCCCTATTCTGATATTCGTTTTTGCCAAACCATTTTAAATTGTTTTCGAAATTGAACATTAAACATGTGAAAGTATAAAGTTTTAAACAAGCCAACGTTCCAGCAGAGGAAGCGTGGCCTCACTTTAATGCATTGCATTCCAACCCGCAAGGTATAAGGGTCAGTTCGCGGCCAGTAAAATAATCGTTATATAATATAGACGCTATTGGGTTAACTAGGTGAACTGGAATTTTCTTTAGACCAGAAATATGTCAAATGAAGATATTCATCGATATAATTATGGTATGCAATAATAGATTCTTAATGTGTTTTCAACAATACCATGATAAATATTATTTTTGATTAATTTAACAAGAATTATTCCACCATATTGACTGACGTATTAAGCATGAGCGCGATGATTCTCGATACTGTTAATAATCGAATCAAAAAGCAATGCCCGACAAACCACTAAAACAGGTTTGTTCGAAGCACGCGCGTATAAATATTTAAAATATGTACAGATACTTGGCATGTGGCCGGTTGACTCATATGTTTTAATTTCACTTCCATTCTTCTTTTGGTTTTCTCTTTTGTATCTATAGGTTTATGATCAGCAATATGTAATAATGTAAAATAAGCCGCGAAAACTCCGCGTAACATCCTGTACTGCGTGTGATGCAGCTAAGAACTGCACAGAAAAAGACATTCCCTATCTTTGATCTCATTCATTGAACTCTTTACCTTTCACAAACTCCAATCAACGCCGTATATCTTTTTTTAAAGATATTTCTTGTTAGTGTTAAAATAGCTTTGGGTGCTGTTGGTTGCACATTCAAAGTGGTTTGACATCAGACTTTTTAGCCAAAATATAACTATTTCATTCAACACTATTGAGACAAATTTTGATAAGCAATAGCATTATATAATGATATATTCCTTTGGATGTAACATATTGTCCTTACATCAACCACTTAGAACAAGTTATTTACAATAAAGTTATGAGTAAAGCAATTATTTCTTAATCAAAATTGATCCAGCAACAAAACAACTTTAGGTCATAAGGTTTCTAATTATTAGCAAATTCAGTATACTTACAATTCTTTGGTTGAAGTTGATCATACCAATTTAGAGCGTTGTGTTGCCTGTGTCTGGCTCAAGGTACTTAACTCTTTCAGTGCTGGAACCGAATTTTGAAGGCCTTTGCAAACAGTTTGGATCTAGATGAGACGCTTCAGAACGCAGTGTCTCATCAGGATCCAAACTGTTTGCTATTCTGATAGTATTCTTTGAAAAAAATCAAAGAAAATGCTAATTTTATAAATTCAGCAGACAACATTTAAGCAGATGACAAATTTACCAGCATGCAAAGGGTTAACAGCATCAATGCAAACAGACTTAGTCTAAAGACTGAAATGGTACTTATGCAACAAATTACTTACCATTAAGACCTTTAAGAAGACGACTTGTATTTGTAACATTATTTTCATTGCAGTTGGACATTACCTGTCAGGGACTTAAACCCGTATCCATGTTTATTTGTGTCCTCTCCGCGCTATTCCCCACGCTATTCCGTGGATTAATCATGGTAGTAGATGCATGCTGAATTACCTACCCTTGAGTGCTTAAATGCATGCAAAGCTCTTAAATAAATATTAAACAAACTTCCCACAACCCGTTATACAAGTAGGCATAAACATGTTTGAATATTCACTTAAACCCATTATTTCTTTCAAAAGAGGCTATTCCCACCAAGCCCTAGCTGATAATATTTTCCAAATCTTTTGGTTATTGCAAATGAGACACATAATGTGAAAATGGGTCTTTTGCCATTACGCGGTCATGGTAGCTTATTCAGACCAGCTGCACATTCCTGCCCTGTCCTCTATAAAGTCAAGCAAGGCTGAGTGGTCTCATTAATGGACAGGGTAGCTCCTGATTAGCCTGTGCAGATGGCATAAGACCCATTTTTGCTTGCTGCTGCATTTATTTTAGTGAAAGTATTGAGACGCCTTGACCACGTCATTAGTTTACCCTTAAGTGTGCTCGTAAGTGTTTTTTTTAAAGTGTACAGGACCCATGGTTTTGAAAATATAAAACCAAATAAATTACATCTGTTTTGTTAATTATACTGTACTCTTTTTTTTGTTATTTTGTTAAAGAAAGAAAGATTGAAAAATTAATAATAATCATAATAAATGTTTTCAGTAGTCAAAATTGCCTGTATTAAGTCTTTAAAGTGATGATGGAATATTTGTGTTTTTTTCATGCAAGTACCAATGCACTACAGTATAATGCTTATGATATTAGCTGCGTTCTGAGAAAACTGGGCTTAATGCATGTGCGTAAAGTGTCATCCCAGATTAGCCTGTGCAGTCCGCACAGGCTAATCAGGGACAACACTTTCCGCCTTAACTTGATTTTCGGGGACTTCCTTGAAACTAAAAATACCATAAAAGCGGAAAGTGTCGTCCCTGATTAGCCTGTGCGGACTGCACAGGCGAAAATCTGGGCCGACACTTTACGCACATGCATTAAGCCCAATTTTCTCAGAACAAGACACATATGTTTTCCTTGAGTTTTTGTAGCAGCTATTTTTCCAGGGAACCAAACTTGGCATACTTACAATGCTACCATTTTCATAGTAACCACATGTCTGTGCCTTTGTTTCCAGTACGATTGTTTTGGGAGAGTTCAAGTGACTATAGGTAACCATGACGATTGTACACTGTTTTATCTGTACTACAGATCTCTACTATGACACCAATATTACTCAATATTTTCTATGTGCTTTTGTATTTAAGTCATATTATTGTTGGGTTTGAATGCCCTGTGCATACAGTCACGTATAACCTATGTTGCTCTTTAATAATGTGTTGCTTTCAGTGGTTTTTGGACTATAACCAAGCCCCATTTCTGCCCCATTAATATTTACCTAACCAACTAATTTTGTTCACCTGGTTGTCATTAACAATGTTTGGTTGGTTTATTATGTCACTTAACAGAATGAATCTGGTAACTTATCGGAAACCTGTCATTGCATGGACTTGCATCGCAAGTAGTGCCGTTAGGCCCAACATTTTATAAGTCAAAACTGTCTTATAAAACTATTTAAATACTGGTAAGAAATTAAGAATATCATAACCACACAATTTTAGGATAAATATGGCATGGCCAAAACTGTAATAGAAATTTTTGAATAAGAATATTGTACCAAATTCTTTATTTTTTTACTTTTGTGATTGGGAATATAGCTGAATATCGGATATCAAATAAAAAAAAATAAAAACAGATCTGGAAGTAAACTGTACATTGTCAATAAATGTAGTGCCATCCCTTTTAAGCATAAACCTTTGGGGCATATGCCACATCCTGTCACAAGCCTTGTTTAACATATTTGCATACATTTTATTTCTAGAGATGGCAACAATCTGAATCTGCCAATTTTGGTGAAGACTTTGATTTCAGCCTCCCAAGAAAATGTATAAATGTTATAAATGTCTGTAAGGCCACAACAAAATGATTGGATGTTTGTCGGATTTGCGGCACCTATATATTATGAACTGGAATACAAATATTTTTATTTTTATATTGCACCTGCAGAGTCCAATAGTCCTGCAACAAACGAGTTAAAAGAAAAATATTCATATTTGTTCAACAGTAAATGGTACAAAATTTAAGCATTATGCTGTCAGGTCCTATTTAAAACAACAATTTTATTTCCCTCTAGTTTTTTCGAACACAGCCTCATTTTTACCTTGATAAACTACTTTTGGGATTATACTTATTAAAAGACTTACATTTCCACTGGCAGCATATACACACATTGTTTTTTTTGCACTCGCTAGTTACATTTTTTGGCAAAAATCTGTCAAACAGCTGATCAATTGTTGTGGCCTTAAATGATTAAGAAAATTGTGTTCTTGAATCTGTTAAAAATGTACAGAAAAGATACGTTACACTGGTACTGATCAATCTGAAAGAATATTCAGCAAAAGATTTTTTTTTATTTTATTACCATATTTCATGATGTACACAGTGATATTTTTGTGCATTGTCAACATTTTTTTGTTGTGATCTTGTTATTGTTGTTTGTTCTTGTGTTCATGCATGCACATTGAATACTTTTAGCTGAGAATTGAGTATGTTTCTGTAAGAACTATCAGCAAATGTGAAATGTGTCTGCTCATGTCTTATTCAATAGTGTTGAAAAGTAAATGATGCACGAACATTGTAACTGTATAACACATTTTTTAAGCAGACAAAGTTGTTTACTGTTTAGGGAAATGTACTCAGGAATCAGGATGCATTTTATGAAATTGCATATTGATGTTTCATTATGATGTTTTGTATAAATGTTTTTTATCTGGTACTTTTTGAAAATAATTGCTTGTTTTACAAGTTATTTTTGTGTTGTTTTGTTTCTGAAGTTTTAATTTTTAAACAAACTACACAATTTTCTTCTGTTAACATAATAAAGATGGCCTTTAGTATGTGCTCTTTTTGTGCCCTCAATATGCATGCTGGGCAGGCATATACCGCTAACTAGGTTTGTAGATGCAGACATTTGTATGTGTATACATTAAAACATATGTGTACATGTTTGGATTCTTGTCTGGACAATTACTTTATACAGTGTTGAAAAAATCTTTAATCTCTCAGTGCTGGAACCGAATTTTGAAGGCCTTTGCAAACAGTTTGGATCCAGATGAAATGCCACAGAACGTGGCATCTCATCAGAATCCAAACTGTTTGCTATTCTGATAGTATTCAGAAAAAAAAATGAAGAAAATGCTAATTTTAGAAAATTCAGCAGACAACATTTTAGCAGACGACAAATTTCCCAGCATGCAAAGGGTTAAATAACTTGGCTACAATGATTAACATTGTGAGACAGCATGTTGAAGCACAAGAACCAGATCCCTGCGCATAAGGTCACACTTAAAGGGTAAAAGTCAAATATATATAATTGTATAGGCATAAATCTTTTCCTTTAAGCATGGAAGGAATTTAAGGTATCTTGGCACAAATGTTATGTATATTGAGATGGCAGTGGCAACATATTAAAACTTCAATATAGCTTATTGTCCAGAAATAATTTATTACATGAAACTTACAAAACAAAGATATTTCATTTGATGACCTAGTTTATGGGATTGCATAGGGGGTGGTTGGAGTCTTGAAGGTCATGTTATATAATAGACAAAGCTGCATAGGTGGGGGCATCAGTGTAAAGGACATATTTCTAGTAATGCGTCCTTAAGCAAACAAATATTTTGGTTATACACGTTTAAAACAATTTTCTTAATAATAATACATCACAATTGATGTCTGCTTGATAGTCAAAACAAAACAAACAAAACATAACAAAAACCTAATGACCATAAAATATATGGTATACAATTACCTTTCAATTATCTACAATTAACATAATGTCTTTGCACACATTCTGTTGCAGGTACACAGACAGTGGTAGACCGAACAAGGCTGACATTTTCTCTGGCTCTGCCCCTGCGCGTCGCCGGCAATTATTGGGCGTCGCCATTGAACTTTCCGGAAATTTCGACCCAACCCGGCACATTCCACCAGACCTTCTTGATAAAGTGGGGTGAAACACCATAACAGTACATTATTTTTCTGTGATAGAACTTCCACATTCATTGAATGTGTTTGTAGCTTTTTAAGCTTTATAAGGCTTAAAATGAAGCTGTAACATGTTTATGACCTTTTTGCCAGTGAAATGTTGGGGGAACATTGTTTCAAAAACTCAGAGTAATTCATATTTTGAAATTCATTATTTCTTGTTTATAATTTGGGCTTGAGAAACAAGTGACACCCTAAGTGTTACTACTGGTTTGAAAGGAACATGTTTGTTATGAAGTCAGTATTGAACATTTTTTATCTGGTTCATGTATTTGTATATATACTTGTATAACAAGTCGGTGATGTTTTACAGTGGAGTTTTGACAGACCTCTCTTAGCAGCTTCAGATGTCTTGAACAATACCAGTAGAACATTCATAAAATGACGTAATGCCGGTTTTAATGTCAAGACTGCATAGGGTCAGCTTAATATGGTTGTCACAATTGTTAAGTGTATGTGCAAGCATGCATTAGTGTGTATTTTAGACTGACTGAGCTTGTTCAGAATATTAATTCATAATTCATCATGAAATTGTAAAATAACTTCCCAATAATTCAAAATATAGAGTCTGTTTATCATGTGTTGGACCCATATTTCTAACTCAAATGTCTAAGAAGAGGTCAAAGGTCAGTTTGTGGCAGGCATAATAAAGTTGGTGCAGACTGTAACTTCATCTTTCATCAGGCAATTTTAAATTGACTTTTCACAAATACATGTATTCACCATGTAAAAACATGTGTTGTTTGTCCATAGATCAAAGGTCACTTTGTTAACAGCTGGTTTGGCCTCCAACCTCATCCTTTAATTTTACATGAAGTTAAAACTTAAAGTTTAAATAAAGACATGATGCAGCATGTCTAAACAATAACTTTGTAATCCATTAGGCAACTTTACCATGTTATAAATGTACTAAATGTGGAGCGAGCATGTCCTGCGCAAGACCTGTATCCCTAAGTCAAAGGTTGAGCTTAAATATATGTGTTAAAATATGGGCACCATATAGGTTGGGCAGACTTTAACTTCATAATTCATCAGACAAATACAAAATAATATGTTTTTAAATTCCTTCTCATGAATGTCGCCATTTGGGAAAAACCTATTGAACGGAGAACCTGGGCCCAAAGCTCAGCTAATTTGAATGTTTAATGCTATTTGCCTGCTGGAGCTTTTACTGACTATAACTTAACCATTCAGACAGCATTTTATGTAGCATGCCCCTCATGTTCAACCTGGGCATGAAGCAGTTAAGGTGTGTCCCAAGTTCAAGAGTCAAGGTCACACTCATTGTAAAAAAAGTACAATATGAATGGCATTCCAGACAACTAGCACTGAATAGTCTTTAACAGTGATTTTAAAAAAAATTACACATCAATCCACCAATAAACATGTTATATAAATAGGTTATAGGACAAATTTATTTTTGCTGTGCGAATACATGTATGTGTTTGCAAAGTGCACAACTTGCACCTGTGATTTAGAGTCTGTGATTTCAGAATTTACATGTTCTTGCATGCATTCTCAAACAAATTTGATTATTTGTATTAAATTATATAAAGAATAATAACTTTTTATCACCTGAAGTCATTTAATCCATGTGGAACACCAGAATTCTAATATAATTATGTAATAAAGTGTTCATTGATTTCATAAAACAAAGCTATCATATATTCTACAAAAACTACAAAGTACCATCATGATGTTATTTCCATATATTGTTTTGCAGATGAGAAATTTATTCAATTTATTGTTGATAATATTGATAAATACCATAGTAGTAATATTTTATTGCTTTCTTGCCATTGCTATAAAAATTTGTACTTTCTTTATTGAGCGTTTGATGAAGCTTTTTCCACATATACCAGCATATTATTGGTTAAGAAAGTAGAAAAAACTAGGCAAGTTTTGAATACATTTAAGTATATTAAGCAAGGCTTAGGAAACCTTGACCAATAGCCATGGCAAGTTGTTTGAGTTTTCGTGTTGAACAAATAAACTTATCTGGATTTAATTCTTGCCTGGTATTTTATATTTCCCATCATTTTTGCATTTTTCTGTCTGCAAGTCAAAAGTAAGCAAAATAACATAAATATGAATTAAATAATAATAATGATTAAACTAACTCAAATGATATCATGCATAAAACAAAATGATGTCTCTGCTCTGTCCGAGCTAGGTGTATTTGAACATTGTCGACTATACCAAAATTTATCTGATTGGGTGTTTATTCCTTAGGATTGGAATACAATGGAATTATGCACATTGTAAGCCTTCACAATATATTACTCATTAGATGCATTTATGTGATAAATTTGCTTGCAAATGCTAAGATGTACAGTGTTGTCTGTGTACTTGTTTTGATTGATTTCAGCATGGAAACTATATTTTAATGATTCATTTGCAAATATTCATGCCTACATTTCGGTGTTATATTTAATATGCGACCTAAAACTGTTTTGGAAGCTTTGTAAAAGGGTATTCTAATTTTAAGTTTATACCTATTAAAGCTTGATTGCATGAAAACCCTTTGATTAATTGCGACACTTGACTGTTTCTTGCGAAGAACCAATGCAATGTATTTGGATCACTAGGTAGACTTCCACTATGCAAGGGAAACCTCACTGTCAGGTGTGTTTATCCCTTTCCTACTTAGATACATATTTGTAGTCCCTTACAAAGTTATATTTTATTAAAGACTGTTCTTACTAGATTCAAATTTTACAGGCTTTATTTCCAACCCTTTGATACTGATGAGCAGCAAACAGCATAAAACCTGAACAGAATGCGAGTTACTTGCTGGCTGTTCTTGTTTTATGCTGCTTGCAAATAGCAATTTTCACTTTGCTTCTGCAAGGGAAAGGGTTATTCATGTACTCAGCAGCATGTCTGTTAGATCTGCTGACAATCATATACTGGTAGCAGCATGTCTGTTAGATCTGCTGACAATCATATACTGGTACTGGTAGTTGTGTTATTGTGCGTCAGTTTTTGTTTTTACTTTGGTAAGAATGAATTCTCTTCAAATGTGTTCATGTTATTTTAGTTTGATATTGGATAGATTTGGAAATATAGTGTTAAGCTGTTTCCAGGCGCTTTTTAGCTTTAGGGTATTAGGAAGGGAAAGGTGCACAAATAGTTGTCTGAAAATACTTTAAAACTAGTACACTATTGCAAGTGTTTTTCTTTTGTGTTCAGCATCTCCAGTCAAAAGCATCTGTTTAAACCTCTTTTTCTTTAACTTGAATACATAAAAAATATAGTTGCTTATGAGTAAAATATAGTTACAGTTGATAAAAGTTCTTGAATGTTTGGTTATAAATATGTTAAGCATTTTTGTTGTTTATCCTTAAATTAACAATTATTTTGCATTCTATTATACAGTTCAATTTTATGCATGTGAACAAAATAATTCAGTGTTAAAAGATATGCAACTGAAATGTGAACTTTAATATAAATTATTTTTCCGTTTTATTTTTCCAGCTTTATTAACCAGGTTTTTTGAAGAAAAAAACTGGTTATTAGATTGGCGATTGCCGGCAGGCGGGCGAGCTGGCGGGCGGGCAGAACAAGCTTGTCTGGGCCATAACTCTGTCGTTCATTGTCAGATTTTAAAATCATTTGGCACATTTGTTCACCATCATTAGACGGTGTGTCGCGCGAAAGAATTACGTAGATATCTCCAAGGTCAAGGTCACAATTTGAGTTTGAAGGTCAAAAATGGCCATAAATGAGCTGGTCCGGGCCATAACTTTGTCGTTCATCGTGAGATTTTAAAATCATTTGGCACATTTGTTCACCATTATTGGACGGTGTGTCGCACGAAAGAATTACGTCAATATCTCCAAGGTCAAGGTTGCCACAACTAAAAATAGATCGTTTTTGAAACAACTATGTAACTATGAAAGGATGATAACTCAAGAACGCTTAGGCCTAGGATCATGAAACTTTATAGGTACATTGATCATGACTGGCAGATGACCCCTATTGATTTTTGGGTCACTAGGTCAAAGGTCAAGGTCACAGTGACTTGAAATAGTAAAATAGTATCCGGATGATAACTCAAGAACGCTTAGGCCTAGGATCATGAAACATCATAGGTACATTAATCATGACTTGCAGATGATCCCTATTGATTTTAAGGTCACTAGGTCAAAGGTCAAGGTCACAGTGACTTGATATAGTAAAATGGTTTCCGGATGATAACTCAAGAATGCTTACGCCTAGGATCATGAAACTTCATTGGTACATTGATCATGACTTGCAGTTGACCTGCATCAATTTTCAGGTCACTAGGTCAAAGGTCAAGGTCACAGTGACTGGAAACAGTAAAATGGTTTCCGGATGATAACTAAAGAATAATAAGGCCTAGGATCATGAAACTTCATAGGTACATTGATCATGACTGGCAGATGACCCCTATTGATTTTCAGGTCACTAGGTAAAAGGTCAAGGTCACAGAGACAAAAAAGGTATCCACACAATAGATTCCACTACAAATGACAGCCCATATGTGGGGCATGCATGTTTTACAAACAGCCCTTGTTTTCTAATTGAAATCAAGGTCAATTTTTCACAAGGAAGTTAACAATACACATTTTGAATTGTCTCCCCTTATCAGACTTTTTTGCAACTGAAAACCTGGTTTTGTGACAATTTTGTCCCTTGTTACTTTTATTATCAAAAATATTTTAAAACTGCTTTTCTGAAACCTGATTTAGAACCACAACATGCCACACAATTTGATGACTTGCTGCATTTCATAAACTTTTTAAGAATAAACAGCATTCACATCTTTAACACATATTATATTCAATGAAAGTTTACAGATTCCAGGTTAAGTTTATTGTACAATGACATACCAGTGATTTGTACCTTTCCTTTATGGTAGATACACGCAAATGCAGTTAGAAAGTATAACTTACAGATAGGTTCCTTCCGTTAGTCAATAATAAGTTTATTAGAGTCACTTATGATATTTAATTTGATGCAAATAATGTATTATATTTTCATGACATATTTTTGTTAGTAATAATGTGGAATTAAGATTTGTTTTAAGTTGTTCAAATTTGAATTCATTCCTTTATGTCCATAAATCAAGCAATGCAAAATTCTAGATTAGTTTGGGATGTAGTAAAGTGGGAATATGGTTCAATATTAATAATCACTTGATCTTGTCTGCCTAATAGGCAAGATAATATATTAAAATATCATTTGAAAACTTGTATCTGGTTCAATTCTAACTGTTTTGATAAAAGTACATGAGTAAGGATTTAAACTACTACTTACACATTCAATCATTGACATCAGCTGTTGTTAAACATTTGGGACTGAAGGAAAATAATTTTGTTATAAACCATTGTTGTTATTTGAGTGTTTTGACACAGAAAGCAAATGAAGTTATGGTTTATCTACTGAAAAATCTATCAAAGATGAAGGAAGAAATATAATCAATCATTAATTACTGGGCCTGTCTTAAAATAAATTGCTGTATTGAAATACTCACAAGGAAGACAAGAAACTCAAACAATAGACAAATAAGTTGTCAAAAAAAGTCATTTGTAATTTTATGCAATCTTATTGGTAATTTTAAAGCATATTCCCACTTTAAAGGTTCTTGTTTACAGATTTTGAATTTGTATGCCCTTCACCTCTCTTTGAAGAAGGTGGCATATAGCGGCCCCACTGTGCATATACGCAAAATTTATTTTTTTCAGTAAAAGTTTTGGGAAACCTTGGGATATATAAATTGATTTTGAATAGACTTTGAACAAATGTGATCATAAGACAACATGTGACACCTGTCTCATAATTTCAATGGTCAAGGTTACACACAGAGGTTAAATGTAAAATTTGGCCCTAAAACAGCTTTAAAATCCTGCCTTTGCCATAACTTTGTCATATATATTTTTATGCAATTTCAAGTAACTTGGCACAAACATAAACTATCATAAGACAATATGTCACATGTAACGCACTAAGCAGTCTCCCTACCTCAAAGAACAAGGTTATGTGCAACATGTGTCTGCCTACCTCAAAGGTCAAGCTTCAGAGGTCAATTCAATTTTTGCCTTAAACAGCTTGTTTTAACAGCAGAATGTTGAGGCATAAGTGGAATGTTGGGGCATCTGTGCTTACATGTAATGTTGAAAAATGTGGTTAACTAACAAAACTATAATATTTGGAATTATAAAAGCAAGAAAAAGTTAACTTTAATTTTTTACCTCTGCAGCATTTAATCTGGTTTTGGAGGCAAAATATTACTTGCTACCACTAGACTCTTCAGGCTTTTGAAGTTAACTGCATATTTTAAACATTAGTTTTTTGGAAAATTATCGATGAAAAGCATTACGAAAACTAATTTATTTCACAAATATTAATTATGCCATAAATGAACAAATATTTTTTACATTTTGTGTATTACTTTTACTTGCTTACTGATACTATTTTAAGTTTTTTGCTTTCATTTTTGTGCTAATTTGCTATGTAATACTATGCCGATATTCACTAAGAATAATGACTAACATTCAGTTTTTCAATAACATTTTTATCAGTCAAATAAGAATCTTTACTTAAAAAAGTAGTTATAGCAGTAGCTTTATTTGCAGTTGTACTGCCTGATAAAGCACAAGAACCATTCATCTATTGATATTGTAGCTTGTATCAAAAGCCATATCATATATGCTATAAAATACCCGAAAGCCTGTTGTTCATAACATTTATATGCTCAATTGTTAGTTCTTTTTCTTAGACGTGCTATCTATTTAGTTCTGTAATTGTTCAGATTTCACTTATTTGGTGCTCACTGCACAACCATGTAAATATTTAAGCTTACTTGCTATTTATTGTTAGATGTTAAATGATCAAATAAAAGAACAAAAATTGTGAAATTGTTTTAAAAAGTACATGGGGGTCTGTTACAAGAAGGCCGGCGCTCTGCCATATGGGCCTTCCTGAGCACTACGGTACATAGCTTGGACAGTCAGACCAAATCTTTCTGGACTATCCATTTGTATGTTTTCTAGATATGAATCACTTTATCATTTAAACCATACAAGAAAGTCATGATGGCCCTTGAGCGCTCACCAGAATACATGAGTGGCTACAAGGTGTATAATTAAGCAGTAACTATGTTTTGGATACACCTGGATACACCTGACATGGATTTTAACTTGGTCTGGATATTAACGACATACATTTTCTGGAAGTTTTATCAAGGTGGTCTTGTGTTGCCCCACAAAGATTTGACCTACTTCAAAGACTAACATGACCAAGATTAAAACATGGTCTTGATATTATCAAGATGAACATTCTGACAGTCAGTAGGTTTACAAGATTTAACCTGGTAACACATTTTTTGAACCCGCAAGATTTTGCCAAAAATAATATTGTGAACAACTGAAATCAATAGTAAGTCATAAATGTGGCCTCTAGATGGGCAACACATTTTTTCTAATATTTGACCTCAAAACCTAGTTTTTAAAAACGAGATAGAGATTTGAACTTGGCCTGAAAATTTCCAAACAATAAATGTTAACAAGTTTCATCAAGAATAGATGCAGTATATGGCCTCTAGATAGGTAATGATCTTCAAGTTGTTGATGCATACCAGCCACTAAGGGGTGTGATTTAGGAATCACCTCAGGGGAGGAAAATGCCCTATCCCCCCTTACAGGTTTCAACTAAACTCTTCATGAGTAAATATATCCAATAAAGTTAATAACTATTTGCAAAATTAGTTTGACATTTAAAGGTAGGAAATCGGCTGAAAAGAGGAAAAATCACACCCCTGACACTGCAGCACACCGGACATAATAGAGACATATACATGTAAAGCCATTGATATACATGTACAAACATGAAATAGAAAAACATTAATACCTGATGATTTTAATATGCAATCAAATAAGTTCTTTAAAAAAAGATTTTGAATTAAAACACCAATTGACAATTACTTTTCGCCTTCTCCCCATGTAAACAATTATTTTTGGCAGCCTCAAAACATTTTTAAATCCATGCATTCAGCGTCAGAGAGTAATTCATCAGATTTCACATGAAGAATAAAAACCTGATAGTTAAACGCATTAACTAATAGGGTAGTTCTTCTTGAATAATCTGAGCTTTTATGCGTACTGAAGTACAGCTCAGAGTTCTTCCTTAAAAAAAAACAAATTCTAGGTCATAAAATTTAGTCTAAAGTTTGCCTATAATATTAAATTCAATCAACATAATAGATTGTAACAAATAGGACATCGACATCAGTTTTTGTGTGGATTAATGCTCAAAACAATTAGCTACTGGAGCTTATACATCGATCAACTTGGCTACAAAGGGAACAACCATGGGAACATGTAACGTAAGAAAACTCAATGCGTGTGGTAAGGTCCATGAACTGACCCACGAGCTGAAGCGCCGCTACCGCTGGGACATCATGGGACTAGCCGCGATTAGGTTGATAGGAGTGGGGGAAACATCAACAGAAGAAGGGCATAAGATATGGTTCAGCGGTGAGGATTCAATACATTACCAAGGGTTGACTTTCATCGTTAGGAGGTAGTAAACAGCGTAATCAGTTGCACCCCAGTCTCCAGCAGACTCATTTTCATCCGTTCATCAGCGAAACCTCACAACATCACAATCACCCAGGTCTACGCACCAATAGCTGACTACAAAGACAAGGAAATTGAACAGTTCTACAAAGAATTAGAGCACTAACCAAGGTCCCCAAGGAGGACATCCTCATTGTCCAAGGCGACTGGAACGTCATGGTTGGACCAGACGCATACCAAGACTGGTCAGGGAAGTAGCTAGATTTGGCTTAAGAGGGGTCAACGACAGATGTTTCAGACTTCTTTAGTTCGCCAGAAGCCACCAACTCACCCTGGCCACCACGCTGCACCCATACAAACCGTCCAGATCTGCGACCTGGTATGCTCTAAACAGGCGAGTACAAAACAAGATCGATTTCATACTGGCGCCGCAACGGTTAAAGTCTAGCATTAACATGAGCACTAAGTCATAGTAACTGTCGATGTCTGCGCCAGGCAACATTCTTGTATTCACAAGAACGTTTCCTGGCGCAGACATCGGCAGTTACCATGACTTAGTGCTCACCACCATCAAACTGATGTTAAAGAGCATGCGCATCACAAAGAACCCTTGCATTTGACTTGGATAAATTGAAAGATTCAGTGATAGCAGATGTATTTCAAGCACAGATACTAGTTGGTGGAAAAATTGCAGTCCTGAACAATGAAGACAATGACATCGACATCATGAGCAATAACATTAAGACTGTCCTACTGTCATCGGCTGAAGAAGTGCTTGGGAGAGAGAAAGAAGGAAGAACAAGCCATAGATGACGACCAAAATCATGGTTCTATGTGACAACAGAAGAGAGTTTAGGAAATTGAAGTACAAAAGCCTGCACTATAGGGCCAATTACCAGAAAGCGAACAAGGAGGTAAGGAAGAAAACGAAAGATGCCATGGAGGAATGGATTAAGGAACAATGTATCATCATCGACAAAGTGATGATCGCAGGCAGCGGTAAGGAAGCCGACAGCACCATCAAGACTCACGAAGACCAGTCAGCCCAAGCCCAGTGTTATATCAGACGCTGACAGGAATCTCCTTACTGAGAGTGCCACAGTCCTAAACAGACTGCAGTGGCCTCTACAACTATCCGCTCCAACCTGACTCCAGTCTCCTTCAAAACGATCCCAGGCCAAAAGCGGACGACGAAAGTCCGCCCATACTTGAAGCAGAAGTGGAGGGGGCAGTGCGTTGTCTTAAGTGGGAAAATCTCCGGGAGTGGATAACGTCCCTTCCGAGCTGATTAAGCACGAAGGAAAGGCAACGACTTTAGCATTGACGGCACTTTGCCGAAGGATCAGGGAGGAGAAGATTAGGCCCAAGGAGTGGGCACAGTCACTGGTTATACCCCTACCGAAAAAGGGAAACTTCAATTTGTGCGAGAATTACCCCATCATCAGTCTACGCCTCACCCTTAATCGATTGAAAAGTAAGGCCGATGAGCAGGCTGGATTCAGAGCTGAGTGGAGCACAGTCGAGCAGATCTTTAACTGCAGAATCTTAGTACTTCTCAACGGACAGCAGAGGGACTTCTTCAGGACATCAGTGGGCGTTCGTTAGGGATGTCTTCTCTCTCCCGTACTGTTCAACCTTTTCCCTGAGAAGATAATGCAAGAGACTCTCCATGACCACCACTCCTCTATCTCCACCAGTGGAAGACCAATCTCCAACTTGAGATTCACGGATGATATTGACCTCATGGGTGGCACCAGCATTGAACATCAAGATCTCACCAACAGAATATATGAAATAGCAAGAGAATACGGGATGGAGGTCAGCACGGAAAAGTCGAAGATCGTGGTGAACAGCCTGATCAACACCAGCACAGACATCACCGTGAGCGACAAGCAGCTAGAAGAAGTGACTAGCTTGAAGTACTTGGGAGAACCCAGTCCAAGGATGGTACCAGTACCGCTGAGGTCCGAATAATAATTGCGATGACGACGACAGCGATGGCCAGACTGAGCGGGTTTTGGACAAGCAGTTTTTTTCATTATTTTCAATTCCCCACCATGTACAGGCTCTACAAGTCCCTCGTAGTCTCCATCCTACTCTACGGCCGCGAGACCTGGGCGTTTCACGTGGACATAGAACGCAGGATGCAGACATGCGAAAATAATGTCTCCGCATCTCCAATACGGAGCACAAGACCAACGAGTGCGTCCGGAACATGGATGCAACAATTGTTGGTCCACAAGAGTCCCTACTGGCGATCGTCAAACGAAGAATGTTGGCTTGGTTTGGACACGTCACCAGGCACGATTCTCTGTGCAAGACTGTTCTCCAGGGCATGTTAGAGTGAGGTCGACGTCGAGGCCGTCAGAAGAAAAGCTGGATGGATAATGTAATAATTTTCCGAAAATCAAACGTTCACAAAAAACGGTTTGCAATTGTAAACGAAATGTTTACTGTCTGGATTTACTTTTGTGTGACTCTATTCGACTGTAAATTAAGTAGGCTTAGTACATGTACACATTTTAGTAAACACTTAAAAGTAGCGCTTAAATTAAGCAATACTAAATTAAGTCTCGAAGCTCAAACATTACCCCACATTTATACATATGGGAGAGATGAGCACAATTAAACTCGTCGTACTAATATAATCATAAAATACACCGTACCTTAAATGCAATCAATACCCATTGTATTTAGAGAGATGTTAATCGTGATTTTGTAAGCAATTAATTAATTATAATTGTATAACGATCATTTATTATTACACCTCTTACATAAATTTAATTAATAACCATTATTGCGTAGAGTATTTCTACTATAATAAATATCTACATTATTTCGTCGTGTTTTTTACCAGTCACTTTTGACTCTGATTTATCAACGAAGACTTAAAAGACTGATCCCAATCAGTAACATAATAACTGGTCCAATAATATGGCATAACGTTTTAAAAAAAATCATGTGACTTACCGAATAATTATTTGATTTACACAAAGGGTAGTTTTGGTTTATAAACAATCAATGTTTTATAATGGTCCTCAGACCCAGCAGTTGGTACACTATTTACTTTCAATAGTCATAAAACAACACCAAGGCTTACTTTGTGCAGAATATAAGTATTCAAACTTATGTCTAATTGCAATCGAATTCGTTTGCTAGAGATTCTTTTCAATCATTTACGTGCAAAATCTTGCGAGCAAACATGCCCTAATATTGTCCTTATGTATTTGGATGGTTTTAACAGTTACACACATGAAGAAAGCAATATTTAATTATTAAAGGGAAAACATAATGGAAAATCTTAGTTAAGTTTGAAAACGGCATATTTAGGATCTTAAATAATAGTTATATTGTGTATTTATCTCCGTGTGTCCTTTCCTGCCAACATATTGTTCTTATTGCTCGCTAAAAATCAATCTTCTATTATTTTTTCTTAAGGTCATCCCTTCACCGTCTTTTCAAAGTCTATGTGCCTATCTGATCTGACAATCAATAAAAATATTTATGAGTAGTCGCCACTCTCTATATGTTTCTGCAGTCAGAGAAATCCATTTGATGCATTAAAACACACTTTAACCTCGACTGTTCCAACAAGTACAACAAACAGTGCACATTATATTTTAAAGGGGCCGTTTCACAGATTTTGGCATGTTTTGAAGTTTGTCATTAAATGCTTTATATTGATAAATGTAAACATTAAATTTTAAAAGCTCCAGTAAAAATCAAAAATAAAATTTAAAAAGGAAAACAAAGTAGCCCGTAGCAGGGCTCGAACCAGTGACCCCCGGAATCTTGAAGTAAAAACGCATAAGCCAACTGAGCTATCCTGCCAAGCATACATAAAATGCGTATTTTATACGTTATATAAGCAATCTTCGTAGTTTAACAATTTTAAATGACAACAACAGAACTTTCCAAATTATTCAATCGTTTCGCGTTGCAACGCTTTATAATTTTTAGGTTTTTAAATCGTCAAAAGATGCATATAATGGCTATATTAGACCATGGCAAATGTTCAGTAATACTGTTTCCTCACAAATAGCATAACTAAATCGAAAATTTGCGAATCTGAAACAACTTTTTTTCAATTTTGTCAATTTACCAAACCGTGAAAAGATCCCTTTAATAATTGAAAATTGAAGCGACAATTGTAATGTTAACCAAATCAACGCCTTTGTTCAAACATTACAATACGTTTATTTCTCGAAAGTTCTCAAACAATATGTTCAGGCTCACAATTTCAAACATCCCAAGTGATCATAACACATTGAATTCAGTTTTATCCTTGTGAATCAAATGATAAAATAAAACAAGTATTGAAGATGAAAAAACGAATTTCCTAGCTTCAGTTTTTGTGCAGACCGGGTGATGATGACCACGATTTTATTGGTTCCTAGTCAAGCGCAGCTTCAACTCTAATTTCCAGGTGCATAAACAAAATTGCAGATGATGGTTGGGCGTAGCTATGGTATCTGCTTAACATCACTAAATGAATCTATACAATACTTTGATAGTCGAGCCTCCGTTTATAATATTATGTTTTTCATGATGAAGTTGATGCAGTTATGAAAGCCACCTGGTGTGTACCACTTGCTTTCTTCCAAGGCGTTTTGGCGCTGTTCGAATAAATTTGTTCCGTTTGACGAAGACATGTACTAATTAAATGCCAATGTGCTCTTTCTCTAATGCTCTACCTTCCTTTACAGATTCAAGGATAAGCTTTTCAGAACAATCCTTGTGATTCTTGTAGAAGCGCAATGTGATCAGGCATGGCTTCAATTCCTTTTTCTGTTTTTTTCTAATGCAGCCAAAGTGAGTGAATGTCTCTAAATTAAACACACTGTTGACTCCAGTCGTATAAGCTTCAACTTAACTTTTTACTGTCACTTCTTAATTTGAAGGTGAGCAAGATGAACTTTTTAGTAACAATCAACTTGTTTAAGTTAATAAGTTTATTACACGGAAATATGTTATAATAGTCAGAGAACACAAATCAATTTTGCAGTACTCGTCTTTCTGATTCATGTTTATTTATCGTTAATCATTCTGATCAAGCTCAAGATCAACTGTATGCAATAATATATGAAAGTAACCAATATTAAATATATCAATTTGATGTTGAAAACGTATTAAAAATTTAGTAAAATATATAAAGATATAACTGTATTCTAATTTGTAAGACTCGGGAACTTGAATTAATTTCATCACCTTAGGTATTTGTAGCACGAGTAATCGAGTTCATTACGTATTTTGGAAAATTTGTATTTTTGAACTTTATTAACGCGCCTTTCGATGTCAGTTCGGCAAACAGCAACAATGACAAGCGACACTACCCGGATTCCGTACACATCGGTTAGATCGGGTATGAATGACCGTAAACTAAACGAGAAAACATTAACGCAGTAAATTTCGGTCGACACTTGATTACAATGCTTAAAACTGCTTAAACAACTTATTTAAACCAACCACTACGCATTTTTTGTACAACAAATTAAAGCACGTTTTTTCAAACCCTGCAAGACTGCCAATTTCTTTAGTTAAGGTATATAAAACACAAAGTGAAACCCCTCAGTTTACAAGGAAGTAATTCGTTTACAATATTTGGAAGACTGTCATTTTCTTTTTATTTAAGTTATGAAACACAAAGTGAAAACCCTTACTTTACCAAGAAGTAATGTGTTTACAAAATTTGTCGAAAATATAACGTTTGAACTAACTGCAATTGTAAACGAACTTTTAACAGTCGGAATTTACATGTATGTGGCTCTTTAGTAAATAAGACAGCTAATTCAAGAGTGCATAAACCATCAAATAATTTAAAGAAGTTTTAGTGATAAAATAACAATGTGGGCGAAAGTTTACATATGGGAAACGGATAAGAAGGCTTTGGCGGCGGGGCATGCCTCCATGACTCTCAGCAACGGAATACATATTAGCTGGTGGCCAAGCAGTAAAGCTGGAAAAAAATCTGTTGTTGGAAACGAATCTATCCCTGCGAAACCTCACCAAACATTGAATGACGACATCTCTGGTGAAGATGGCAAACTACCAACAGAATATGTTCTGAATTTGACACCCGCTCAGTTGCAAGCTATAACGAAATGGTGGGAAGAGTTTAAAGCAACGCATAGCGACTGGATTCTGATGAAAATGAATTGCTCTACAGTTGTTTACTTAGCGTTAAAGAGTGCGTATCCGGGGTTGTCCGCCGAAGAGGGTGGGGTATGGACGCCATTCAGGGTAGAGCAGATGGTGCAGAGACTGGGCGCTAAACAGGCTCAGAGGCAACCGCAGCCGCCCGGTCTACTTCCGGACCAATTTTTCGCCATGTAGGAATGAAACAAACATGAGTTTGTTATTCACCGAAACACAGTTGAACATCATTACGCTTAACTGATTAATTTTCTCAACCTCTCGGGATTATTTTACAAATGTTGTTTTCTTACCTATTTATAAATGAAGTTACAACAATTATAACTGCATAGAGGAAATATAAATTATGTTAATATAATTATGATTTTTATGTGAAAAAGTTCTCTCTGAATGCCAAACGGGTTTGCGATAATCACGTTGCTTGACGTCAGTGGCGAAACTTGTTTATATTTTCTTTGATCGCATAATATTGCTTTATAAAACATCAATGTATCTCAAGAGTCCTTAAACATATTACTAATAAGATTTTTTAATATTAATAGTATCGACAACGTCCAATACTTGATATAATGTTTTATGAAACACTAAACCACGAACTGAGTATGTTCAACATGTATAATTTCAACTAATGTCAAACTGCAGTCGTATTTTATTGATATTGTAATTTGTAATAAACTTTATATTAGTTGTCGCAGTTCTTATCATAAAAATCATACTAACGAAGTCTTCTCTATACCTTTTGACTGTTGAATAAGAAACGTGATGATTAAAGAGCAAATCAAATTTGTAGAATTTAAAATTGAAAATATCAGTCAAGTTTAAAGAAATATATTTTTATTTCAACTAAAAACAGCAGCGGTCATTGCTAGACACGCTACATATCATATAAAGATCCCAGAATTTTACTTCCCGATTTATGGTATTCGTATTGTGCGATTATTATTTAAACACTATTCATGGCTTTTCATTGTGTCATATCTTCGTCTCTTCTTTCTCTGCCTGTCCTATCTATTGACCAGCAATGACAAGTATGATTGGTCGCCACTTTGAAACTGTTTGCTCTGTCATTGGCCACCCTTTGACATGAAACACTTTCAACCTCGGCAGTACTAACAGGTACAATACAAAACTTGTGATATCCTTTTTTAATAACTGGAAATATCGTACTAATAGTAGCACTTACTCAATGAATGCGTTATACCAAATTATAATAAGTTTATATAATGAAGAATAAATTAAAAATGTGCTCGTGCGTGCGCGCGCGTGTGGGCCCAATAAAACATACTGTGTTTTTTGTAGAAATCGTGATAAAAATCAAAATATACAGACAATAGACAGGTGGAGTCTTTACACAAGTTACATTAACAATGGCTAACTCAAATTCTATGACTTAAGTATCCTGTCCACAAGTGGTTCATATAATGTATCATGTCACTTGGCGTTGGTCCTCTTAACATATTCCAAAGAGAGGATAATACATATGATTTTAATCGAGATAGAAACGCGGATTTGCCAATAATAATTAACTGCCCAAACGAATGACCAACTGCAAATATTACAAAGATACGTTACACATAAATTAAATCTATTAATAACAGTGCATCATATGATAACGTTTCAAAACTACATGTAAGTAATGAATTGAAAAACGCATATTGCCAGTGTCAGTGTGTTGTACGTTCTTATGTGTTTCTTCTTACTTTGGTCTTCCATAGACTTCGAAATACTGCGGTTCGAATATATGCATATTATCGAAACACCGGAATAAATAAAAAATCAAGTATTCGCGAACAGGGCCCTAATAATTCGAGCATGTACATGCATCTGGTTACTATTATAGCACAATGGTAATATAGTGCTTCCCTCGATAGTTTAAGATGCATACGTTTAAATAAGTATGACAAATAAACAATCTCACTATAAAAAGTACGGGTGTTAAGTGCACCTTGTCCATTTGAGGAAGATCAATACCCATGAGTTCCGTTTACTTTCAATGCATGATTGTTTAAAAAATAAATTTACTATAATCATAAAATACGATATGGTTAAAATAAGTTTCATGACGATATTGGAATAAAACTGACAATAGTGTCCTTGTAAATCATCTGATTTGACGCCATCTGTTAAATATGCAGTTAGGTCATTTAAACTAAAAGGTCGGGACTTTACAAATTATAATGCGACTCGGCTTCTAAACACGTATGGATGCTCACAATTTTGTCTATTCCGTTAACCAGTCAATATATAAAAATGTACATCATATGTCTCTGAAATGGTATGAGAGTTTCAACCCACAAATATATTTCAAAACGCTCTTTAAATCTTGATACTAATCATTCGTGTGTGAAAATAATCACTGATTGAAATAGCTGAGCTACTTGAACATTATAGAGCCTCTTTTTCTCTTCATATAATTGTGTACGTTTCTCGAAACCCTATGTCCCGATCTGTATGTTTAGAAATTGATGTCATCTTTTAATATCTCAAACATGGTATTTTCATTTCAATTTATGCTAAGATAAAAAAAGCCATCATAAACCACAATAAAACAAGCTTGACCAAAACTTTACCCTTACATTGCATTTGAGCTGTTAAAATGCCGTCCTTATCTTTAATTTTTCCGAGTCATTACCGTTACAACTTCGTTGATTATGGAAATGTGCTAATTACTTCTCCTATATCAGCTCTTCTTTTCGTGACGTCATCAGTTTTAACGCGGTATTTTTTTAATGTGGAAAAATGCTGGTACTATGGCGGACGATTTAGAAGAAAACAATCTAAGGTTAGTATGATGGTATTGGACGTGCACCTTTGTCAGTTTTTGTATATTTATAAATGTCGACTTTGATATTCAAAATGCATTACATGTGTATGTTTACATCAGGTGAAATAAACATAGGCGCCATTTTGGTTTATGAAGTGGCACATTTGGTAAATTTGTATATAATATTCATTACCGTTACGATCATTACCGTTACCTAATTTTTTGTAGAACGTAACGGTAATGATTGATATAATCTAAGGATACATTTTCTATATATGTTATATATAAGTTACAAAATAAAATATAAAATATTTATTGCATAATGTTGAATAAATTATAAACATATTATTCAAGTTATTCAACTTTTTAACATAATTTCGTGAAAACATCTTCTTTTCAATTAAACCCGTTGTGACTTTATTATCCGTCGTGATTATTTTAAAATCGTATCTACAGCCGTAATTTTTATAAACCTAAATCTACATCTAACCCTCTAGATAAAACACATACACTCGTGTATCAAAACAGTTAAATATATTCGAGTAAAGCTCTTTAAAATAGCTATTTAAATAGTACCACGGCTGAGCTGTAGATACGATTCGAAATATCACGGCGGATAATTGAGCCACAAAGCATACGCTCACCCAGCGCCTGTGATCAATAAATATTTCAAGTGTTTAGTATATCCAGAAAACATAGAATTAATTGAATAGTTGAATAAAACTAGTTATTTATTAAATCATAAATTAGATCACCTTTGTTCAAATATGCTTTTTGGACTCGTATTTTATAGTTTCCGGGTTAGAAACTTTATAATTATTTAATTATAATATGAGTTTAAAAACGGTGTCATTAAGTCGAACCTTACAGACACTAAGTCTTAGGTCTACAGGTAAACAATTCAGGGAAATCATGTTCGTCTTGTATTATATATCGACTTCTTTTCATGTCACAAAATTTCTCTGAATGCTTTAGACAGAAGACTTGGTGTAGCGGAGAAACTTTTGCACGGCTTTCTCTCACAAAGGGGCGCTGAAAAGGAGCAAGGTTGTGCAACGAGATTGTGTTATCTAGCGGATATCATTGCAAATAGCAAGGACCTGATCAGATTAAAGACTAAGGTATTACAAAGATGGCTATGTCATCAAAGGAAAGAATGGCAAGATTGCGGGCTAAACAAAGGGCGGATAGAGCAAGCCACGAGCTTAACAAGCAGAAAGAAAGAAGAGAACAAAATCAACGAAGAAAAGAGACAGGCCAGTTCAAATCCGTTGAAAATATGACGCCAAGAGAAAAACTCCAAGTCAAAAAGAGATGGCGCCAAAACTATAGAGAATACAGAGAAAGAAGACATCTGCAAACATTCTAACACCCCGAACATCTCCTAATACCAATGAAAAGAATACAAATTCTATACTCGAAGATAACCGAAGCACCCTGTCAATGAGAAGAAGTCTGGTCAGGAAACGGAAAAATCAGAAGGCTAAATGTTACCGACACAATTCAAAGCTAGTTATGAAATTAAAATGTCAGCAACGTCTAATTAAAATATACAAGAAAATATATAACCGTCTGAAGAGAAAAGTAAATTATGTTAACAATGATGGCAAACATGATCAAGATACAAACCAGTTGTCAGGAAATGCATAGTTCTTGTATAAAAGCATGATAAACAAGACTATTGCCAATCAACATATGTCCCCTACCGGCTCCACCATTGTCAGAAATATTTTTTTTATATTTGTTGCCATAGCAACCATAATTTTTGACTTAGGAACAAAATGAAATGACGTGCATAATGTCCTTATTGCCATCTATCCATGTTTCAAGTTTCACTAAAAAAATAAGAACTTTTTAAGTTATCGCAGGATCCAGAAAAGTGTGACAGACTCACAGACTGACGGACTCGCGGACACACAGAGCGCAAGCCATTAGTCCCCTCCGGTGTAACCGGTAGGGGACAATAACATTAGGCACAGATACACCAGCGCTAAATCAAACAAGAGTTCTGCGGTCGGAGATGACCGCATTGAAGCCGGATTTTTGATTTAAATGACAGGAAAGTACCTTTCGTGTTTTTGTCAATGCAATACTTAAATTACTGAAATATTGTTCAAAGGTCAAAATGAAATGTAAGTACTTTTCAAGGCATGAGCAAACCTTGTGTTATGTTTTGAATGCATGCATATACATGAACAACAATAACATTTAAGGTCACAAATATGAACTTGAATTGACAATTAGGAAAGTTTGATCTCAATTTTTTTATTAGCAAATTCGTAACATATTGTTTGAAGTTTCCATCAATTTCATTATCAAATGTAAGAAAATAAACTTAGATGAAATAATACTATTTATTGTTTTGCTTTCACATACCTACACAGAAATCCAGACAGCCTTATGATCACTCCAAAAGGTTTCTATCACATATCTAAGCATACCAAAGTATTAACAACTTTAACATATTTACATCCAAGGTCACAGTGACCTCGACCTTCAAATGAATGACCTTGAAATGACCAGTGGTCATCTAAGTGTGCTTGCAAACCTTTACGTCAAGTTTGAGATTCTAGGTCCAAGCATACCAAAGTTATAACAATTTTAACATTTTAACATTGAAGGTCACAGTGACCTTGACCTTCAAATGAATGACATTGAAATGAGCAGTGGTGATCTTCTAGTACTGGCCAACCTTTATGTCAAGTTTGAAGACTCTAGGTACAAGCATACCAAAGTTATAACATGGAATAAGAACTTTAACATTTTTACCTACCAAAGTTATAAGAACTTTAACATTTTTACATTCAAGGTCACAGTGACCTTGACCTTAGAATGAATGACCTTGAAATGACCAGTGGTCATCTAAGTGTGCTTGCAAACCTTCATGTCAAGTTTGAAGACTCTATGTCCAAGCATACCAAAGTTATAACAATTTTAACATTTTAACATTTAAGGTCACAGTGACCTTGACCTTCAAATGAATGACATTGAAATGACCAGTGGTCATCTTCTAGTACTGGCCAATCTTTATTTCAAGTTTGAAGACTCTAGGTACAAGCATACCAAAGTTATAACATGAAATAAGAACTTTAACATTTTTACATTCAAGGTCACAGTGACCTTGACCTTCAAATGAATGACCTTGAAATGACCAGTGGTTACTAACTAGTTATGGCCAACCTTCATGTCAAGTTTCAAGACTCTAGGTCCAAGCATACCAAAGTTATAACAACTTTAACATTTTTTATATTGAAGGTCACAGTGACCTTGACCTTCAAATGAATGATCTTGAAATGACCAGTGGTCATCTGTTAATCCTGGCCAACCTTCATGTCAAGTTTGAAGACTCTAGGTCCAAGCATACCAAAGTTATACCATGAAATAAGAACTTTAACATTTTCGAGCACGCCGCCACCCCGCCCGCCCGCCCGCCCCCCCGACAACATCAATCTATAAGCCGAGATTTTTTCGAAAAAAATCCGGCTAAAAATGAGAGGCGTTTTATTGCAAGTTTAGTAACCAGAAAATGCATATTAAAGCAAAATGGTCTAAACACATTTGTCAAGTCAACGAGACATCTCTACAAAAGAAACCACTAAGAAAACCAAATGTCAAGAGTTTGCAAATAAAGTAAAACGTAAAATCCTTTTATGAAAGAGATAACGTATCACAGGTTACTGCCGACAAGAAGTCAACTTTAACAAGGAACGGAGTCAAGAAACAAATCCGCCTCTTAAGTAACGATCTACAAAATCTACACGGAAAATACATCAGTGAAAAGAACACAATATCATACACATTCTTTTGTCATCTTCGCCCGTTTTGGGTCATGAAACCTAAAGAGAAAGACCACAAAACATGTTTGTGCAGGATCCACGACAATATTTGTCTAAAACTGCATGCTGCTCAAACAGTTTGAATGGTAAGAACAAAGATGTCACTTTGGTCACATTTATTGTTTGTGATGAAACAAACAAATATTGTATGTAAAAAAGAATGCACACAATGCAAAGATAAGGTTCCAACCTTTGACTACACCAATGATAATGGCGACCAGGTATAATTGTTTGAGTGGAAGACTAGAAGAGAAGAAATAGTGGACAGTGGAAATAGTAGTTCTAGGACTGTGACAAAGACATTAAGGACCAAGATCAAGGTACAAGAGAAGTGTTGGCAGCTGAAATAAATGCTGAAATGCAGAGAGTATGTAGGCACATATTTAACTTTAGGAATCAATATAAAACACTTAAATATTTAAGATCCAATTTGACGCATGAAGAAATAGTGGTTCACATTGATTTCTCTGAAAATTATGCATGCTAGTACTCAGACGAGATCCAGTCAATGCATTTCGGAGGCTCCGGAAATCAGCTTTCTCTCCATACGGGCGTTATTTATCTTCGAGATAAAGTGATCCCAATTTGCACTGTGTCCGATTTTCTGCGGCATGATCCCGCGGGTATTTGGGCTCATCTCACGCCCATACGTCACAGAAGATAGACATCTCAAAAGCATTCATTTCATTAGTGATGGGCCAATGACATAAGCCCAATACCGCAATAAAAGTAACTTACTTGTGGGGACATACGACCGCTGAGTACGGCTTCAATAAATCTACTTGGAATTTCCTAGAAGCAGCACATGGGAAAGGTGCCGTTGATGGCGTCGGCGCTGCTGTTAAACGTGCAGCCGACCAACAGGTCATATTGACAAAGAATGACATAACGTGCGCTGAGGACTTTTTTCAACATCTCTCTGGTGGTACATATACATCCACCGTGAAAATGTTTCTGATTGATGAGAATGAACTCAAGAAAGTTGATGCTGAATTACCTCGTGACCTTCGTCCTATTCAAGCACAATGAAAATCCACCAGTATACGAGTGTATTTTAAACCCATTTATCTTTATGTAAATGCTTATAACGTGTTACAGTGGAAATGATTGATTAGAATAATAAATAAGATAAAAAATATTGTTGCATAAACTCTATCTATAATGCCCTCTGGCGGGGTGCAGAAACTTGGCAAAAGGAGGGCTTGAACGGGAGAAATCGTGTATTAACAATGCGATTCACGTGCCGTTCAAGCCCTGTTATGTGTTTTTCATATCCATAATCTGGTCCACGCGCAGTTACTTCCCTTCTCCAGCCTTCGACGACTTTCCAAGCATAAATGGGGAACTGAATAAGCACCATTTTCCTCATGCATGCAGGGATAATGACTATTTCAATACACTTTTCAAGTTATACCATCTGCACTCTCTTGACAACAGCTTTATTTTATCGGCAACGTCAATGAAGTTAAGTATACTCAACACTTTCAAAAGACTATGCTGTAAATGTAACTTGTAAGTGTTTATGTACCTTCAACGTTCCTGCTGTAAATTCCAAAATAATTCCTCATTTCTTACTTTGCGCGGCTGCATTTCATCTTTGCATCAATCCACTGTTTAAACACATTTTAAACGGAAAACTGCCTATCCGAAGGTAAAGCCTCGTCATTTCGGATGATGACCAAGTGAGGCATATGTAAAACACAACCTTGAACTGTATTGAAATAATCGAATTTTTTTGTCGATGTCGAATGAACAAAATGTATTGTTTTCAATGTTATTTAAAATTATTTTGGTATGTGTGATTTGTTTATGCAATAATAGCGAAAATACACATGTTCTCGGACATGATCATCTGCGGGCGCTCTCAAAATCCGTTCCTGCGCACTCGGGCAGGGACGGATTTTGAGAGCGCCCGCAGATGATCATGCCCTCGAAAACGTGTATTATCCCTATATTATTGCATAAACTCTATCTATAATGCCCTCTGGTGGGGTGCAGAAACTTGGCAAAAGGAGGGCTTGAACGGGAGAAATCGTGTATTAACAATGCGATTCACGTGCCGTTCAAGCCCTGTTATGTGTTTTTCATATCCATAATCTGGTCCACGCGCAGTTACTTCCCTTCTCCAGCCTTCGACGACTTTCCAAGCATAAATGGGGAACTAAATAAGCACCAGTTTCCTCATGCATGCAGGAATAATGACTATTTCAATACACTTTTCAAGTTATACCATCTGCACTCTCTTGACAACAGCTTTATTTTATCGGCAACGTCAATGAAGTTAAGTACTCGGACCCCACTATTACGCCATTCTATACATAGATGGTGACGTCACTACGTTATTGTCACCTCTATACTTAGACGCATCACACACCTCCATTTGGAGGCATTTATGACTACGACACAAAGAAGTCCGCGGATGAATGAAGACTTTGCTTTATAAGTAAACATTCATGTTATGATTTAAAAGTTAAGTATTATTTTGTTCAGTCTTAAGGTCTTATGTTAGTATCAATTAAAATTTTCGTTAGTTTTCAACAATTTCGCTCTTTATTCATTTTTTTAAAACTGTACTTTCACTTTCGGTTGTATAACAACATGTATCCTTTATTGACGAAAGTCTGCAATGGAATAGCGTTTTCAAAACCGATTAAAAAGTTTCAGAAGGTGTGTCTGATGCATGTTTTGAATAGACATAATGTCATAGCTATATTGCCGACTAGTATGTGAACAATTTGATATTTCAAGTGGCTCCATTTGTATTGCAAGAGAAGTTCAAATTGACTTGTTCAGTTTGTTAAATTTTGACACCCTAATTATATAAAAAAATTTATAAGTGCCTGATAGATTTTTTTCTTTAAATAATTGAGATCAATGAAAAATTTAGATAAAGCACAGCATTGATGTTCTATGATGGTCATTTTTAGTTGAATAGTATGTTACAATAAAACAATAATAACTATTGTATTAATGAATTTAGATTAGGTGTCATCTTTAAATTGGGTAGTTATTCATTATATGAGATAAGCACATTCTATAGTTGAAAAATAAAAAACACTTTAATGACTGACCATAGTAAAATAAAGTAGCATAGAATATGTTGCAGGACATAAAATGTAAAACTGAAATTGAAGAAGCTTTACAAATATTTTACACTGACAACACTGTTGGTTTTCCAAAAAAAATCCTTCCTATCTACCTGCCCTAGTTTTTTGGGGCAAATTTAATATAATTAATATCATTGAGTTAAATTATTAAAATATCAATATGTTTTTATTACATTAGCTTTTTATATTATTATATTATTAATAATGAAATACTTTGCAAGGAAAGTCCAATTCTGTTTTAATTAGTCTTAATTAGCTACTAGTAAATTTGAAAATATCAGTGACATCCAATACTTGGATTATATGCATATGAATGCATATTTTCTTTGACAGGTACATAGTACCCTATTTAATTGGATTAAAATTTAAAAACAACAAATAACTATAGTTCCACAACCCAGCCCAAGTTGACTCAAACTGAATTAATTCATCAATTGATCCTATTTAATTATATTACCGGTAAAAACAACATGTGTAAGATTTTGAGAATATCCCATGTATTCCTCTAGTATTCCTCTAGTACACCAACATGCACGTCTTACTAATGATTTACATGCACTCCTTAAACAGTTTAACAAAAATAATTAATGATTAATCCAAAGAAAACAACAAACAAGCTGCTTCATATAAAAAGTTAATTACATAAGATTACATAAGCAAAATTATCATTTTGATAATAAATCAAGATTATACTTCAACCAAACCATTATAAATTTATTGTGGGGTGGGGGGGGGGGGGGTAATGTAAGCACTAAAACTAACATGGGGTAAATGTCAGGGGAGGGAACATCTTAGGGGGTGGAGTCCGGAATTCCTGCTAAGGGCGACAGTGTTGTTAATGTGTCTTTAGAAGAAATAACTGAAGGAAAGTACTCATTGGTGTATGCCCATTCAGAAGCATTTCTGAGCATATCAATTGGAACAGCAATATTGAGTGCATTTGAAAGAGATATAACTGTTTCATGCATTGCTTTTGATGAAGCTCACATGGTCCTTTAATGGTAGCTTTCCTATTAGGGAATTTTATACTGTACTTATTTTTTACTCTACAATCTAGCTCTTTTGTCATAAAATGAGAAGTTTTATTATTCAACAGGTTTTGTGTTTGAACCTCACAAATTTTATAATACCGAAGTCCCATCATATAATCATCATCACAATCAGCAGCAACATTATCATATTCATCATCATCATCGTTAGCTGCAGCATTATTGTGTTGTATTATCAGAATTCAATACAAATACAAACACAACCATTACAACTCTTACTACTACTACTTCTAATTAATTAATTATCTACTACTACAACAAGAACAACAACTACGACTACTACTACAACTACTGATATTACTTCTACTTCTACCAGTCGTCTACTACTACTACTACTACTACTACTACTACTACTACTACTACTACTACTACTACTTCTACTACTACTACTACTACTACTACTACTTCTACTACTACTACTACTACTACTACTACTACTACTACTACTACTACTACTACCACAACTACTACTACTACTACTTCTACTACTACAACTACTACTACTACTACTACTACTACTACTACTACTACTACTACTACCACCACCACCACAACCACCACCACTACTAGTCTACTACTACTACTACTACTACTACTACTACTTGGTACACCAGTACTTGTTGTCCATGGAGACGATCATGAGAACTCTCCCAGAGTATTAATCGAACCCACGCCCAGCGGACAACATTCTCTACACCATAGGGACCATGAATTAATATTTGACGCCATGTGCAACATAATTCACCTTATTACAAAAAACATGGAATTCACAAAATGACTGAAAATGCTTTAAAATAAATGCAAATTTGAAATTTGAAACAAAACAACCTAAGCAATACATAATAAGAAACACTACATTATTGAAACACTGATACCATGAACATTTTAGGGTGTAACACCTTATGTACATGTACCAGACCTTTTATGTACTACCAGTACTTTGAAACGTTACGTACCACCTACATAAAATATAGGTGTTATTGTCCATTCATTCATAGCAGTCCTAATGAATTAAGGTCATTCTCTAAACATGATTAAAGTCTAAAGAAGGAAATAATTTAATTTTTTTACAGTTTGAACATAAAGGTCATTCTCTCTTCTCTTCAAAGTATCACATTTCAATTATCCAATATAATACAAACATTTTAGGCTTTATAATCCTTAGTCAGGATAAGATAAGAGACAAATGAATTTTTATAATTTACTTCAATTTCAGGTAAGACTAATAAATCATTTATTAAGTACTACATGTACTTGAGCTAATAAATTAAACTAAGACACTCGGTGACACTTAGAAAATCTGACAAAAAATAAAATCTATGGCCAATATATAAGTCTAAATTCATAAATACTATCACACAAAATACATTTCATCAATAACACACATTCATATTAAATTAGTTATCTCTATATATTATAAATATGGTACATAAAGTGTCAGATAGTGGTACATTAAGTGTCTGTACATAAACGGACTGGTACGTAAGGTGTGACATTCAACATTTTAAAAATCAGTTAACAATATATGGACTTCATTGTTTTGCATATACGCAATCAAAGCATATTTATTAAAAATTAAAACACACTGTTCATGGCTGTATCTTTTTATTTATACATGCATCAACTATTCTGGTTATTAATACATTTTTAAAATTATATATAAACAAGAGCACCCCATAATGGGTGCCAAGCTAGGCTGCAGTGCAGTTTTGAATAAATGAAATTTATTTTTAAAAAATTAGAGGTTAGTGACCTTGACCTTGGACCGAGTGACCCCAAAATGGGTGTGTGTAGAAATCATCAAGGTGCATATACATGTGAGGTTTCAATGTTATAGGTGGAAGCACTTTGATTTTAGAGCCGATGTAAAGGTTTTAGCACGACCCGGACGTCTGACGACTAGCTGTCTATGGCAATACCTTGGGTTTTCACTGAAAACAGCCGAGCTAAAATTGAGCGCCACATAAATTAAATGTAAAACATACAATATTATGCCAAGAAAAATAAAGCTGTAAAAATCTCACCTGCTCGTCTTTGATGTTGCAATTAGCACATTCAGCATTTTCAGTATCTACTAAATAAATATATGAAAGTGCCAAATGTCCAAGCTACCATGACGTCCTCCTCAAAATGTTTGATCCTTCGAACTCCCATTTATTTTATCCCTGATTAATCCTCTCACACATTGGGCCTACATGTAAGATTCCTTGTACTGTTCACAGCGTTTATTTAAAATCGTTTACGTTCTCAAATTTCAGCAGGTATTTAATTTAAAATATTTATTTATGATTGAGATTTATTTACTATTTCGAAGATACAGTCTTGCAACGTGTTTAGTTAGTCTAAGTAACGTGTTTAGTGATTCTTACAAACAATAGACTGACATGAAAAGTGGCTCCTTTTGAAGCACAAACTGCATCCAAATATATATTACAGCTGGCCCGGTTTGATGGGGCCTGTTTTTGATAATAATTTAATTAACACGGAAGTGAAAATGGTAATTAATTATTATTCCGTGTTTATTATGTTTACCAACGCCATGATGGAAAAAGAGTCCGTTTCCCACAATGCTTAGCGCGCATTCACACAGGTCAGTAAGACCGGTGTGACACAATGCTGTACAATCGTGATACATCGGCTATCTCGGATTCCTCCGTAAAATTGATTTATAAAATAAATCGTCTGCTGATCCAGAGTGAATGCTGTACAATCTGAACGCATAGGACAGTGGGCTACACCACACCGTCTCTCTGATGTACGTAGGCGGCCGGCATATTGGATTTGGAACTACTTTAGAAAACAAGATGGCGGCCTCCTCGTAAAGAGGAAAAATTAAAATGTGTCTTTTAGCTCGTCTTTTTCAAGATAACATTCTTTAAGTAATAATTTAATGTAGATCTGTGAATTCCCACTACGTACTTAAAAACTTGTTAAAATTTAAAGATGCCATTACTGACATACTGATAGGAGTACTTATAGTATTTACCCATATGAAGAAAGATTAAAATTCCTTGCTTGGTCTACCAACTCTGGAGTACCGAAGAGATAGGAGTGATATGATTACTCTGTATAAGTCTATTTACGGATTGGACGACCTAAAATGGAGCAATATATTTAACTTGGCTCAAGGGGATTTGAGAGGTCATCACCTAAAATTCATTAAAAAAAAGTGTCATCATAATGTAAAGCTAAATTCATTTGGAGCTAGGACAGTGAACATGTGGAATGCCCTTTCAGAAGAAACTGTCTCTTCAACATCCCTGAATGTGTTCAAATCAAATTTGAACAAAGAGAACTGGAATAAGAAAAAATTTAAATCAACTGTGTAGCGCACTATGTCGCGTATAACATTTTAAAGAAGAGGGGCCACGATAGACTTTAGATATTACGGCCCGAAGATCAAGGTAAATCAAGGACATCGAGTAAATTTAAAATTAAATCGACTGTTTTCGTTATATTTTGAATTTTTGTGAGATACGAGGATTGCTTACATAAACATGATAAAGTATGAAACACATCACTCATTGTATGAGTATGGATGGCCGAGTGGTCTAAACGGTAGACTTTTACTCCATGGGGTCAATACGCTATGGTTCAAGCCCGTTTGAGGGTTACTTCTATATTTTTATTCAATTTTATTCTTGTCTTTTTTATTGCAGCTTTTTAGATCCAATGTTTGCATTTATCAATATAGCATAGAGTCTATATAAATGAAAAAAAAAATTGGGGAGTTCTTGTGTTATAGTTAGATTTTGTGACTTATCAATTTAAAGTATTTAATAACAAACTTCAATACATGTCTAATCTGTGAAAACGTCCCTTTGAAATTGCTAGTTTTCCTCTTACATGCCCTTGTATTTTAAGATAGAATACTTTCCTCTCCAGAGGAAAGAGGTATGGGTTTGAATCCCATCGGGGGCTTCAGAGGATGATCCATTTTGAGACAAATGTTAATATTTGCTTTAGTGTATCCCAAAATTAACCTAATATTAAATATATAACTGTGAAAGATAATTCAAAATAATGTTTGTTTCTATATACATTGTGATCCATGGACATGAACATAGTCATTCAATTATGCAAGAAACATGTATGATTTAATTGAAGAATACGACAGCAAACTTAGAATGGACATTTATTTTAGATTGTTAAGTAACTAAAACTATAAATGTTGTAAAGCTTGTCAAGTTGTGTATGTCGTCCTTGCTTCTGGACAGCAGAACAGTTAAGGCATAAATGATTACTCTTTTTCTTAAGAATCAACATTGATGCATTATTACTTAAGCAAAGTTGAACTTTTAAAAAACTCTATGAATTGGGAACTGAATTTTTCATGTTTCTCTGCTTTTTATTTACCTGTCATGAACATAATGTTACTGGTGAACAAATGCCTTCTCTCTTTACACTTTACAAGGAAATGGTGTTTTTCATAAATATCCAGGTTAATTTGTATAAATACTGGGTAAGACCTCGTAACATATTTATATACATGTAAGCAATACATTTATGATGATGACATTATGTGTTTCGCTGTAAATTTACAGAGAAAATATACTACAGCCGCATTTCAACAGAGTTGTTAAAAGGGCATTTAGACAGTATTGTCCCTGACTTTTGCCCATTTTGACATATTCTTATAAACAAGAGGGCCACGATGGCCCTTTATCGCTCCACTGCTAAAAAAAGGCTAAAACAAATATTTCTCAGCATGTGCAAATACTCAAATATAGGCCCTATTTAAGCATATGAACAATTTTGTGACCCCCTGGGCTGGGTAAAATTTAACCCCAGGGGCATAATTTGAGCAAACTTTGTAGAGGACTACTATACCTCACTTCTTACAAAATGTGGTAGCCCTTGGTCCTAGAGTTAAGGATAAGAATATGTTAACAGTTTTCACAAAATAAGCAAGATATAAGCGTATATAATGTTCAATTTTGTGACCCGCGGGTCAGGGTCAAATTTGACCCAAAGGTCATAATTTGAACAACCTTGGTAGAGGACTATAAGATGTTACTGCATACCAAATTTGGAAGCTGTAGTACGAATGGTTTCGACAAGAAGATTTTTTAAGATTTCACAAAATAGGCGCTTCATAAGCGTTTATTCAATTTTGTGACCCCAGGGGCAGGGTCAAAGTTCACCCCAGAGGCATTATTTGAACAAATTTGGTAGAGGTTTATTAAATGCCACTACAGACCAAATTTGGTAGCCCAAGGCCCAATGGTTATGAACAAAAAGATTTTAAAAGTTTTCACAAAATAGGCCCCATATAAGCGTATGTTCAGTTTTGTGACCCCCAGGCAGGGTCAAATTTGACCCAAGGGCTAAAATTTGAACAAATTTGGTAGAGGACTAAACACTGTATTATGTGAATTGGGAATAAGACATCAAACTGGGAATGGACATCATTTAGGTGATTTTCTCAAACAAGACTATTCATTTCATGATCTACATATATTTTTGTAATATATTATCTATAATTTAAGCTTAATAAGAAATTTTCCATGACTTTTTCATTGACAGTGATTGAATTTTTATCATTTAAATTGTATTTTTAAAATGTGTCCATGCGCTGCATTGACACAGTTTCATTTCATGAGGATTTTTTTTAAATTAATATAAAATCCAGTTTTGAAGAAAAATCAATTTAAATGATGCTATTATATATGCAAGTATATGTTTTAATCATAATTTGTAAAACTAGATAAATACAACAGATAAAACTGCATATTATGCACTTTTGATAAAACACAATTTATTCCCAAATTGATGTCTTATTCCCAATTCACATAATACAGTGTTACTATTAGATTTCAAGACATACAAAATTTGATAGCCCTAGGCCGGATGGTTATGGAAAAGAATATATTTGAAGTTTTTACAAAATAGGCCTTATATAAGCATATGTTCAATTTTGTTACCCCCCGGGGCAGGGTCAAATTTGACCCCAGGGATAAAATTTGAACAAATTTGGTAGAGAACTATAAGATGTCACTACTTACAAAATTTGGTAGCCCTAGGCCGAATGTTTATGGACAAGAAGTTTTTAAAGTTTTCACAAAAAAGGCTCCATATAAGTGTATGTTCAATTTTGTGACCCCCAGGGCTGGGTCAAATTTGACCCCAGGGGCATAATTTGAACAAACTTGGTAGAGGACTATAAGATGTCACTACATACCAAATTTGGTAGCCCTAGGCCCAATGGTTATGGGCAAGAAGGTTTTAAAGTTTTCACAAAAAATTAGCCATTTATAAGCATATATTCAATTTTGTGACCCCCGGGGCAGTTTCAAATTTGACCCCAGTGTCATAATTTGCACAAACTAAGAAGAGAACTATTACATGTCAATACATACCAAAATTTGGAAGCCATATGCCATACAGTTATGGCCAAGAAGTTTTTAAAGTTTTCACAAAATAGGCCTTAAATAAGCATATGTTCAATTTTGTGACCCTCGGGGCAGGGTCAAACTTGACCCAAGGGGCATAATTTGAACAAACTTGGTAGAGGACTATAAGATGTCATTACATACCAAATTTGATAGCCCTAGGTCCAATGGCTATGGACAAGAATATATTTGAAGTTTTCACAAAATAAGCACTTTATAAGCATATATTCAATTTTTTGACCTTCGGGGCAGTTTCAAATCTGAACAAACTTGGTAGAGGACTATAAGATGTCATTACATACCAAATTTGGTAGCCCTAGGTCCAATGGCTATGGACAAGAATATATTTGTAGTTTTCACAAAATAAGCACTTTATAAGCATATATTCAATTTTGTGATCCCCGGGGCAGTTTCAAATTTGACACCATGGGCATTATTTTAACAAACTAAGAAGAGAACTATAACATGTCACTTCATACTAAATTTGGTAGCCATATGCCATACAGTTATGGCCAAGAAGTTTTTAAAGTTTTCACAAAAAAAGGCCATATATAAGCATATGTTCAATTTTGTGACCCCCGGGGCAGTGTCAAATTTGACCCCAGGGGCATAATTTGAACAAATTTGGTAGACTACTATTAGATGTCTCTACATACCATATTTTATAGCCCTAGGCCCAATGGTTATCAACAAGGAGATTTTGAAAGTTTTCACAAAATAAGCCTTAAAGAAGCAATTTTCAATTTTGTGACCCCCGGGGCAGGGTCAAATTTGACCCCAGGTGCATAATTTGAACAAATTTGGTAGAGGACTATTAGATGTCTCTACATACCAAATTTGATAGCCCTAGGCCCAATGGTTATGGACGAGAAGATTTTGAAAGTTTTCACAAAATAGGCGTTAAATAAGCAATTTTCAATTTTGTGACCCCCGGGGCAGGGTCAAATTTGACCCAGGGGCATAATTTGAACAAATTTGGCCAGTGGAGCTAAAAACTGATTCTTTGTTTAGCGTGCAAAGGGGATGGAGGAACATTTGTTGGTGCCTTTTAAAAAAGTTGTTTCATTGTGTGGAAAATTGAGTTAAAAAATGTATACACAATGCCTAATATGTGGCAAATTCCAACAATGTCTGTGGTTTTTCATGTAAAAACAAGAGATGTGTTTGTCAGAAACATAATGCCCCCTATTGCACCGCTTTGAAGCCCTATATTTCACCTTTAAGGATGACCTTGACCTTTCAGTACTCAAAATGTGCAGCTCCATGAGATACACATGTATGCCAAATATCAAGTTGCTATCTTCAATATTGCAAAGGTTATAGGAAATGTTTAAGTTTTCGGACAGACAGCACATATAAGTTGGTTTTACAAATTCACTGAGTGTAAACATTGGGCACTTATATAGCTCAAAGTGACTGGAAAACAAATTCTTGTGTTCTGATTTACATGCATGTATTTACACTTGCAAAATTCAAAGTAAAGAATGGTAATTGTTCTCTTATTGCCAACAACTGCATAAATCTTAACATTGTAAATTGGTTGTTTTGTCTTTATTACTACTTTTGTACATTCTTTTGTATTGCCCTCTTTATATTAACTTTCAACATGTATATTATATCCAGTAATTGTAGATATCAGATGTTTTGTGATGTAAATGTGTAGGGTTCTTGTTACTTTTCACACCCATTTCCATTTCATAATGCCTTAACACTGATATAGGATATTAGTGATTTTTGATTATTGTATTTATGTAAACTTATTCTTTATGCTGATGAAAGTGTCATCCTTTATTTTCACAAAGATCCTAGTATCATCAGTAGTGTTTTTTGTAAAGAACTTGAAAATTGTATTAAATGGTTAGTGGATAACAAACTGCCTTGGAAAAACTGGATGTTTAGTGTTTGGTTCCAAAAGGAAATTATCTAAACTTCATTATTTTAATGTAAAATGTAATGATCACACTATTGTTTCTCAATCATCTGTTGAAAACCTTGGTTCAATATTCGAAGCTGATCTTTCTGCTACATCTATTGTTAATAATATTATTAAAAAGGTGAACTGAAGAATAAGATTCTTCAGGGGCGTAGCTAGCATTTTTTTTGAGGCCTGAATATGTTATATATATATATATATAACCGGTATATATATTACTGTTGTTCAAATAAGTCATCAATAAAGTATTTTACGTACATTTAAATGTGATGACAAGATAGTAGTAAACATTGTGTAACTAATGCTCTCTAATAATATATGCTAATTACTATTTGATCTCAAGACTATAGTTTCAAGTTTAAATTAACGATATTTTTATGCGTATTAATGCCACCATTTTTGTACATTTTCCACCCATCTATAGGGCCCCATTGGAAATAAGTTGCAAACCTTTCATGGGACATCCTGTGGTATATATATTATGTTTTGATTTCAACATCTTGTAACTACTTGTTATTTCAGATTTCTTCCAAATACACTGACTATTTACTTGTAACTGAATGTAAATGATTAACTTTGACTGTGATATTCAAAATGTGATATATCAATGCATTGTGATCCAAAACCTGTGATAATTGTTTTCCAATTGCTAAATGTTCTAAATTGACTGTATTGTATGATCTGTACTTGTATGACATATATATACATATGCATGAATAAATCTAAATTTAGAACAGTGTGACTGACACTGTTTCCAGACATATTACAGTTAAATTACTTCATGTCAGTAATGGCAGTCAGGGATGGAAAATATCTTTTACAATTGTTGCCTGCACTGTCGACCATATTTAGTGCTTTTGTTTCTTATCTAAAGAGTAAAGACCCAAAACCATGGGCATGCCTGTGATATGTATCTTAAAGTTTCTTAAAAGATAAATAATATAAATTTTAACAACACCACTGCTCAGTTTTAACATTTCCAGTACAGTAGGTCTTATTTTGAGAGGCCATTCTGAATTGAGTTCATTTCCAAGGGCAAAGTTATGCCTTAATATATTAATATTACCAAACTGAACATTGTTACACTGTCCCTAATTTTAATGGCACTGGATTGTTTAAGGCTTTGAAAAGCTAGTTGCCTGGTCGCGATAACAACATCTGGATAAATGCCTAGGATAAAATATAAACGATATCTGCCAGAAGTACTGTATGGTTGCCATCATCAAATGTACAGAAAGAATCGTTTTTGAAATTCAATCAAGCCCCACTCATTCCATTCCATGAAACCTTTCAGGTGTCTCAATACTGATAATAGCCCCACTAAGGGCCTTATGGCTATGGTCCATATACAGTTTGTGACTGCCTGGCGGGTCACTATAATGCCATTGGGACCAACGTGGAGTTTACTATTTCTTATATTACACCGAAGAGTTTTCTCTGTACCATTGTACAGTGTTGTACGCTTGTTTATGGTATAGAACATAAACATATTGATTAAATCTCAAAGATTGTTGCCGGCAGCCGAACATCAGCAATTTTGCAATGAATATAATTTAAGAAATACTGATTCTTTTAAGTTTGAATAATATTGTTGTTTTCACTTCAATAAACAACTAATTGGCTTTCTTAACATTTTATTAAAATTTGAAAATTTTGCATGCAATAATATCTAATTTTAAACATTAACATTAATGAATATTCTATTATATTACTCCTTAAAGATATTGGTCCTTATATATCTGTATTACCGGTTGATTTAGTGCAAATTTATTGGTGTGTAACCCGAACTATATTTTCGGTGTAATATCTTCCGCCTAGAGGCGTTAGACATATCCTTCCACCAAATACACCCGAGAGACGATCGCCGATATGGCGGAATTGTCCGAGGTGTCCCGATTGAATGCAATCTGAACGCATCGGACAGTGGGCTACACCACACCGTCTCTCTGATGTACGTAGGCGGCCGTCATATTGGATTTGGAACTACTTTAAAAAACAAGATGGCGGCCCCCTTGTAAAGAGGAAAAATTTGAAAGTGTGTTTGAGCTCGTATTTTTCAAGATAACATTCTTTAAGTAATAATTTAATGTAGATCTGTGAATTCCCACAACGTACTTAAAAACTTGTTAAAATTTAAAGATGTCATTACTGACATACTGATAGGAGTACTTATAGTATTGACATCGAGTAAATTTAAAAATTAAATCGACTGTTTTAAAAAAGTTAATGATTTTCTGCAGTGTTGTAGAACTTCAATCATGTTTTTACGACTTCTATGGAAAATCTGTATCGTCAATGTAAACATTTTGGCGTAGCAGACGAGAGAATGTAATTTAAAGAATGACTTTGTTGAAGATTGGATTTTCGTCCGACAAATAAGTTAATAAAGAAGAATCCAACGGTAAAACTGACACAGATTATGATGGAAAAGGGCATTGGAGCTGTGGTAGCATGGAGCACAGCGGTCAAGGAGGCCAGACTTTGATAACGTTTAATAAATGTCACCTGCTGTACAGACATCATTTGTTTAACTGGTGATAAACAGTGAAATTACAACAAACAATTTATGTTGTTAAATACTTAGTAGTTTTATTTAATTTTTTACTCTGTGCATCAAAATAACTTTCTTGTGTTCACTAATTATTTTCTGATAAAACCTGATTAAACAGTTACATGACACAATTCTGTTGATTTGCTATGTCATTTATGGTCTAGTAGACATCAGATTCGGGCTAGTACATTTTAAGAGGAGCTGGTCCGATGGTCTGGCTGTAAAAAAAGTTAATGTCGAACCCTGTCAATACTGGTCGATTGAACTTTACCCCCAATTTTAATTTATATTCCATGCCTAATTAAACAATATTGATAATATAAATTAAACCACAGGAGTTTGAAATTCTATCAATATAGCTAATCTAATGGCTAAACATTTTTGTTAATTAGCCATAAGATTAGCTATATTGATAGAATTTCAAACTCCTGTGATTACACAGACATGTTGCCAATAATGTTTTAAGCTATTAATACCCACTATTTTATACCCGTTCATGCAATTTGTAGGCCATCCTCTCAAAATTTTGCAAATAAGTCAAAGTTGGTCAATTGGATTTTTCTGGTTGATTGAACCTTTTTTCAATTCTAATGAATTATGATGCTCAGATAATTCTGTGCTTGATTCAACAATAACCTGTCAATTACTGTGTATGCGTTGTTCCTCATACCCCACTGTCCCCACAGTCTTCTAACAGTCTTCTCACCTATACTGGTTGGGGCACCCGCAACTGATAATAGGGCCTTAAATGGCACCTTTTTGACACAAACCTTACTTGTAGTGTAATCTTGCATTGATTTCTTTAAATACTTTTTAAACAAAATAGTGAAAAAAACTTCAATTTTTATTGATATAAGAATAAAAAACATAATAAGAAATAATTATTAAAAGAAAAAAATAATTGAAAAGAAAAGTAGACCCCCACTTGGAAAACATTATTTGTTGGCAAAATCAAGAACTTTGATTGTTTATTCATTTGAATACCAATTGAACTTTTTCATATGAAAGGGAAAAAACCCTCATAATACAGAAAGGAAACAAGTTAGAAGTAACTATTAAATAAATAGCAAGTACAATGTAATCTTCTTTTGTGTGAGTGATATGAAATAGCCTAAGGGCAGATTTGCTTAATTGTCAATATCAGAGACATAACACTGCATGCATTTTATTACCAACTAAGAGGCCAGATTTATAACCCTAGAATACACAAGAGTTATGTTTGTCCATCTGCTTATCAAATAGATATACCAATAGATAAGTGAAATGCTATGGTACCTACAATAGTAATAATACTTTAGAAACAGATGTGATACACTGAGATAAAGATATTGCCTTAGTCCTTATGTAATTGTGGCTGTTTCCATAAATAATAAAGAAGTAACTTTTTACAGCTTTAAAGATTTTTTTTTACAATAAATAACTCAGAAAAAAGTTTATCAATTACAGAATAATTATTGATTTAATATAAAATGGCTCCTTTGTAATGTTTAAATGCTACAATTTTCAATCGACCAGTATTGACCGGTTTTAACCGGGTATTTACCACCGGCCCGGTCAATACTCAATTGACCGGTCAATATGCCAACCCTAAAATAAACCACTGACTATAATGGGAGCACCGATGGCCCATTGGTTTAAGCTTTTACTCCAAGGGTCAGTGGATCGAGCGCTATTAAGGAAGACTTCCTTTCTTTCTTTTTAAATTTCTATTTTTTATTGAGGTATTTTGCTCAAATGTTTACTTATCAATTTAAAGTTTTTAATAACAAACTTCAATCAAGTCTAATCGGTGAAAATTTTCCTTTGAAATTGCTAGTTTTCCTCTTACATGCCCTTGTATTTTAAGATAGAATACTTTCCTCTCCAGAGGAAAGAGGTGTGGGTTTGAATCCCATCAGTGGCTTCAGAGGATGATTCATTTTGAGACAAATGTTAATATTTGCTTTAGTGTATCCCAAAAATAACCTAATATTAAATATATAACTGTGAAAGATAATTTAAAATAATGTTTATTTCTATATACATTTTTATCCATGGACATAAACATTTAATTATGCAAGAAACATGTATGATTTGAGGGATGAATACGACAGAAAACTTAGAATGGACATTCATTTAAGATTGTTAAGTAATTAAAACTATAAATGTTGTAAAGCTTGTATATGACGTCCTTGCTTCTGGACAGCAGAACAGTTTAGGCATAAATGATTACTCTTTTTCTTTAGAATCAACATTTATGCATTATTACTTAAGCAAAGTTGAACTTTTTAAAAACTCGATGAATTGGGAACTGAATTTTTCATGTTCGTTGCTTGCAATTTACCAGTACTGAACATAATGTTACTGGTGAACAAATGCCTTCTCTCTTTACACTTTACAGGGAGATGGTGTTTTTCATAAATATCCAGGTTAATTTGTATAAATACCGGGTAAGACCTCGTATCATATTTATATACACGTAAGCTTTACATTTATGATGATCACATTTTGTGTTTCGCTGTAAATTTACAGAGAAAATATACTACAGCAGCATGTCACCAGAGTTGTTAAAAGGGCATTTAGACAGTATTGTCCCTGACTTTTGCCCATTTTGACATATTCTTATAAACAAGAGGGCCACCATGGCCCTGTATCGCTCCACTGCTGAAAAAAGGCTGAAACAAATACTCTTGGCATGTGCAAATACTTAAATATAGGCCCTATTTAAGCACATGTACACTTTTGTGACTCCCTGGGCTGGGTCAAATTTAACCCCAGGGGCATAATTTGAGAAAACTTTGTAGAGGACTACTATACCTCACTACATACAAAATGTGGTAGCCCTAGGTCCTAGAGTTAAGGATAAGAATATGTTAACAGTTTTCACAAAATAAGCAAGATATAAGCGTATATAATGTTCAATTTTGTGACCGCCGGTCAGGGTCAAATTTGACCCAAAGGGCATAATTTGAACAAACTTGGTAGAGGACTATAAGATGTTAATGCAAACCAAATTTGGTAGCTGTAGTCCGAATGGTTTTCGACAAGATTTTTTTTAAAGATTTCACAAAATAGGCGCTTTATAAGCGTTTATTCAATTTTGTGACCCCCGGGGCAGGGCCAAATTGACCCCAGAGGCATTATTTGAACAAATTTGTAGAGGTTTATTAGATGCCACTACATACCAAATTTGGGAGCCCTTGGCCCAATGGTTATGAACAAAAATATTTTTAAAGTTTTCACAAAATAGGCCCCATATAAGCGTATGTTCAGTTTTGTGACCCCCCGGGCAGGGTCAAATTTGATCCAAGGGGCATAATTTGAACAAACTTGGTAGAAAACTATTAGACGTTACTACATACCAAATTTGGTAGCCCTTTGCCTTATGGTTAAGGACAAGAAGATATTTAAAGTTTTCACAAAATAGGCCTTATATTAGCATATAATCGATTTTGTGGCCCCCAGGGCAGGGTCAAATTTGACCCCTAGGGCATAATTTGAAAATACTAAGTATAGGACTATACAATGTCACTACATACCAAATTGTGTAGCCCTAGGCCTAATGGTTATGGACAAGAATTTTCTTTTAAGTTTTCACAAAATAGGCCTTATATAAGCATATGTTCAATTTTGTGACCCCCGGGGCAGGGTCAAATTTGACCCCAGGGATAAAATTTGAACAAATTTGGTAGAGAACTATAAGATGTCACTACATACCAAATTTGGTAGCCCTAGGCCCAATGGTTATGGACAAGAAGGTTTTAAAGTTTTCACAAAAAATAGCCTTTTATAAGCATATATTCAATTTTGTGACCCCTGGGGCAGTTTCAAATTTGACCCAAGGGGCATTATTTGAACAAACTAAGAAGAGAACTATTACATGTCACTACATACCAAATTTGGTAGCCCTATGCCATACAGTTATAGACAAGAAGTTTTTTAAGTTTTCACAAAATAAGCCTTATATAAGCATATGTTCAATTTTGTGACCCTCGGCGCAGGGTCAAACTTGACTCAAGGGGCATAATTTGAACAAACTTGGTAGAGGACTATAAGATGTCATTACATACCAAATTTGGTAGCCCTAGGTCCAATGGCAATGGACAAGAATATATTTTAAGTTTTCACAAAATAAGCACTTTATAAGCATATATTCAATTTTGTGACCCCCGGGGCAGTTTCGAATTTGACCCAGGGGCATTATTTGAACAAACTAAGAAGAGAACTATTACATGTTACTTCATACTAAATTTGGTAGCCCTATGCCATACAGTTATGGACAAGAAGTTTTTAAAGTTTTCACAAATTAGGCCTTATATAAGCATATGTACAATTTTGTGACCCTCAGGGCAGGATCAAACTTGACCCCAGGGGCATAATTTGAACAAACTTGGTAGATGACTATAAGATGTCACTACATACCGAATTTGGTAGCCCTAGGCCCAATGGTTATGGCCAAAAGATTTTTAAAGTTTTCACAAAATAAGCACTTTATAAGCATATATTCACTTTTGTGACCCCCGGGACAGGGTCAAACTTGACCCCAGGGGCATAACAAACTTGGTAGAGGACTTTATATGCCACTACATACCAAATTTGGAAGCCCTAGGCCCAATGGATATGGGCAAGAAATTTTTTAAGTTTTTACAAAATAGGCCTTATATAAGCATATGTTCAATGTTGTGACCCTCGGGGTAGGGTCAAACTTTACCCCAGGGGCATAATTTGAACAAACTTGGTATAGGACTATAAGATGCCACTACATACCAAATTTGGTAGCCCTAGGCCCAATGGTTATGGATGAGATTTGTAAAGTTTTCACAAAATAGACCCTATATACGCATATACTAAATTTTGTGACCCCGGGCAGTGTCAAATTTGACCCCAGGGGCATAATTTGAACAAATTTGGTAGAGGACTATTAGATGTCTCTACATAATAAATTGTATAGCCCTAGGCCCAATGGTTATGGACGAGAAGATTTTGAAAGTTTTCACAAAATAGGCCTTAAATAAGCAATTTTCAATTTTAAAAATCCAACAACGCCTGTGGTGAGATTTAAAGCATATCTAGACAAATAATAAGGTAAGAAAATATAAGACTTTGGCTTGTATTTCTTTGATATTTTACTTTTTTATCTCAATGTCAGAGAACTAAATTTTACTGTATTATCTTTATACCAGAGAACTAAATTTTAAAACAATATGGAACAGAGAAACATTTAAAATTGTAACACTCGCTTATTCACAAGTCAAACCATGGGAATTCTTTCCAATAATATTGTCTGCATGTCTATATAGAAAGAAGTAGAGTTGATAATTGGAAGATATGTCCTTTGAACAAGACCAGAATCCATTGCCTGAGGATCATGTCAATATGAAATGCAGATTCAGGGTCAACATTTTAATGCATTTTTGAAGTTGAAGCAATTTTAATTTTTTCATGTTTCAAAAAAAAAATGTAGGCCCGGGCCTGCTGTGCCTAAAAGCAGCTACACCCCTGTTCTTTTATAGACAAAACCACTGTTCAAATATGGAATTAAGAAAATTGTTATGTAACTCATTGCTTCAATGCCATTTTGACTATGCTAGCTCTTCATAGTACAATGGTATTAGTAAACAGTTAAAAAATAGATTACAAGTTGTACAGAATAAAGTTGTTAAATTTATTCATGGATATGACTCTAGAACATCTTTGAAAGTTAAAGATTTTAGTAATATTGGTTGCTTAAATGTTCAAAACAGAGTTAAGCAAATAACACTCATTCATGTTTATAAAATTGTTAACAAGAAATGTCCTTCTTACATGACCTTTTTTGTATAATAATTTTAGTTTAGTGTCTGATATACATAGTGATAACAGTAGACATAGTAAAGATAACTTTTATTTACCTCAATGTCCTCAAGTGAATGGTTTTACCAGCACTACTTTTAATTATAAACGATCAAAGACTGGAACTGTTTACCTGCTGATGTAAAAATTCTTATAAAAGAATAAATATGAATTTGAAAACAGAGTGAAAACTTCTCTCACAGACAATATGATTGAAATTGAAAAAGATGCTGATTTTATTTGTTACTAGTAGTCTTATTGTTTAATTTATTGTTTTATGTGATTGGTTTGTTATATTATATATATAATATATATATATTGGTTTGTTATAATATATATATATATATATATATATATATATATATCTATATATATATATATATATATATATATATATATATATATATATATATATATATATATATATATATATATATATATATTACTGTTGTTCAAATAAGTCATCAATAAAGTATTTGTATGTACATTTAAATGTAATGACAAATTGTCACAAAATATTAGTATACATTGTGTAACTAATGCTCTCTAATAATATATGCTAATTACTATTTGATCTCAAGACTATAGTCTCAAGTTTAAATTAATGATATTTTTATGCATATTAATGCCACCATTTTTCTACATTTTCCACCCATCTATAGGGCCCCATTGGAAATAAGTTGCAAACCTTTCATGGGACATCCTGTGGTATATATATAATGTCTTGATTTAAACATCTTGTAACTACTTGTTATTTCAGATCTCTGCCAAATACACTGACTATTTACTTATAACTGAATTTAAATGATTAACTTTGACTGTGATATTCAAAATGTGATATTTCAATGCATTGTGATCCAAATCCTGTGATAATTGTTTTCCAATTGTTAAATGTTGTAAATTGACTGTACTTGTATGGCATATATATACATATGCATGAATAAATCAATATTTAGGAAAGTGTGACTGACACTGTTTCCAGACATATTACAGTTAAATAACTTCATGTCAGTAATGGCAGTCATGGATGGAAAATATCTTTTTACAATTGTTGCCTGCACTGTCGACCATATTTAGTGTTTTTGTTTCCCATCTAAAGAGTACCGACCCAAAACCATGGGCATGCCTGTGATATGTATCTTAAAGTTTCTTAAAAGATAAATAATATAAATTTTAACAACACCACAGCTCAGTTTTAACATTTCCAATACAGTATGTCTTATTTTGAGAGGCCATTCTGAATTGAGTTCATTTCCAAGGGCAAAGTTATGCCTTATAATATATTAATATTACAAAACTGAACATTGTTACACTGTCCCTAATTTTAATGGCACTGGATTGTTTAAGGCTTTGAAAAGCTAGTTGCCTGGCCGGGATTATAACAACATCTGGAATTAAAATGCCTAGGATAAAGTATAAACAATATCTGCCAGAAGTACTGTATGGTTGCCATCATCAAATGTACAGAAAGAATCGTTTTTCAAATTCAATCAAGCCCCACTCATTCCATTTCATGAAATATACAGTTTGTGACTGCCTGGCTTGTCACTATAATGCCATTGGGACCAAAGTGGAGTTTACTATTTCTTATATTACATCGAAAAGTTTTCTCTGTACCACTGTACAGTGTTGTACGATTGTTGATGGTATAGAACATAGACATATTGATTAAATCTCAAAGTTTGTCGCCTGCAGCCGAATATCAGCAATGTTGCAATGAATATAATTTAAGAAAAACTGATTCTTTTAAGTTTGAATAATGTTGATGTTTTCCCTTCAATAAACAACTAATAGGCTTTTTTAGCATTTTATTAAAATTTGAATATTTTGCATGCAAAATATCTAATTTTAAACAATAACATTAATAAATATTCTATTATATTACTCCTTAAAAATATTGATCCTTATATATCTATATTATCGGTTGATTCAGTGCAAATTTAATGGTGTGTAACCCGAACTATATTTTCGGTGTAATATCTTCCGCCTAGAGGCGTTAGACATATCCTTCCACCAAATACACCCGAGAGACGATCGCCGATATGGCGGAATTGTCCGAGGAGTCCCGATTGGATTGAATGCTGTAACGCGGTATTCATCATTGTGTCACACCGGTCCCATGATACTCAACACTTTCAAAAGACTATGCTGTAAAAGTAACTTGTAAGTGTTTTTGTACCTTCAACGTTCCTGCTGTAAATTCCAAAAATAATTCCTCATTTGTTACTTTGCGCGGCTGCATTTCAACTTTGCATCAATCCACTGTTTAAACACATTTAAAACGGAAAACTGCCTATCCGAAAGTAAAGCCTCGTCATTTCGGATGATGACCAAGTGAGGCATATGTAAAACACAACCTTGAACCATGGCGCTCGATGTCAATAACAATGCTTTTTTAATGTATTAATTTATTTATTTTTCAGCTAACCGTTGTTTATTATAATGCATGCACATACTAAATTAATAAAAATCCTCCGACAAAACGTCTTCTTAAAAAAAGATAGTTCGACTTTGTATGTATAGATATTGACAATATCAATATCTATGTACATAGTCAAACTATCTTTATTTTTAAAAGACGTTTTGTCGGAAGATTTTTATTAATTTAGTATGTGTATGCATTATAATAAACAACGGGTAACTAAAAAATAAATAGATTAATAAATTAAACAAAAACGTCATTGACATCGAGCGCCTATGCCTTGAACTGTATTAAAATAATCGAATTATTTTGTCGATGTCGAACGAACAAAATGTATTGATTTCAATGTTATTTAAAATTATTTTGGTATGTGTGATTTGTTTATGCAATAATAGCGAAAATACACATGTTCTCGGACATGATCATCTGCGGGCGCTCTCAAAATCCGTTCCTGCGCACTCGGACAAGGACGGATTTTTCGAGCGCCCGCAGATGATCATGCCATCGAAAACGTGTATTATCCCTATATTATATAATAATAATAATAATAATATTCTTACTATTATTATTATTATTATTATTATTATTATCATATTAATAAGGAATATAAATATAATGTAGATCTAATTAAAATATATTTAATAACACTATTTATAATATTGACCATAATAAAAAATAATCACAATTATAATGTGATTAAAATTCATATTATAATAAAAAATTAAAATGATTGTGGTTGCTATGGCAACCAAAAAGCACAAGAGCAAGTTGCGTCAAGAAAGATACCACCTCATCTGTGGATGTTAATTGAACAAGAACTCGGCCTTTAAATGGCATTTAAACCAAACTAACACTTTTGTGCAACAAATACTATACAACAACAAATATCATATGTGTTGGGTATAAACGAAATTAATGTTACATGGACGTTTGTGTGATATTGGTCTTGTCAACCCTTGAAAACAAAATATCACATTCGGCATCGTCTCATGTGGCATTTTGTTTTTAGGGTTATCAAGACCAATGTCAAACATGCTGCCATGTAATATTTATAAGCGAACTAATATGTTTATAATCTTAGCAGATGTGTTGTGTTCTACATAAATTGTTTTTAGTTTGTGTTACATGATCTTATCACTACCGTTACCAAGTTGAAAATACCGTTACGATTTATCATTACCGTAACAGCAAAGTTTAAGTGATTTCTAAGAATGATGCTCATATTCTAGTTTTGTAATCTGTGACATCAGTAAATAATAGGTTGAATATTATGTGTAAGTGCAAGAACCGTCTCTTATGTTGCGTTTGATAAATGGCAATGAAATAGTAAAAGTGCGCATTTTTATAGTATTTGGAAATTCTTGCGTATATGTATAAGTCTTGGGTACATTATTCATAACATGTTTTCAAAAGCGGCTGAATTTAAAACATGAAAATGAAATTTCTTCATAAAATCGATAATTTTGTAGCACTAGCTATTTTTTGCTAAATAAAGCATGTTTTATTATTTGTTACGGTATACATGTAGCTATAACACGTCCCTGCCTTTATAGCAAGCCATGCACGTGGTGATAGCCTAACGACTCGGTACTATAATTTTACCGTTATTCTTTTTTAATTATGAACCTTAACTTATACACTACTTTCAAAATATAAATGAAAGTGATACTACTTTTCATTATATAATACTTAATCAAACAAACAAAAGTTCTTACTGAATCTGGTAGGATTTTCTGGTGATTGCAGTGATTGTATGTGAGAGCACGGAACGACAACTCTGCGTGTGGAGTTTGACACAATTGTATTACATAATGATGGATGTGAGCGGTACAACTCAGAAGTATCCTATGTATGGAAAATATATCGTGTAACTCTCTTTACGGGTAGACATACACATGCTTGGAAGACGATATACTTACCTATTAGTGTCCCATACTTACCTATTAGTGTCCCATAAACAGACATATTTTCTCACCCACCATGTGGCAATTGCAATGTTATCGCACGTACACACATTTAAAGAGCATAACATTATTAAAATATGTACACCTTTAAATTTATGTACAACTTTGCAATGTAACATCAAGGTCTAAATGAAACTAGTGCCTTTTTAGTAGGGATGGTAACGATTATCCGGATATCCGGATATCCGAATACTGTTCAAGTATCCGAATCGTAAAAGAGGATCCGAATACTTGATTAAACGATATTACCCATATTCACTGGGGGCTGACGAGGTCAAAGCGTAGTCCGTTTCGTTACGACGTCGGGTATATGTTTTACTACGAAAACATTGTGTAAATACACAACTTAATCAGGCGAGTTTCATCTTTTCTGGTGTTTATGGATTAGAGAACGGAACATCCAGTAATGGTAGGTACTTATTATCAATAACAAACTAATAACAAATGCGCATAGTTGCAACCTTTAAGTTTATTTTGAGCTAAAATCGAAATATTTTGATTTGAAGCAATGCATAAGGTGGTTATTCTGTTAAAATAGCCAATTACTGTAACTTAAATTAAATAAAACTACACATTTCAAAGTACAAAACAGGTTACGAACATGTATTTTAATTATTCAAATGCTTTGTTTCGAACGAAATTTCAAGTCGTTTTATGTATAGGATTCGCACAGAGTATGTATTGGTTGCGCAACGAAGTACAAATATAATGTATAGGTTGCTCAACGAAGTTACTGTATCCATTTCAGGACATATCACATGCAGTTTGCAGTTACTGCAGACTGCCATTTCCCAGTGCAAAAGATGCCGTGCTTCACTGTGCGCATGAACATCCAAACGAAAAGGTTGAACCCGGTGAAAGCCGGCAGAGTCTCGACAGAGCCCCGGTATACCTTCACTACGCCGGCACTCACCGGGGCTATACCGGTTCAGACCCCGACAGAGCTGAGGCAACGTCCCGGTTTAACCGGGGCTCCACCGGGAAAGTATTCAAATGTTTAATACCTCCGGGATGAACCAGGAGTTACCGGGAAGGACCGGCAATGACCGGCTTGGCACTGGAAACAACCGGGACTGCACCGGGAACAACCGGGACGGCACCGTCAGAGCACCGGTTTACTTATGTAACGTAGCTATAAAGGGACTCTGCCGGCATTCACCGGGGCTTTGTCGTAGCTCTGCCGGGGTGTGTTTGGGCCCCGGTGGAACTAAGGTGGCGTCCCGGTTGTTCCCGGTGCAGTCCCGGTTGTTCCCGGTGCCACGCCGGTCGTTGCCGGTCCTACCCGATGACTTCCGGTTCATCCCGGAGGTATTAAACATTTTAATACTTCCCGGTGGAGCCCCGGTCGTCCACGGTTCATCCCGGTGGAGCACCGGTTCATCCCGGTAGGGCCCCGGTTCATCCCGGTAGATGCCTGATCACGCACTGGGGATCCGCCGGCATCATAGTGAGACTGGGCCTTAACCGCATTGCAACACTATGTAAATTTACCGGCCGTTATGTACGCAGTAAACAATAACCTGTGACAGAAACCCACTGCCACACCTTTACAACAGTATATTGATTAGGCAATTGCGGATTTGTGCCATTGGGGTCCTACGTTCCACACCTTACGGCTGTTACAGGTGTGGATTTTACAGGTAAAACTATGTATACGAACATGAAATTCATCTCAAAATTAGTTGACGATAACCGATTTTCAAGAAAATCGCTTTGATATATATAATGCAAAAATCAAAATCCGTATGAGATCAATAATGATCGAAGTTGGGACATGGGATTTACTTTGACATAAGCAGAGTTTCGAGATAAGCGAGTTGGGGATAACGAGAATCGAATGTTATTTGATAAAGAGTACCGTATGCTGAAAACCTATCGTCGGTTTCTATCAAAATGAACGTATAAGGGATTGTCACAAGTTGAAGATGCGTCATTATTATTGAGACCGACGACATTACGTTCTCGACTCTCAACTGTCATCTTATATATGGATTTTCGATTTTAATCGTTTCCTTTGGCCTAGTCGTGAATTTAATTATATAATAATAATGTGCATTTCCATGTCGACTGTGCGTCTCGGGTCATGCTGTGCCGTTGTTACTACCTCTTCCTCAAAGGAAACATCCAGCCACTTTATGACTCTGTATTAAAGAACAAAACTGTTCTTTATTTTGCCTTTGAGAGATAACCAATACGTCTTCTGTGAGAAACGCATACACGCTAAAGCGTTGTCGTAGCGAGGCATATACGTATACTGTCAGAGACATGATCATGCCTATTAATACTATTTAGCCTTTATTTCTGATAACTAGGTCACCCTACACATTTCTAAACACACCAGTGGCTTAACGATACATAGATCAATATGGAAATTGTAAAATTAAACACAGTTGTAAACCTTAATTGCATTTTTTAAGTTAAACTTGACTTCGGTTTGATAAATCAGCGGTATATTTCAGGTTTAACCGCATAGACCAGACACATCTTGGATTATAATTTGATGTAACAGACCATGAAATGTCAATGTGCTTAAATTCAGAGTTTTGTTATTAGAAAAGCATAATCTTACCCGTTTTAAACACAATTTTCGACTAATCCGTTCTCTATGTCATGTGTATTTAAACAATGTTTTCGTAGTAAAACATATACCCGACGTCGTAGCGAAACGGACTACGCTTTGACCTCGTCAGTGCCCAGTGAGGTTTACTCCCGATTGTCCCACATTTTTATTTTAAGAGTAAAATATCGATAATGGAACATACAGGTAAGTCGCATATCTGGGGCTCGAAAAGGGGTATTTATTTTGTGTATTTATTTGATTAAATTAACAAAACATAAACACAAAAGTGTTTCTCGATAAATTTTTTTTTTTTCTTCCAATAGAGGGAATATAGACACACTTTATTAACATTTTATATTTAATCACAAATCGATTTAATACCTATAAAAATGAAATATGAATGTATTAAAAAATCAAACAATCTCAGGTAATTTGTTTATTAACAATCTCCATTTAATCTTAATATTTCGATTCAAAGCATCAATCATTCAATCCGTTATTTAATCTCCCCTCTGAATAAAGATTCTGTATACTTTAATTCGAATGGCATACTAACACTACTTAGTTATAAGGCCACGACTTTTATATTTCTTGGTTTACAAAACCGCCGACCCTAATTTTTGGAAAATGGGAAAAAAAATAAAATCGGAAAATCGTCTTTTTTTTATATATTTTATTCCCGACCGCACTGAAAAACGAGCGAAACGAGAAATAAAAATGATCCGGTTTGAGTACGGTTGCGAATAAAATCAAGTAAGTACAATCAACGATTGGTTCACATATATTACAGAGATCGGGATATTTTTCAATGTGACACAGTATGTACCAGTCCTTTTATGGGCACTTCTCAAAATTTATTTAATTACAGACAATAGGAAAATCAGCGTCAGTAAAATGTCGACCGCATCAAAATTTATTTCCGAGTCTGTGACGCAACTATATTGTTTAACATGTTTATTATATTAAACATACCCGATATTATAGTAGATAAAAAAGTTTTACCTTGCAATTTGATAATTAGTATAAATAATCCAATAAAACACTGCCATTATTTACGATATATGTGTTTAGGAATTTTGTAAACACGTCCGCCATAGTTTATAGGAACTGTACAGAAAGTTTGGAAATCGGAACAAATCGGTATATCTCGGAAAATCATTGATAAATGTATTTGTCGTTTTAATGCTTAGGGCCGAGTAATTTCGGCAAATCGGAACTCAACTTGCGTATTAAAAATACTAGCTCAATTAACCGTTAAACTCCGCCTCCGTTCTCTGCAAAAGATTCGAAGGCGGAGCTATGCACGTGCTATTATTAAATTGGAGGATTGCAATTGAGAAACAAACGCACGATTGGTTCGGCATGTTGATTGCTAGACAAAGGAAGCTAATTTTGTAGGCGCGAAATTTGTCGCTTTATTGCTTCAGACAGCAAGCGGCTTTCCTTTGATGACGTCAAACTGTCAATTCACACAGACTGCACATTTTCGGAAGACTTTAACTGGCTCCTTGTTTACAATTCCAGTAAAAACACTTGCTAACATTAAACTTTGGATTAAATTATCAAAATAAAGCAAAAGCCAAGTTGACAAATATGATTGTATTAATTCGCGTCAGTTTAAATAAGACGTTTTGCGTTGTAAATCAACGAGTTTTCATGACAACAACAACTTAAACAAACATTACCGCGACGACGCGGGGATCGATCTACCTCGATTTTTTTTTCATGGACGATGTCATAAGTCCAATAAGAGCAAACACATACTTTGTGTATGAGTAGTTTATCTTATATAAGATTTATGCAACGGGCATCGCATTGCGTAATGGTGCGCATCGAATTACGGAAATGAAGCGCAGTTTTTCGTTTAATTAATGGGAGAAGAACGCATGTCATTTAATGGAGTGTTTAAAATTGCCTGATGTTATAAAGGTGCTTTTAGGTGACTCATTTCATTTGAAGATATAGATGTGTTTCATTGCATTATTAGTTTTTTCGTCTCTGTGTTAAGGTTATAAAAGATATGATGTCTTTGTTCTGATGTTATTAGTATTAACTTATTTTTCCAATGATGTTTTTTTTTTGTTTTTTTTTCGACCGCCCGATGGACCATTTTCAAAATAATTTTTGTAAACCAATACAAAAAAAAGTCGTGGCCTAAGTAACACTGTTATAAGATCAATGAGTATACAAGTATACATATTAAAATACAAATCTGAATCCGTCAAGCAAAATGCTCATCCCTTCGTGTTTATTAGTAAATAAATAACGTGGAATTTTGAAAAAAGTGAAGTTAGGTTAATTTATTGATAACGCATGGATATATATTAATGCATGTTTGAGGTGTTCAACTGTTATTTAATTATATAAAATAACAGTTTTTTTTTATCTTATTTTTTTTAAATTTAAATTGTATTTATGTTACAGCAGACAAACAATAGATAATTATCGTTTTATACTTTGATCGTAGTTAATCATAATAAATCCTAGACATGATATTTTTTACACTTGTATTACCCATCTTACGCCTCTTCACACCTATTTGTACGGTGTATTGAATTTCTAAATGTGGGACAATCGGGACGACACCCCCAGTGATACCAGACATCGTTGACAGAGTGACATAAATCCGTTAATTGGTTGTTGCTCAGCGAGTGCCCCTGCCAGTTCCCAATCACCTTGTTGATAATGGCCGAGTTGCATAATTGCTAACTTGCGCCTACGTGTTTTGTTTTATGGTCCTTATTTCCCGATATTTACACCAACTGCTACTTGGCTTCTCGACGGGTGCAACAGTATGAAAAAATTATCTCTGCCCAATTTAAAGTCTCTATAACGCTCAAAATCAACGAACATTTCGAAAGTCTTTCGGAAAATAAAGTTAAAGCAATAGCCACAATTTCAACGCTAGATGTGGTATGATTACATAGATTTGTGTAGATACAAAATGCTCGTTTTTGTTTATTTGTGACACAATTAATTCCATTTTAATTTCCCGCTAATATATCTATTCATACGACACACGAACACCATGTTAGTGTTCATGTGTCGTATGAAAAGATATCGTTGAGGGAATTTATAATGGAATTTAATATGCAAAACAATAATAAAAACGAGCAATTTGTATTTACAAACACCTATTTTACCAGACCACATCTGGCGTTGAAATTTCGGCAATTGCCATAAGGAACCCTTTTTTTTAAATTGGTTAAGTTTATTTTACGAACCATTATACGAAATTTTCGTTGATTTTGAGTATTAATGTTACTTTAATAAAAGTTTTCAATTGGTCAATCAATTTTTATCTGTTAAAAAAAGGAGTATACGAATCGCGATTTCTCAAACTCCCGAAGTATTCTGGCAGTTCCGGCAACATCGGTTCCGATTGAGCGCGTGTTCTCGTCGGCCGGCTTGGTACTCCCAAGCTAAGGAACAGACTAAATAGCGAAACAAAAACCTGGTCAGTGCATCTTAGCGAAAAGAAATGAAATTAAACTTACTGTATTAACTGTATGTAGAATGTTTATAATGTAGTACGCTTTTGTTTTAGTTTTACGATGTATGTGTGTGTGTTTTTTAAAGAAATTACGTATTTTGCAACTTTGATATTGTTCTTATAGATAAAATAATTAAAATAAAGAAATCATATAAATGCGTTATATTGTTTGTTATTCAGTGAACAATGCACACTAACGTATTCACATTGTTGTGATGATGGCAACAGCCTTTTGTAGTTTACTTAAAAAAGAATACGGATATCCGAATATATTCGGATAGCGGATACGGTTGTCCGGATACCGATTTCGGATACGATTCCCATCCCTACTTTTTAGCTCACCTGATTGCTCAGGTGAGCTTTTGTGACCGGTCTTTGTCCGTCGTATGTCTTTCCGTAAACATTTGCTCGTAAACACTCTAGAGGCCACATTTCTTGTCCCATCTTCATTAAACTTGGTCAGAAGCTTTGTCCCAATGAAAAACTCGGCCGAGTTCGAAACTGGGTTGTGCCGGGTCAAAAACTAGGTCATTAGGTCAAAAAAAGAAAAACCTTGTAAACACTGTAGAAGTCACATTTCATGCCCAATCTTCATGTAACTTTGTCAAAATGTTTGTCTTAATGATAGCTTGGTTGAGTTCAAAAGTGGTTCCGATCCGTTGAAAAACATGGCCGCCAGTGGGCGGGGCAGTTTTCCTTATTTGGCTGTAGAGAAACCTTGTAAACACTCTAGAAGTCACAATTTTTGCCCAATCATCATGAAAGTTGGTCAAAATATTGGTTCAATTGATGTCTCGGATGAGTTCGAAAATGGTCGAGATCGGTGAAAAAACATAGCCGCCAGTGGGCGGGGCATTTTTCTCTATATGTATATAGTGGCAGTTTTCCCTATTTGGCTAAAGAGAAACCTTGTAAACACTCTAGAAGTCACAATTTTTGCCCAATCATCATGAAAGTTGGTCAAAACATTGGTTTTATTGATATATCGGACGAGTTTGAAAATGGTCGGGATCGGTGAAAAAACATGGACGCCCGTGGGCGGGGCATTTTTCTCTATATGTATATAGTGAAAACATGTGAAAACAGGAGAAGTCACATTTTTGGCCCAATTTTCATGAAAATTTGCTCAGAACATTTGTTTCTTGATACGAGAGTTGAGTTCAAAAATGGTTCCGGTCAGTTCAATAACATGGCTGCTGGGAGGGGGGCAGTTTTCTCATTATGCCCCCCCCCCCCCCTTTCGAAGAAGAGGGGGTATATTGTTTTGCTCATGTCGGTCCGTCCGTCCACCAGATGGTTTCCGGATGATAACTCAAGAGCACTTTTGCCAAGGATCATGAAACTTCATTGGTACATTGATCATGACTCGCAGATGACTCCTATTGATTTTAAGGTCACTAGGTCAAAGTCACGATGACCCGAAATAGTAAAATGGTTACCGGATGATAACTCAAGAACCCTTATGCCTAGGATCATGAAACTTCATAGATACATTGATCATGACTCGCAGATGACCCCTATTGATTTTCAGGTCACAAGGTCAAAGGTCAAGGTGACCCAAAGCAGTAAAATGGTTTCCGGATGATAACTCAAGAACGCTTATGCCTAGGATCATGAAACTTCATAGATACATTGATCATGACTCGCAGATAACCCCTATTGATTTTCAGGTCACTAGGTCAAAGGTCACGATGACCCGAAATAGTAAAATGGTTTCCGGATGATAACTCAAGAACGCTTAGGCCTAGGATCATGAAATTTCATAGGTACATTGATCATTACTCGTAGATGACCCCTATTGATTTTCAGGTCAAGGTCACGGTGACCCGAAATAGGAAAATGGTTTCCAGATTATAACTCAAGAACGCTTATGCCTAGGATCATGAAACTTCATAGGTACATTGATCATGCCTCGAAGATGATCCCTATTGATTTTCAGGTCACTAGGTCAAAGGTCAAGGTGACCTGAAATAGTAAAATGGTTTCTGGATGATAACTCAAGAACGCTTATGCCTAGGTTCATGAAACTTCATAGGTATATTGATCATGACTCGCAGATGACCCCTATTGATTATCAGGTCACTAGGTCAAAGGTCACATTGCCAAAAAACGTATTCACACAATGGCTGTCAAGGTCACGGTGACTCAACTTAGAAAATGGTTTCCAGATGATATCTCATGAATGCTTACGCCTAGGATCATGAAACTTCATAGGTACATTGATCATGACTCGCAGATGAAATAATGATGAAACTTGACCAGGATGTTTGTCTGGACAATATCTAGGTCAAGTTTGACATTTGGTAAAGACTGAATGAACCGACTCCTCTCAGGTAAGCGAACTAGGGCCATCTTGGCCCTCTTGTTTTTATGTACGTGTGACGTAATATTTTATTGATGGAAAGAGTGTTTCCTGCTAAACAGTGTTTTTTTTCTTCCGAGTTACTGCTTCATTAAGGAGCGGGTGAAGTGTTTTTATCTCTATCAAATGCTGGGGCCACAGGATGCTGACACCAAGCTGATGTTCCGTAATTTCCGCTTTAAATATTCTTGACGCACTTGTACACACCATTCCCTAGTTGATACCTATTGCAGGATCACAGTTGGTACCCACCGAATTGCCCTTTATTTCCATAATTCCACAAATGCAGTTTCATCGTGGGTTCGCACTTAATTACCCCGGTAGGCACACATTGCAGTTCCAAAGTTGATGCGCACGGTATTTACCAGGTAGCATGTACAATTTTCGTTATTTCATCTTATTTATAATTATTTTAATGTGCAATGCATGTTTTGAGAGCTAACATTGACAGTTTTCTTTCGCGTTTAGAGTTCTAGAATGTCTGGCAATGATGGTCACTGGTATATGCGTGCGTTCGTGTGCAAATTATTAGTAAGTTTCAACTTGTCGAAGGCTTGAATGCATCTCACAAAACATTCACCATGTACACAGTTGCAAAGTATAACATTTCTCGTGAAGACCGTGCGCTGATGACACTGAACCTTAAGACACTTTATACTTGTCGCCTTCAGCACAAATGCTTGTCGAGTTATAATCGTGAAAATGTAACATCCTCTCAAGATTACATGAAATGATTTCATCTTCATCACAATAAATGATCAAATAAAATAATCGTTTTTTTTTGTTTGTTTTTTTTAAACATTGCTTTAAAAGTGCATGGGGGTCTGTTGCAACAAGGTGATGCGCTCTGCCATATAGGCCTTCCTGAAGCACTGCGGTACTTAACTCGGACAGTCAGACCGAACCTTTGTGGACTATCCATTTGTATATTTTCTAGATATGAATTATTAATTCACAGGGGGATTTCTGTCACTATATCATTTAAATCATACAATACAGTAATGATGGTCCTTAAGCGCTCACCAGTATTCATGAACATCTTGTTTTTGCCGAGATTCAAACATGGCCTTCATTTTGTCCAGATAAATTCTGACTACGTCTCATCCATACATGTACATAGGCATAAATGTGACCTCTAAAGTGGCGACAAGGTGTTAAATAAATTGAGTATGCATCTGGCTACGTTTTGGATACACTTTACATGGATTTTAACTTGGGTTGGATATTGACGAGATACATTTTCTAGAAGTTTTATCAAACTGGTCTTGTTTGCCCCTTATGTGGAAAGAAAATCAAAGATTTGACCTGGTGAACTACTTCAAAGACTAACATGACCAAAATTCAAACTTTGTCTGGATATTATCAAGATGAACATTCTGACCGAGTCAATAGGTTTAAAAGATTTTACCTGATGACCAATGTTTTGGACCCGCATGACCCAGATTTAAATTTAGCAAAGATTTCGCAAAAAATTACATTCTGAACAACTTTAATCAAGGTGAAGTCATGCATGTTAATGTGGCTTCTAGATGGGCGACACAATTCTTCTAATATTTGACATTAGGACCCAGTTTTTTAACACAAGATCCAGATTTGAACTTGGCCTAGAAATTGTCCAAACAATCAATCTGAACAAGTTTCATCAAGAATAGATGCAGTATATGACCTCTAGATAGATAATGATCTTCAAGTTGTTGGTGCATACCAGCCACTAAGGGGTGTGATTTAGGAATCACCTCAGGAGAGGAAAATGCCCTATCCCCCCTTACAGATTTCAACTTAACTCTTCATTAGTAAATATATCCAGGAAAGTCAATAACTATTTGCAAAATTATTTTGACTTTAAACAAACATTTAAATGAAGGAAATCATCTGAAAGGAGGAGAAAACACACCCCTCAAACAGCAAGACACTGGACAAAAGAGATCACAAAAGCTCGCCTTTTGGTGAGCTTAAATGCATAAACTTCATTGAAGATACAATGTAAATGAAAACAGCATTTAAAATAAAAGAAACACAACAAGCTGACAGATGTTTATTTAGGCATATAAACAAGAAATGTCACTTTTCTGCTGCCTCCACAAACTTCTGCCAACCTGAAATAAAAAAGATATAAGCATTTTATTCCTGCAATAAAAACAAGAAAATGTCTATGTTCCTTAATTAAGCTAAGTTCAGACAAAACAATAATTTTCATTTGAAAATCATGTGTAAACTAAAACCTTAAATTTAAACATTAATAGTTTTTGGTGGCACAAATAAAAACACAATCATGGTCAAATGCCAGCAGCTTGCATCACATTGCTAAGAGTTGGTCAGAAATAGTTATCCCCACGCTTGTTGAAAAGCGTGGGGATATTGTGGTAATCTCCACCGTCTGTCTGTCCGTCCTGGCAACTATCTCCTCCTACACTATAAGCACTAGAACCTTGAAACTTACACACATGGTAGCTATGAGCATATGTGCAACCCTGCACTATTCAGAATTTTGATCTGACCCCTGGGTCAAAAGTTATGGGGGTTTGGGTGGAGCCGGGTCAGAGATTTTCACTTATTTTTATGCCCCTGGTATGGTGCATTGGCCATAACTTTTGCAATATTGATGATAGCAACTTGATATTTGGCATGCATGTGTATCTCATGGAGCTGCACATTTTGAGTGGTTAAACGTTAAGGTCAAGGTCATCCTTCAAGGTCAAAGGTAAAAAAAATCAATCCAAGGGAAGTAATACGCTTTAAACTAAAAGGGAGGTAAGTAAATAACCTGCCAAATGATGTAAAAAAATTAATAAATCAAAGTGGCGCATAGAGTACACAGAAGTGGCGCAGAGATGTATTAAGTATTCCATTGTTTGTGTTAACTCATCTGTGAAATGGTTTAGCTCATCCATCTAATGTTTATACAAGGGATTATAAAAAATTGGCGCAAAGGGACACCTGTATATGAGAGAAGAGATAGAATGCAGTAAAGCATAAAAAAGCATGAGAAACTCATGGAATAGAGCCTCAAGAATCTATAAAAGGGCTGAAACTTTCAATTTGTGCAATTAAAATTTAGGACTCATTACTGAAAATCTGTCAAAATGTTCAAGTGGGAAAAATGTGAGAAACAATTTAAAGCAAGATGGACATTGTTGTGTACAAGATTGCGATAGAAAATTTCTGAGACGCTACTATTTAGTCAACCATTTAACCTCAAAATATAACTTTTCCAAAACAGGAGCAAAAAGATAGGCTATAAGAGAACATGTTCAGCCATCTCATAAGTCATTCCAATTAGGATGACATGTACCTAATTGACTACAGTGAAGTTGATTCATTATTAGATTTGTAAGGAGAGCAGGATGAGGAGGAGAAATTAAGGAAGAATATTGGCTATAAGAGAGCATGTTCAGCCATCTCGTAAGTCATTCCAATTAGGATGACATATACATAATTGACTTCAGTGAAGTTGATTCATTATTAGATTTGTAAGGAGAGCAGGATGAGGAGAAAATTAAGGTATAGATTTTCACTAATTTTTTTAGGTTATTTTACATTAACTTCTTCATTTCTACATTGAATAACTTCAAATTTATACTGAACATCTCTTATGACAATACAGTCGATCTCAACTATGCATGGCCCCATAACCAACCCTGGGGCACCCCTGTGTCAAACATGCGGCGTGGGGATACGCGTCGGCCTCTGCCGCGCCATTTCTAGTTATTTTTGTTTTTGCTTCACATTGTTTGACTCACAACATAAAGAATAGTCAAACACCACATTTCTAAAAATCCCAGAGTCACAGGGTCAAATTTATAATAGAGGCCATACTTTAATATGATACTTGCCATGCTAGGAAAGCTATCGAAGTCGCCTGGCTTCTCTTTCAGACTCCAGCAAGGTGAGGATGTCTCCCTCTCTCACTGGACCCTTCACATTGCGGATGATGGATCGGTTGCTGTCGTCAATGAACTCGACACGTACCTATCATACAAAACAAAAGGAATGGTCACTGTAAAACCAATATTGTTTGTCATATTTTAATTTTCAATTGTCTTTTCACTGTTTTTAACCAACCCTTAAGCGTAATGCAATTCAAATTGGGGCACGTTTATTTCAACCATGTTCCATCCATTGACGTACAAACGTGAATAGACAAAACATCAATACCTTGATGTTGATATGCAGTCAAATACGTCTTAATTTAAAAAAAAATTGTTTAAAAACACCATGGGCTTTCTCCCCATGTAAACAACAATTTTTGGCTTGATTCAAACATTTTTATAATCAGAATTAATCATGCATTCAGCATCAGAGAGAAATTCATAACATTTCATTAGTAGAATCAGGGGTGGCGAAATCAAATGTCCGAGTTGCCCGAGTCGTACATTTGCTTGTCTGGGCAACTGATTTTTTTTCAATTAAGTTGTCCGTGGACAACAAGTTTTTTAAAAGTCGGGTCCAGGTATACAAAAAAATACATTGTATTCAAGCCGTAATTAAGTTTTACAAAACCGGATGTTGACATGCGATTACATTGTCAGTGCTATTTGCGGAGCAATCAAGCTAAAATACGGGCACTCTCCTGCGCAGTGATCTCCCTTATTATATAAGAGACCAGGAGCATGCCGCATTTTAAACATTCGGCCCGACTGTTAGACAGTGTACAGACTGGTTTCTTTATTTTTACAATCAGACGGAAATAAAAAGTATCAAAGTAAGATAATCAAAACACGGTCTACCTTGTTATTTAAGACGACTTTAATGGTAAAAAATGGAACATTTAGTTATTTTAAATCTTCAACAACGGGGCAGAAACCCGAAGCTTTGAGCAGTCCACCTCCCAAAAAACTAAGAAAGATTATGATAAAAAATATGATCTAAGTAAACGCACCAGAACTTTTCAAGAAACTTGGCTCACAGATTTTCAATGGTTACCAGTTGATGATAATCAAATTGCTACCAGTAGCGGCACAGAGCCTCAGTCTGATGAGGTCGACATATTGGACTAGTTTAATTTGTTAAGATTACGATGTACTTATGTTCAACACATGTTTTAATAACACTAGCTTTGCAAGATTTAAAGTTTTAGAAAGTATTTATATTGTTTATAATATACTGCTATAATGAATGTACTATTGAAATACAACTATAAATAAAACTAGCAAATCAAACTTATTTTGGTATATTCCACATTGTTTTACATTAATCAATAAATGCGTTAAAAATTTATATAAACATTAACGGACAAGTGTAGTTAAGCAACGGACAAGTTAAATTTCCTAAATGGTTGTCCGTGGACAAGTATAGTTTTTTTAGATTTCGCCACCCCTGGTAGAATTATAACGTGATAGTAAAAACGAATTTACTTAAACTAGGTTGGCATGCTTTATCATAAAAATTCTGCTACTGGTACACTTTGTTAAACAGGGGTGTGATTGAGGCAAATTCAGAGGGGAGGAAAATTCTGTCGACTGATTTTGACTACGTGAATGGCACGCATAACGCAATGACAAAACTTAAAAACAGACATTAAAATAAACAACTTCTTGAACTTCATAACAATATTTTTTTATAAAAACCTGTTAAACTTCAGATTTAACATACTGAGGATGCAAAGTAAACAGTATTTATTGTGATCAATAGCAGCAGTTTTTCAATGTATTGAATTACAGTAAACGGACTAAATATAAATAAACTCACTTGAGTGTTCTCCTTGTGTTAAACTGAGTTAAATTAACATATTTAATTTGTTTACCTTTCAATATCTTGCATTTCACATCTTCAGTTCAATTATGCTATTTCAGTTAACTGAACAGTGTGACAAACATAATAAAGCAGAATATGCATATAAATCTGATTATACACAGATTCACTAACATATAAATCAAATCATGTTTGTCTATTTCCATGTTTAAACGATACTCTTCTAAATTGTTTTACTTCGCGAGTAGATGGAACTCCAATTTGCAAACACTGGTTTCCCAGACACAAATTCACTGTGCACATTTCTAAACAAAATATGTGTTGCTTGTATCTAAAACGTAGTCTTTTTCGTTGCCAAACACATTTCATTATTAATATCAAACTATATGATGTCAGTCGTTAATTCGATTGCTATTTGTCATTTCAAGAATCTTAATTTTTTGCTTCGCAACGGCGGCATTTGCAACCGAATCAGCTTAGAAATACCAAACACATTTTAAGAAACCGATTTTAATTGGAAGATTGGGAAACAACAGCCAATTATATCGCTAGTTTTTAAAAATGCTTAGGCAGAATCTACCAGTGTAAAATGCAGAGATACGTCCGCGGAATCGGTGGTACCACCCCCCCCCCCACCACACACACACATTTTTTAAAGGAATTTACGCGAATCTCTGAAGTGACCCCCGGGACAACCGGATCCGCGGAAATCCGCGGAAAAATCACACCCCTAGTTAAAGGTTTCCTCTAATACCGTAAATCTACGAATATAATATGCACTTTTTTACCTGCCAATTTTTTCTTCAAGTAGGGGGTGCGTATAATATACGAGTATAGAGCAGAACAAAAATTTTCCTGTGCAAATTTTCAACTTAATCGCTGTTATTCGCTTCACGGCAGCCATTTTGAACTACAACATTACATCAAAGGGGTGCAACAGGGCTCGCGCTGTTGTTAGCCATTTGAGTCATTTGCGAAGATATTGAGAATTTGGCTCAATAAAAATCTTATTTGTGAAAATGCGAAAATCTATTAATATTTCATTGAAAACATCCGCCATTTATATCGGACTGGTTTTCTATATTTGTCTCTTTGTTTTAATTAAAATGTTCGCAATTCGAACAGTAAACGAAACCCGGTCTGTACCCGCTTATGAGACATCGCTTGACCTTATTGTTATTGAAGTGCGCATGGTAGCTGGCCAATCAACATTAAGCTCGCTTGCACATGAAATGACGTTGTCGAATGAAACGTGAGAACGGAGGGAGCTATCGGATAATATTGGGTCATCCGTGCGCAGACACTGTATACTTGGAATACACAGTTAATATCGTCGTCTGCCTACAAAATAGCGACTGGATGCTAAGTCGTATAAAAAGATTAGCAAATGAAAAAAAAACTAACTGACAATACATGTAAATAAATATTTCTTAGCTGACCATTATTCAGTGCTCACTCTGGCCTTCAGAAAATAATAGCCATAATAACAAAACACATGCGGACTTTTCCGCAAAAAGGTACTGAAGGCATAAAGAAAGAAAAAACAATGAATCTCATTTTATCTATGTTTTATTAAAAGTATATCTATTGGATTTAAGTTATATAACATATTATATATATATATATATAATAACACACATATATATATAAATAAACTTTAAAACAAGCATAATATCAGTGTGTCATTTTCTTATAAAATATTATCATGGCTTTACAATAAAGAATACAATCAATTTTGTGGGTGTGACTTAACAAACCAGATCTCAGGTACAGTCACATACACATAAGAATAAAGGGCAGAGGCCCCAACCCACCCAGAGCCCTTACTAATTATACTAATTTTTAAGGTTTTCCAATTACAATTTTTGGTGAATACAACTCGAAATATTATAAACCACACCTTCCGTATCACCGCATGTGTATTTGTCATTCTATTTTTGCTATTATGAACTTCGAAAATAAATCATAATCAACGAAAAAAAAAACAGTATCCGAAAACAGTAATCCGAAAATTGTGGCGTTTTGCACATGAAATATGCATAATATAAACAAGGGCTGTTTGTAAAACATGCATGCCCCCCATATGGGCTCTCCGTTGTAGTGACAGCCATTGAGTGAATATGTTTTTTGTCACTGTGACCTTGACCTTTGACCTAGTGACCTGAAAATCTATAGGGGTCATCTGCCAGTCATGATCAATGTACCTATGAAGTGTCATAATCCTAGCCATAAGCGTTCTTGAGTTATCATCCAGAAACCATTTTACTATTTCGGGTCACCGTGACCTTGACCTTTGACCTTGTGACCTGAAAATCAATAGAGGTCATCTGCGAGTCATGATCAATCTACCTATCAAGTTTCATGATCCTAGGAATAAGCGTTCTTCAGTTATCATCCGGAAACCATTTTACTATTTCGGGTCACCGTTAACTTGACCTTTGACCTAGTGACCTCAAAATGGATAGGGGTCATCTGCGAGTCATGATCAATGTACCTATGAAGTTTCATGATCCTAGGCATAAGCGTTCTTGAGTTATCATCCGGAAACCATTTTACTATTTCGGGTCGCCATGACCTTGACCTTTGACCTAGTGACCTCAAAATCAATAGGGGTCATCTGCAAGTCATGATCAATGTACCTATGAAGTTTTATGATTGTAGCCATTAGCGTTCTTGAGTTATCATCCGGAAACCATTTTACTATTTCAGGTTACCGTGACCTTGACCTTTGATATAGTGACCTGAAAATCAATAGGGGTCAACTGCGAGTCATGATCAATCTACCTATCAAGTTTCATGATCCTAAGCATAAGCGTTCTTGAGTTATCATCCGTAAACCATTTTACTATTTCAGGTCACCGTGACCTTGACCTTTGACCTTGTGACCTGAAAATCAATAGGGGTCATCTGCGAGTCATGATCAATGTACCTATGAAGTTTCATGATCCTAGGCATAAGCGTTCTTGAATTATCATCCAGAAACCATTTTACTATTTCGGGTCACCGTGACCTTGACCTTTGACCTAGTGACCTGAAAATCAATAGGAGTCATCTGCCAGCCATTATCAATCTACCTACGAAGTTTCATGATCCTAGGCATAAACGTTCTTGACTTATCATCCGGAAACCATTTTACTATTTCGGGTCACCGTGACCTTGACCTTTGACCTAGTGACCTGAAAATCAATAGGGGTCATCTGCGTGTCATGATCAATCTACTTATCAAGTTTCATGATCCTAGGCCTAAGCGTTCTTGAGTTATCATCCGGAAATCATTTTACTATTTTGGGTCACTGTGACCTTGACCTTTGACCTAGTGACCTGAAAATCAATAGGGGTCATCTGCAAGTCATGATCAATCTACCTATCAAGTTTCATGATCCTAGGCGTAAGCGTTCTTGAGTTATCATCCGGAAACCATTTTACTATTTCGGGTCACCGTGACCTTGACCTTTGACCTAGTGACCTCAAAATCAATAGGGGTCATCTGCGAGTCATGATCAATGTACCTATGAAGTTTCATGATCCTAGGCCCAAGCGTTCTTGAGTTATCATCCGGAAACCACCTGGTGGACGGACCGACAGACCGACATGAGCAAAGCAATATACCCCCTCTTCTTCGAAAGGGGGGCATAAATATTAATATGCATAATCTAAAATGTGCATGTCGTTCGACTACTTTATCTCCTAATACGACGTTTGCCATCGGCCGCAATATTGTAGGCAGAGGCCAATATCAATTGTAAATGATCTATTCCAAAAATAACACGTTCGCAATGCTGATCATGTTTATATCAATTAACGTCACAGCGCGTGATTTAAAATACATCACCTCAGTGTAATTCCAAACACGTGTTTTGTTAAAATTAGCTGGCCATGGCATATGTCAGGTCCCTTTGAATTGGGAAAACCAGGTTACCTGGTTAAAAATTATAATCATTGTGTTAAAGCAGACGTCAAACAGCCGTAAAATACGGGGATAATTAGTTGATGGTGATTAAATAATTATTTCATCAAGCAATGTTCAACGTAGTCTTATTGCAGAACAAGGGACAAAATTGTCACAAAACCAGGTTTTCATTGGGAAAAAAAATCTGATAAAGGGAGAAAACTCAAACTGAACTTTTGAAATGAACAAACAAAATTAACCCCCTTTGTAAGTTTGTTTTTTAAAAAAAAACTATTTTTAGTCGTGGCGACCTTGACATTGGAGATATTTACGTAATTATTTCGCGCGACACACCGTCCAATGATGGTGAACAAATGTGCCAAATGATTTTAAAATCTGACAATGAACGACATAGTTATAGCCCGGACAAGCTTGTTTCCGCCCGCCCGCCAGCCAGCCAGCCCAGCCCGCCCGCATTCGCCAATCTAATAACCAGTTTTTTCCTTCGGAAAACCTGGTAAAAAAAACTGCGTGAAAAACAAATAATAATTGGCAAATTAACAAAGATCTAACAAGCATGGGGAGATTAAAAACGTTTTTTTCCAAAATATATCACTGCTGTCGGACACTGATTGAGAAAAACGCTCTAGGCCACAATGACGCAAAAGTTATTGACGCGTGTATGACAATACACAGGGTCGAGTGTGAACACAGGTAATCTCGTTATCGATTTTTCCTGCTTGATGGCCCGATTTGCAGGCATTTCACATTCGCCAGACAACATTTAGAGGCATTTTGTTTTTTGATGTAGGAGGGTAAAATAATCGCCATTTTTTCTAGACAATTTTAAGAAATAATAGCCAGTTAGATAAAATAATCGCCATTGGCGATAATGTCTGGCAGCAGCGTGAGCACTGATTATTTATCTTTCTCATATTTACCATATCTGAAGTAAAGAGTGGTAATTAAATAATTAGTTTTATGATGCTAATAGTCTATTACACCTGTCTGCCGATTGCCGCATTAAATTGAAAGTTGATAATTAATTAATTTGTTTTTTACTCCCAAACTAGCCTTAATGACAGCAGCGTATTTTAATTAAAGAGATCATGAAAAACACAAGTGGTTTAATTGTATTTTAAGTTATATTAAAGTATTGAGTTTGTAACTCGAAAAAGAAAAAGTAATTCATCTAGACATCTATAATAAAAGCTGCGCCATGAGCGCATGATACGCCCGTCGTTCGCCAATGAAGTAGTAAGGTAATAAATAACCCTTTGAATCATTTTTTTACTTCAGTTTATTTGTATTTGAATACATGGTTTATTTTATAAGTACATGAGCATGGAAATCACGAAATTTTGACGAACAAAGTCCCATAACTCTGGAACGACAATTCAGAATTCCGTCAAAAACGAAAGGGGATCAGGGTTTATCAATATTAAGATTGTGTTGAAATTTGAAAAAAATCCATCGAAGGATATTTGAGCTACAGTAGGACATTCAATGAAATCACGAAATTTTGACGAACAAAGTCCCATAACTCTGGAACGACAATTCAGAATTCCGTCAAAAACGAAAGGGGATCAGGGTTTATCAATATTAAGATTGTGTTAAAATTTGAAGAAAATCTGTCAAAGGATATTTGACGTAGCGTACGACATTAACAGACGGACGGACGGACGGACGGACGGACGGACAGACGGACGCGGGGTATACCATAATACGTCCCGTCATAGACGGGCGTATAAAAATGGAAGTAACCATTTTGTCTTCTTATTACTTTATAATTATTATAATTATTATCGTCCTGAATATTGTCAAATAGAATTAAACCAAATGTGAAAACGTCTCTGCTTCTTTCTTTTGTAATTATGACTGCTTGACCCCGATGTCAGCAAGGGGCCCGTGTGTTATCAGTAACAATCAATGGTAATATAAACAACAGAAAAAGATATTTATTATGCAACTGTCATAACAACAGCACTATTACACATCCCGATCAATATAAAGTACACTCCATGCGTTTTCCCCAAAAAACGCGCTCCCTCCGCGTTTTTTTTCTGCTAGCGAGTGTTCACGCTGCGTTGAGAGAGCGAGGTGAACTCGATAAAACGCTTGGCGGCGTGTATTACTTTAGCCTAGTCGGTAAATGCAGACAATTTCCGTTCTTATCAGTGACCGCCGCGCAACGCCGCATTAGCAGTGTGCTACTGGGCATGCCAAAAAATAAGAACATTGTTATAATAAATTGTTTAAATACTGTAGTACATGTATAAATCAAAGTACTGGCAGTACTGGTGTGACGATGCTTTTGAAGAGGATGGATATAAAACATCAATTTAAGTTTATCTATATCATCACAATTGTGTATGTTGATACGAACATTTGGGTACAATAAAAAATTTGGGTACGAAAAAAATTTGGTACGAAAAAAATTTGCGTACAAAACATTTTTGGTACGAAAAAAAGTTAAGGGGTACGGGGAAGTAGTACCCGTGGGTAACTTGACCCATTGAGCGAAACTGGGAGGCGGGTCACATTCTTGTTCATTAAGTATGGCAATACATTCATGATGATTCTCGAAAGTAGGTATGAGCACATAGCCGGACCATGTGAGCTCAATCATGAGCACTATCCGAGTTCGCCCACGAACATATCGATAAGTTAACTAATAGCTAAATGAACGAAATATCAAACATGGTATGTACACTTAAGTGGTTGTGTAATTTCTGTTAGAATATCGTATTCAATATGTAAATTTTAAATGATTGTGCCGCACTTGAGTTTGTTGCCTTGTTTGAGTCTATACGCGCCTAGGCTGCATCCAGTGTGTGTATTTGTGTTTTGCCAAGGTATTGAGTTACCTCCGCGCTGAGGCTGCATAATGTTGGGACCTGGAGTGTGTCTAGCACTCCTACCTAATAAGATTAGATTGACGACAGTTGGGATGAATTTTGAATGATAGCTGCAATTTCCAGCTATTTGTTTTGTACTGAAATACTTTTTAATTTTTATATGGTCAAATGCTGCGGGGGGGGGGGGGGGGGGGGGGGGGCAAAAATTACGCAAAGAAATGTTGTTTTATCTATATATATCATAGCAGTGCAGCGTTTACAATTTGCAGGTTCGAAATCGTTCGCATGATTAGTTTTGTGATCACGTAAAAAGTTAATTTTACATGTTTTTATTCGCAATTTATTTACTAAATCGAGAACAAATATCAAACAAAATAGAGAAAATATATAGTTGTTTCATTGGTCCATAAAAATAAAATGGATGTAAAATTACTAATTTGAAATTAACGTTCTGATACACTTATTGAATCTGTTTCCCCAGGATATGCTGTTCTATTAATATTTACCTTTATCAACACGAACGACAACTCTGCTTGGAGAATGTTATCAATGAAAATCAACGAGCAATTTTCTACGCAGTGGCGAATGCCAAGGGAAGTAACTGAAAAATCGAGTTATCTCAATCGGACTGGCTCGGTCTTTTACATAGGGCGCCATTGTGAAGAATTTTTTTACTGGTTATCAAACCTTGGACGCTGCTGTTCCAGCATCGTCAAAAAGATAATTTTATAGAAAATTAATATACTTTTTAATTCACAGGTACGTCTACAATATGAATTAATACACCAGGTGATCGTTTAAAGTTTATAAGGATAAATGTTCCTTAAAATTTCCAAATGAGAAACACACTATGATTTTAAATGTTAACACGACGCTTACAAATGCTTCCAATATACAGTCATCATGTATATTTCCCGACAAAAGCGCGCGAAAATTATGCTGCAATGCACAAGGTAAAGGTATTCTTCTGCAAAGCGTACGTGTATTGATTTTTTGATACAAACTTTGTAGCGCAGAGAACACTTAATTCTTTTGATTTCGGTTAAAAGCTTCTTTGGTATTTTTTAACAAAATTATATCGCGAATAAGTTGATATTTTCTCCAAAATAATTTCAAATCGAGCACGCCGAATCTTTATCGTTACGGTATTTTAGTAGAGTAATTATTTTAACAGTAATTGTACTGTAAACTGATTAAAGAAGACATCTGGGCGGAACTGGATTAAGTGTTTGACGTTATGAAAATACGCAAATTGTCTACTGACCTATTGTGAAGACTGCTGTTTGCGGTGTTTTGACAAAAGGGATTAACATGTGTGAATGTCACTCTGCCGATTTGGTCCATAATTACTGGTAAACATTGTTTTGAATGTCGACGCAATTAGAATACAACTGTGAATATTTAATGCAACTATCAACTCATTAGTTACCACCTTCTTTTAGCAATTAATGGAATAACCTACCTACAAAGAGAAAATCAATGCATTAGTGAGCAGAGAATCGACTTTGTTCCGACAATTAAAACCATTCCTTATGCATTCGTTGAATGTGTTTACTTGAGTAAGTTATGCCTTCAGACAGATAGCGGCTTTCCTTTGATAACGTCAAACTGTAAATTCACACAGATTCGCGAGACTTTTAATGGATCGCAACTTTTAATAGGGTCATTTGTTTACATGTTCAGTATAGAAAATCACCTGCTAACATGAAAACTTTGGATTAAATTATCAAAATAAAAACAATGTTGCAAACTGTGTTTATATTAACAGGGCTTGCACTAAGCGGCGTACGGCCGTATATTACGCCCGATAATTGTTTCCATACGCCGATAACAAAACCCCATGACGTCCACTGTACTTCCTTAAAATTGGTCATACGCCGAAAATAGCAACCCGTGACGTAAGCTGTCGATTAAAATAACACTTCAATCAACACTGCTTTCTGCCGACTCAATGTGTTTTGCACACGTCTCGATCAGTCTAAACTCCGCCTCCTTATATTTGCTACCGCCCGCAGGTGATTACCGGTAGCAAGTTTATTGTGTGTTGTTTATCTAACGGTTACACAATTTACCCCCCCCCCCCCCCCGCGCGGATCGCAAATTGACCGTTACAAGCAGTCGCTTAATATTGGTTGCTTTAACAACACACTCGTGCCTCTTTGCGCGTGCCGTATGTTGTCTAATGATTAGGCGATAACTGCTGGTTTTCGGCAGACGGCACGGTAAAAGAAAGACGGCAAAAATAATTAAAGAACAAGAGTTCCGCGGTCGGAGATGACCGCATTGAAGCCGGATTTTTGATTTAAATGACAGGAAAGTACCTTTCGTGTTTTTTGGGATAGTGTCTGTTTGCTTTGGGACTGGGGCTACATTTTAACATTTAAGCTCACAGTGACCTTGACCTTCAAATGAATGACATTGAAATGACCAGTGGTCATCTTCTAGTACTGGCCAATCTTTATTTCAAGTTTGAAGACTCTAGGTACAAGCATACCAAAGTTATAACATGAAATAAGAACTTTAACATTTTTACATTCAAGGTCACAGTGACCTTGACCTTCAAATGAATGACCTTGAAATGTCCAGTGGTTACTTACTAGTTCTGGCCAACCTTCATGTCAAGTTTCAAGACTCTAGGTCCAAGCATACCAAAGTTATAACAACTTTAACATTTTTACATTCAAGGTCACAGTGACCTTGACCTTCAAATGAATGACCTTGAAATGTCCAGTGGTTACTTACTAGTTCTGGCCAACCTTCATGTCAAGTTTCAAGACTCTAGGTCCAAGCATACCAAAGTTATAACAACTTTAACATTTTTATATTGAAGGTCACAGTGACCTTCACCTTCAAATGAATGACCTTGAAATGACCAGTGGTCATCTGTTAATCCTGGCCAACCTTCATGTCAAGTTTGAAGACTCTAGGTCCAAGCATACCAAAGTTATACCATGAAATAAGAACTTTAACATTTTTACATTCAAGGTCACAGTGACCTTGACCTTCAAATGAATGACCTTGAAATGACCAGTGGTTACTAACTAGTTATGGCCAACCTTCATGTCAAGTTTCAAGACTCTAGGTCCAAGCATACCAAAGTTATAACAACTTTAACATTTTTTATATTGAAGGTCACAGTGACCTTGACCTTCAAATGAATGATCTTGAAATGACCAGTGGTCATCTGTTAATCCTGGCCAACCTTCATGTCAAGTTTGAAGACTCTAGGTCCAAGCATACCAAAGTTATACCATGAAATAAGAACTTTAACATTTTCGAGCACGCCGCCACCCCGCCCGCCCGCCCGCCCCCCCCGCCCGCCCGACAACATCAATCTATAAGCCGAGATTTTTTTGAAAAAAATCCGGCTAAAAACAAAACTGATCAAAGTTTAATTAATTACACAGAGATGTCAATTTTCAGGATTATTCCTGAATTCAGGATTAAAGCCCTCAAGGAAAACTTTTGATATTGATATAAATCAGAGGATTGTTTTGGTTATTTTAAGCATTCTTGTCACAAAATGTCACTCTTAAACACAAATTATTGACCTTTGGCATATTGTTCACAAAGGAAACATAATTTAATGAATCATTAAAACTCTTTTGACTCTGGTCCCCAAATTTTAGGATGATTTTCAGGATTTTAGATTTCGGTAAATTGACACCCCTGTTACATAGATTCACTACCGTATTAGGTCCCGCGAGTTTTCTCAGTTTGTTAATCCACCGATAATTACGAGTAATAACCATCTTATATAAACTGGAATCACAGTTCATTTTCTATACTAACAAGTCATTTTACTAGTCAGAAACATTCAGAAAACACATTCCTGGATTAGATTTAAATTATCCGAGTAGAATTAAATTGCAACGTCATGACCTTCGACATTGCAAATGGCTGACCTATTGCAACATTCAACCCGCGTTCAGTTCAAAGCTGGTGATTCAAATTACAAGTAATGTTGGTTCAATGGAGAAAACATTAAATGGATTTAACAAGCATTTGATAAGGTTTGTTAAACCAGATAACAACATGGAAAGTTTGGATTATTAAAGTTAAACTGGTAAGGCATTTATTAAGTGTACATATTTCGGACATGTATAGTATTCGGATAAACAGTAATTGATATTCTAGATGCTCCATCATGACCATTCATTAAGATTGTGTTTTGTTGCAAATGCAGTCATAGGGATGAGGATAATAAAATGACAATAAATATGTGATGAAAAGGTGCAACATGTTTTGTCTTTTAAGTCGATATTGTTTGCACAAACTTATACCCTGATTTTCCAAACTTCTCCTTATTTTTAAAGCCTTGGGTAGTCTCCGCCTTGTTGTATGATATATCTAGTTACTTTCACAGAATTAAAGTGACCCAAAATGGATGGGAAGAGTTTGTGATCATTAACGCAGTTGACATTCCGTTAACATCAACATTAAAGATGTTTGGACTTCCAACATTTTTGAGTGGGACTTCCATAAGTAAAGGGCAGGAAGTCAGGACTTCCAAAATTTATTTCTTAGTGCAAGCCCTGTATTAATTGGTAAGTGTTAGTTAAAAGACGACATTTTGTGTGCCGTAAATCAACGAGTTTTCTATACAACAACAACTATTTCTACAACCACGTCGGGATCGATCTATCTTGGTTGTTTTTTTTAATTGTAAATATTAAACTACACGTACCGTATACGTGCGCTTATAAGACGCATTTTTGAGACTTAAATTAATAAGTTACAGTTGGGGTCGGGTCTTATAAGCGAGATACTGGTGAAAATAAACACAAAATTTCAAAATATCGAGTTTACTGGGCTTATGCTAGCCAAGTTGGACACTTGTCAGTTGTTTTGAATCATCGCGGCAGCCATTTGCATTTTCTCTAAAGTCTGTATTGGCCCGTACCGTGTATCGAAACGCTATGTTCAGTTACTGATTTATTTGTAATAAAATGTATTGTTACTGATTTTGTTGTCTATTATTTTTAATTTGAATTTTGTTATTTTTGGGGCGTAAGACATTATATTGTCCATGATTATTCTTGAAAAGTTTTTATCACCCGATTGTCTGCGCGCGACGTCGTTAAATGCCATATAAATTGTCCATTATAGTATACGTGTGTAAGCGGCTACACGATGCCAACATGCTTAAAACAACAGCAAAATCAATTCTCAGTTTGAAACTGTCAATTGTTTAATAAACACGCTGCCGATTACAAATGCTATTTGACAAGTTTGTATCACCTGATCGACTTTGTTCCACATCGTTAATTTTTAGACATAATTGGTAATTAGGGTATCCTCTAAAATAAGTTACCAGTTTGCAACTGTCAATTGTTAAATAAACACGTTTATTCAGACTACCCACTATTGCCGGTGACACATTATTTATTAGGGGCCAACAACGACGGGAGCAAAGAGCGACCGCATGCAATTATCCGCATATGGCTTTCTTCTTGACACATGATTTCGATCTGCGCTTCGGAGTCTATCACTCTATCACGCGATTGGCTAATTTTATGAAAGTAGGCGTTACCTATTGTTGATAGACAATGGGCGTAAAATTTGCATAATCTAGGTAATAAAACTAAACGCTTTCAAAATATCTGCCTATTAGATTTCAATACCTGTCAAACAATGCAATAAAGATGACTAACACAATCAATTTTGCTTGTGCATTGATATTACGAACGTAATATGTTTGCAATTGTTAGGGCAAATGATTAATACGCTATTGTTAAAATTTTTGTCAATTTAAAAATTATTTTTATTGTATGAATAATACTTGATAATAAATTAAAACCCACTAATATATCATAAAATAAACAAATATTATTTACTTTGTTGTTTGATTGTTTTATTTTTCAGACTTGCGTGAATTACTAATTGTAATTTTTGTATGCAGCGCGAGTTTGAAAAATTCTCAATGTTTTACTAATTGATGATTTTCTTTAACATTCTGCCATTTTTCGGCCATTTTCCGGCCGATGAATACGGCAAAATTTGACCGCGTCTTACACGCCAGTCAGTCTGAAATCCACCCATAAAAAGTCCGAAGTCGGGGTGCGTCTTATGAGCGAGGGCGTCTTATAAGCGCACGTATACGGTACATGTATGTACTTGTAATAAATGTAATTTTATTTGAAAATCAGGAAGTCAAACAAAATTAAATTGATCGTTATCTCGTAAAACGCGGAGTTTCCCCCGCGTTGCCAATGCCGAGGGCCCCCGCGTCGGCTTATCAGTATTGCCGATAGTTAACCGCCGCGTCCAAAATCATGCAAACGCCGCGTATAGCGGGATTTTCTTAATCTCCCTCCAGGTCAATCCCCGCTGAGTATGGAGGGAAATTGGGGAAAACGCGTGGAGTGTACTGTACCGGGTTAGCAGATAGTTGACAACACCAAATTGATTTGCTATTTTCACAACACAAAAATATATTGACACATTTTTTCGGAAATGGCCTATTTCAGACACTGATTTTTTTAGTGCGTATTTTACTCGGATTTTCAATTTTTACCGATAAATTTTGACCAAACTCAGGGGTGCGTATTATGCACGAGGGCGTATTATATTCGTGGATTTACAGTAACCTTGTATCTAACAGTTAGGAAACAAGTAAAAGTATTTCTGAATATTAGCAAACAATGCCGCAATCAACGATTAACCTTTTAAGATTTATTTAATTCCCATAATATCCTTGCCAAAATTGTTTGTTTACAGCCTGTTTAATCACCCTAAACCGATAGTTCCATACACACCCGCAAACAATGCCGCAATCAATGATTAACCTTTTAAGATTTATTTAATTCCCGTAATATCCGTGCAAAAATTGATTGTTTACAGCCTGTTTAACCACCCTAAACCGATAGTTCCATACACACCCGCGTAGTACATCCACTACGCCTGTTATTCACCAGGTATCAATAGGTCACATCCAAAAAGCGAGAGTACTCGATTGCAATAGGCATTAGGCAATAAAACTTATAAGTTCGATTCAATGAACATATTTATAAATCCAAAACAGTAATTTAACTTTTTTATACCTTCTATTTTCAATTTAACAAGTTGCTGTTTTATCGATCAATTTAATTTTGAGCATCATTGAAACATGAAAGTGCTCAGAATAGCGAAAACACAAACGTTGGCAATTATTTCAAATAGATTTTAGGCATATATAATACTATGAAAAGATTTGATAAAATTAGCATCCAATAGGAACAGGGCTTATCCACTTAACATGTGTATATGGTCATGTCACCTATTAACGCGATGTGCGCGCACATACGGTCCGTCTAAAATGGGTATATGACTCATATCCGCGGATATGAACGAAAGTGCGAATATGAACGAATATAGGCAATATTTATGCGTTTTTTTTGCAGTTTTGTTATGAACAAATCATTGTTGAATTAAAAATTCACAATATGTGATAAATATGTTAAGACTGCCTCAAAATAGAGCAATTAAATAAAAGTGGTGGTCTGACTGGTCATTCATGTTCGCTGATACAGGGGTGTCAATTGGCCTTAATCTTAAATCCTGAAAATCACCCTAGAATTTGGGGGACAGAGTCAAAAGAGTTTTAATTATTAATTAAATTATCTTTCCTTTGTAAACAAAATGCCAAAGGTCAATAATTTGTGTTGAAGATGACATTTTGTGACAAGAATGCTTAAAATAACCAAAACAATCCTCTGTTTTATATCAATATCAAAAATTTTCCTTGAGGGCTTAAATCCTGAATTCAGGAATAATCCTGAAAATTGACACCTCTGCTGATATTAATTTGGAGTTGCTGAATTAAAACGCCAATGAAAAACGCTTTTTGATTGATTAAATCATAACATTACACATTAGCGATGGGTATTTTTGTCACAGAGCGATTTTTATAAAACAAAAATAAAGGAAAATACATTTAAAAACCATTATCTGTTCATATCCGCACTTTTCAGTCATAAATAATTTTCTTTAAAATAAATCAAATACACAAGAGTGTTGTGTTTACACTAACACAGTTTGTCTTCCTCACTTTGCAAGTTATTTTGAATTTAAATGAATTTGAGCGGATAAATTGAATTGCACAGGTATTCATTTGGAATATTTCAGTTGAAGTAAGATTTTGAAATGCAATTATACTTGTTTTTTCCTCAGGTTGTGTATTTATTTCCAAGCTAAGTAATGTGAAACAAAATCCTTGGAGCGCATGGCATCATTACGAGAGCCGCATTCTTGTTGTAAATAAAGTGATTGAAATAAGGCTACGCTAGATTTAAGGGAATCGTTTGATACCCTTTTTTCTGCACTTGATAAAGCTTTTATTCTCCAGAACATAATTATTGACACAATTATCGAATTACCAACCTGTGTACATTGTCCTTGTGAGCCTGTTCGGCCAAGGATTTTCACAACCTGAAAATAAACAAGATAATCGATGAATAAATGAATGTTATTAAATAACATGTCGCGAAATCTTATTAAATGTTCAAAATATTCATTGAATACTGATTGAAAAGGCGCGACGGAACAGCTCAATTTTTATATATTTAATAAAGAAATAATTTTTGCAACATAAGGCGCAATATATATCGTCTAAATGCTTACTTTAGCCAATTTTATGGGTTGAAGTTTATCCATGGCGAATACTTAACGGAAAAGGAAGTGCAACGGGGCTTACACGAGGACATCGATTAATGGCTACATTATAGTAAATTATCAAGCTTGATGATGGCGATTGAGAAACTAAGCATATCTCAGAAAGCTGTTACTTAGAGCTTGTATGAGATGTGGTCGTTAATAGATTTTATTTATACTTGACTTAGACTCTTGTGCATTGCTGTTTGTCAATATATTTAAGAGCCGAAATGTATAGTAAGCTTCACACCTGCTGATGCAGCTGAATGTTAACTCTGTGTATATTTGTACCAACAACCAACATATTTATAAAAATGCAAGAAGCGTGGAACGATTTTTTGAAAACATAAATCATCGCAATAATTTTAAACAATTTGCTATGATCTAGACCCGTCGACATTATTGTGGTTGTCATAATACTAAGTCATAAGATGTTTACTAACGTGTTAAAATGGTTAAGATGCCAGAACTATGCTCATTAAAAATCATTAAGCTAAATGGAGCGCAATTGAGTCAATTCGTGATTGTTCAAACTTGGATGAAAACATTATTTATAATGCATATAAGAGCATAAATAATTCCTGATAACAATTCAATACACAAAGACGCTCTTGCGAACAAAAATCCAAACTGAGGCTTTATCACAAAATTTCAATGAACTCAGTAACGTACGAACAATAACACTTTTACAAACTAAATTTGTTTACACACGTAGAATTTCATCAACAGTACACGAATTTATGACTGTACAACAGATTTATGACAAAAAATTCGCTGGGACGAGCATCTTTGAAATAATTGTCGAGGGGCGAGTCATTAAGGGCCCACCTTTTAATGAGCGAATTATTACATTACCAGTGCAATTATTCACATATGTTACGTCATATTCCGTTTTAAGTAAATAAAACTGACAAGAATATTTAAAATAACATATTAAAGGCGCCAATATAGTACTGAATCGACCATAACGCGAATTTTCTACAGTGGGATATGGGTCGAATATCTATGTTCGCAACTACCGGTAGTTACATTAATGTATATTCAACTCAATGTCCATACGACATAATTGGTATTGAACATTCAAGACGCACGGTGTGTGTGTATTTCAGAGTTTATTTACAGGTCCTACTGGCCTCTTCACGAGGTTATGGTAGCCCGACCTGCCCCTGTGACCTTTCAGGGGAGAAAGATTAATTTAGAGCCAAAGTAGGTCAAATTTACCCCGGCTTCCCGGGTATTCGCCAAAGAAATAATTTAGATCCAAATAGACCAGTGCACGGTGGCCAATGAGACCTTAATGTGCACTGGTAGTTAGACAATCTCAAAAGACAAATTCATGTCTGAACGCAGCATCGCTGCAGCACACAGCTCCGCCTTTATGGCCAACTTGTCGTCATCAGCCGTCGTCTTCATCCCCGAGACGGTTTCCCCAGCGCGTTGAGCGCACTAGGTACCGCCGCCCCGGGGTCCCTCTTTAAAGCCACCCCCTCGATGTTCTTGGGTTCCCCCCGCGCAAAGCACAGACACAGGTCCGTCCCGTATGTCCCCCACACTGATGGTCTTGCTGTCCCGCCGTCCCCGGCCCTCTTCAGACGGGACCTCTGGCAGGTCCGGGCCGGCGAACTCTCGACGATAAACAGCGGGTGACAAGTCCGCTGCATCTTGGAGAAGACAGCAATCCCAGCAGTGTGGGAGACGTCCGGCTCGAGGGTGACGGACTCTGCTGGATTAGCAGAGCCACCCGCAGAAGTTCCCCTCTATAAGGAAATATGTACAGGTGAGAAAATCTTCTGCGGGCGACTCTCGCCTCGGTCGCGACGCGCACGCTCCAGCAGCTGACCGAGTCAAGACGCACGGATGCAGTGGTTCTGATTTAATCCATCTGGCTCTAAACTCATACACGTTGCGAATAAAAATCCAATAGAGCGTCACGCTGATTAGCTGATTAATATTAATAATTTGAAGACAACCCAATGAGGCAATTTGTAGGCTTACATTGACTACCAGAACTTTAGGATTTCATTGAAGTTTGCAGACTGTATTAATATCAGTGATAGGGACAATTTTATGAACTACTACTATAAAAATACTATATTCAACATATCAATGTATTTTAAAAATCATCTGACTAGAGTCATAGATGTCAGCAACCGATTCCAAGGATATTATGTAAGGCCTTTCGCGACCTGTTAGCACAGTTGCATGCGCAATGTGTCTTCAAGAATTCTTTCTGAGAGAAGATTTCGACATATGCATTAATTTTCGTAATCGAGGCTTTTTAATTAACTTATAATAAATACTGGTAGTTTAGTCACTATTCCATTTTTTTTAAATCATCTACGATTGAGTAAATCTGGAATTGATAAAAAAAATCCGCTTTACTTAAACATACGCATAAGAGCTATATGAAGAAACAACAGATGACATCACATTAACCAAGAGCGCAATTAAGTTAAGGTTAATTAAAATACTCACAATAATGACATCAACCGTGCGATACAAATGGGAATAAATATAACGAGTTGCATACATTATTGTTTGCCATTATTACTTTTTTTAAATTCAGATGGTTAAAAGAAGTCGAACAGTTTAGCATTTAAACATTGCCAAGTCCAAATTGATCTTATTTGCAACTTTGAGTCGGTGTAACCGCAATTAACAAGTGTTTTTTAACCTTTTGTTACTTTTATAATCAAGCCTGTCAAATTTGCCAACATGGCTCCGAAAACGGGAATGTTGCTAGCAAAATCTGATTTTCCGATGTATACTGTAAAATCTTTAGATGAAAGACATTTTCTCGTTGCTGGTGGTGGTGGGCAAGCAAAGACCGGAGTAGCAAATTCAATTGTAAGCGCGTCTTATTGTTGGCTGGTCTCAAACAGTTGACATCTGTCTAAATGATGCCTGTGTACTTACTACTTTTGCTTAAGTTAAGCCTCAATTAGTCATTGTCGGCTCAGGAACTACTTAAAAATGTCGCGGTTGCACATATGTATAATACAAAGCACCCCGTTGATGGGAAATAGGCTTAAAGGTGACCGGCCATACAGAGTGGAAATTGTTAGTATATTCATGTAATGATGTACACTACGCGACCCGTGATTTTTGCCGCGATTCTCGCATCACCGCAATCGATGCAACGTGACAAATCGCAGTGTTTCTGAGCGACAAGAAAATTTGGGTGATGTCTCCGCGACCGTCGCGCGATGTATCTCGCTGTTGCGCAATCAGCGCGAATCAGCGCAAATCACCGCGTACCGCCGTGATTCCCCTTTTTAAGCGATTTTCATTGAGGGTAACAATACATTACATGTAACATATATGTATACACTTACATTAAACATTGCAATAATAAAGCTTTTGTTGTTGTTGTATACAATGGGCGTATTATCTTAAATACTCCTGTTCCAACACGAACTTGATGAAGTAATGTCGGAAGCTTTAACGGCTCCAAATTAATATAACAGCGCAGAATGATCATGCAATAATTATTGAACATAACATGTAAACATTATTTAACTAATTGCATTAGCAGAATGTTTATTAACACTTACAATCAATTATATTCCAGGCCCGAATACACTACCACTGTTCAAATTCCATATTGTTGCCATATACATGTAGCGTAGCACTGTGTAAATTGAAAGTTGCATAGTGTTTCGTCAATGGTCGGTTATAAATACCTTGTTTCTCTATACATGGTATTTGAATTAGACGAAACTAATAATTTGGTAATTTACGAGAAATATGGTATAAGTTTTCCTTTTAAACTTTGATCTTACCTTGTGTGTTTATTGACGGTGTTAATTATGTTAATACTTATTTTTGCATTTCATTAAGAATTATAACGTATAGCCCTTCTTTAAACAGTGTTTAGCAAAATATTTGCGCCTTAAGGCAAGGAAAATTGTTTAAGTAACAATTTCATTTAAAGTTTAAATGTAATCGGTAGATTACATCTAATTATTTGGACTAGATTATGCTATACTTATTTATTTTCTGTTTCAGACTCCAATGCGGATAACTCGTGTTACTCGCGTTACTTTCCGAGCGTTGTACATACATTCACAATGCTTGATAAGCCGGAAATCGGAAAAACATTACTGTTCTATTTTTAAGTACATGTTATTATGATATTGTGTTATATATTATGTTGTTATTACATCATTGCCTATATATTAAAGCCATTAAATATTGTGTTTGTTTTGCTGAAAAAAACGAGTATATCAACGTAAAACTAAGCATTCGCAAAGTTAAATAAATATGATGATGTATAATTTACATGCATTTTTCTGGGTTTTCACGTCCAAAACAAAAAAACCTCAACATTTGATTATTTATTGTGACTGCCCAGCGGGTGATAGTGTTTATTCTAGTGTCTAAATGGCATTCTTTGTACGTGTTCAAACTGTGAAAAGATGTGACAATCACAGAAACAACATGATTGCGCTGCCAATTAAGTGCGATAATGGATCAAAGGGCATTTACAAAAAATAACAGTTTGTATATATTTTTTTGCGTTTACTCGGATGGTCTCTCACGACAAAAAAACTATACACGTCAAGGTATTATGTTTTACTTCTATCAGTAACGATACGGATACGGCGTGTTTGATTTGATATGACTTTAAAAGAAATATCAAACTTTTGGCGATATAACTGTTTTAAAAATACCAAAGAAACATTTAACCGAAATCAACAGAATTCAATGTTCTCTGCGCTACGCAGTTTGTATAAAAAAATCAATACTTGCACACTCTTTACCTTGACCTTGTACATTGCCGCATAATTTTCGCGCTCTTTTGTCGGAAAATATACATGATGGCTATATTGGAAGCATTTGTAAACGTCGTGCTAACATTAAAACATTGGAAGTGTGTTTCGGATTATAAATTATTATTCTCATTTGGGAATTTAACGGAACATTAATTCATATGGTATAATTGTTTTGAATTGTATATTAATTTGTTACAACGCTTTACGTGTCGAAAAAATGTTTTGATAATATTATGCATTAATAGCACAATTTCCAGGAGGAAAACGTTTTTTACATGAAGGCGTATGACGCAATAAAACGTTTTTTGTAAGATCGTATTGCATTCGATCTAAATTGAAATACGCTCGTCCAATGAAAGCTGTGTTCCACATTATGCACTATACTCTTTACACTTCTTAAAAATGACGTAGTCATATAGTTGTGTTAATGAAATTCTCAAACATATTTACCGACATAAATGTTTAAGATTATTTTTCGGTAGTGATGTTGCAATTGTGTTGGATTATTTGATAATTGTGAACATTAGAAAAGCGTTATGTATACAGTTATCGATACGATTCGGTTTATATGCATGAATTGGCGAATCATCGATGTCAACGATATCGACTGCTATCACGGCGAATTGCGGCGAATCGCAGCGAATCATCACAACATTGAGGGGATTTAGCGCGAAGATTATCTTGCTCTCGCGCGACGTCGGAGTGACGAGTCACGTGAAATTGCGGTGATTTTCCACCCAAAAAGCAAAATGCCCGCCTTGACTTCGCAAATTAGGCAAAAAACACGGGTCGCGTAGTGTATCTTTGGTAGTAGCCTGTAACAGAGTAGTCTCACGGTTCTTAAGGAGTATTCACTTGCGTCTAGAAACTATCTTCATATATCAGATAAATAATTTAAAAGACAATCATATTCAAATTAACTTTATTGGATGATTGCCTTTTTCTGTACCCCAGTTACTTTGTAATACACATTTTACTTAAAAGCTTCAATGAACTTAAAAAATCCTGATTACAAGACTAGGTAATATGATTATAGGTGTTACCTAATTTACGGGCAAAAGCTTAATTATTTTAAAGCTATTTAAAAATGACAGTGTGATTGTAATAACATTAAAAATTATACTCACAACTCATCTTGCAGGCTGCGCATGTTGTGTTTGAAAACTGGTTGTGAGCCCTGGTCTATGGTGAGGCTGAAATTGGAAACACACAACTTAGAACATTAAGGATAATACTAAAGTTTGGTTTAATAAAAAATAAATAGTAAGACGTTTTCAAGTATTAATATATACAACTGAATTACATGAGTATGAAATTAAATGTTGAAATTTCTATATCATAAATACATGAATACGTGAAGTTTCTTGACTACCAGTACTTTGAATAACACAAATGTGGATTGGAATAAAGAAATTATGTGAAATTTGTTAATTATTTGGATAATTATACCAATTTATATTTAAGTTGGTTGTTGTTATTTAGTTCTCAATTATAATTCATAAATAAACCTTTTTTTTTAAATAAAATATACCAAGACCAGGAGCTCTCAACAGGACAGTTCTTCCCTCAATATCTGCTGCAGACGAATACCAAAAATGCACCGCTCGCGACCGGAATTAGGGAATACACACCGGATGCTGGATTTCGGTATTGTTATTTTCGCAGTGGTGACCTCCCTTTAAATTTAAGACCTCTAAACATCGCTGGGGTTAATGATTTTAACAAAAACGGCTTTTTAAATATATATTTTTATTAATTTATGAGGATAATAATAAAAATAAGGTGCAGAATTGAACGAATAAAATAAATTCGAGACTAATCTTATTCGATTAATTGCGTCGGGATTTAGGCAATACATTTTAGACGGGTTATATTTCTGAACATTATGTTTGGAAAAAGTGAACGCGAAATTTAGTATAGCAGTCTTTGGTATTTGGCTTATTCCCGTAAAGGCGTTAGGCCGGGAAACAGGAAAACAGGAAGAAAAACAAAAAATCGCATTTTGCGTTGAACAACATATAATACAATAACATAGAGTACGATTCGCTACACAATAATCACTGCCATGACGTATTATTTCTTGAGGAATGCATCTACGTGTCATGTAGCGTTTGTCGAAGTGCCTATGTTGCTCCAGCGGTCTTTGATTTTCCATCGCGAAAATAGATGACAGCAGGAATTATTTTACTTGATAGCCTATAAGGAATTATTTGACTTGATAGCCTATAAGGTAATGTCTCTCTGTATTTCAGAAAATTTATACAAATAAACGGTCAACGCCCGCTTCAAAGGCTTTTGCCCGTATTAAACTTATAATAAGAAATAATAAAAATTAATGGTGTATATTTATAGTCTGCAATATTTCTCCCACCAAACTGCCCCTAATGATCTTCAATATCCCCCTAAACAGGCTTTTTGTGCTTTTTTTGCTCTTTTTTGAATCAACCACATGTAAAAAAAAATCTAAGAATTGACTTCACTATGCCCCTATGCCCGTATGAGTAAAAAAACAATAATATATTATGTACTTTCATGCATATGCCAATATGTCAATGATATGAGTGTGTTTTTTTCCTTTATACTCATACTTGATGGTTCTTTTCTTAAACACTTAGATAATTCAATGCACATAATTTATTATTTACATTTTGTATACAATATTTAAAAGTGGCAAATTGTTACAAGATATATGTATCATATAACCCAAATCATCACTTCTCCTTAATTTCTTCCCACTTCTCCTTAACAAAAGACATGGGAGAAGTGACCTCTCAAAAATGTGACACTAGACTGACCCTTGTCCTGTAACCCACTGTTTGCCACACCTTGATTATGTTTGTATTATTATATGTGATTCCTGAATTAGAATGAATAAAGATGTGTGTTTTCCCAATGTCAACTTTCACCTTACCCCCAGGAGATTGTTAAAAACTTAATTGATATTACAGTGTAGTCTTTGAATGATTTTCAGGAAACGTCAGCTTTACAAGCCCCAAAATTTAAAATTGCTAAAATTCATCTGAACTTGCTCAACGGGGACAAAAAATTTTACTGATAAAGAAATTGTAATTTAAAAAAAAATCATCTGTTTAGTACCTTCCCTTTTGGCAGTCAGGAATTTTGTCATCTTGCCCAAATCAATATATTCTCATCACAGCCTTTTGGCATTTGGGCCAGTTTAAAAGCAGTACATGTAAGTGAAATAATGTATTTTTGTAAATTTTTGCAAGCAAAACAATACAATAATCATGATGTATTGACATAAAAAAGATTAGTGTATGATTCAAAGAACACGATGTGTATTGACATAAAAATATTAGTGTATGATTCAAAGAACACGATGTGATGTGTAATGACATAAAAATATTAGTGTATGATTCAAAGAACACGAGTCATAATCTCATAACTGCTTTAGTTTTTCATGTCTTTGTCTCAGTAAAGCAAACTTTAGTTGGCACGAGTGCTATGAAGTAAATTAAATTGCATTAAACGTTCTGATGCATGTACTTCTTTTTGATAGGAAATATACGAATTAAGAGCAACAGAAGATGGATACATGGCAAGCAGTGTGTGTCGTCATGATGTGGGTCCCCAGGCTCCCATGAACAGCGCTTGTGCCTTTGATGGACGAAACCATTTGTTAGCTGCTGGCATGGATGATGAATGCCATCTGTTCTCAATAAAATATAAAGTCATTAGCCCTTCTAAGAAAGGTACTGTGCAAAATTTACTTTTTATACCCCCGGTAGGGTGGCATATAGCAGTTGAACTGTCTGTGCGTCAGTCCGTCTGTGCGTCCGTCCGAAAACTTTAACATTGGCCATAACTTTTGCAATATTGAAGATAGCAACTTGATATTTGGCATGCATGTGTATCTCATGGAGCTGCACATTTTGAGTGGTGAAAGGTCATCCTTCAAGGTCAAAGGTAAAAAAACAAATCCAAGGGAAGTAATAAGCTTTAAAGGGAGATAATTATCTGTATCTGCAAAATGATACAAAAATGAAAATAAATCAAAGCGGCGCAGTAGGGGGCATTGTGTTTTGAATGTTTTGTCAATTTATCATATAGAATGGCTTTGATTTTCTCGATAGGTCAAGTATATTATAGAATTTCAGGTCAGTGAACCTGTCTGTAAGTAATAAATAGGATATTATAGGTTCTGTACATGATTCAAAGGTTTAAAAATTCCATAAATGACTATAACTGCTTAACAGTAAAAAAACAAGAAGTCACACAATTTAGAGAAACGTGATGTTTGCTTCAGAGAAATGTTATTATACAGTTGCTTACTTTAACCACATGATTGTAAACAGGTGTTCAGCCTTTGTTTTTTTTCATATCTTTTTTTCAGACCAAAAGACAACAATAGACTCTTTAAAAAGAAGAAATCAACCTGATGATAAAAGTGAGACACAACCTAATGGAACAGACACAAACACTGAGTCGGATAGTGCCAAGCATATCTCGTTTGAAGTTCTTAATTTACGGACAGTAACAACAGATTTTTTAAAAGGCGGAGGTTTTCAGAAGTGTGTTCAGTTTAGTCCTGATAGAAGCATTCTGGCCACAGGAGGCGGGGATGGACATCTCAGGGTGTGGAAGGTACATGGGCTGCTTTTATGAAGAATTAAAGGCTTTTAAATGAGTTGGTCTGTTGGTCCCTTTGTTGGTTGGTTTTGTTGGTTTGTTTAAGGGATTTTGTGGGTGTATTTTTTGTTTGTGTTGTTTGTATTGGTTGGTTTGTAGGCTTTTTTCGCATACATAAAAAGTTAGTGGAACAAACTTCTAAAAATGTTTCAATCCATTAAATTGAAACTGAAAATGTGTAAGCACAATTTAGTAAAGATTAGAAAACATAATTTTCCATCACAATCCACATATTTCTGAGTTAAAGAACATAATAACTCAAAATCAACCAATATTTCGTACAATATTTAAAAAAATAAAGTTGACTCATACAAAATCAATGTTTCCTATAGCAATAGCCAAAATTTAAACGGTAGACGTGGTCTGGTAACAAAGATTTAACAAGAAACAAAATGCTCGTTTATATTTTTTGTGCAACAATATATTTCATGTGAATTTCCGGCTACGATATCTGAACATTTTCAGGCGAATGCGACATTGGCTTCAGGCAGCTTTGGGAGCACGATGTAGTTCTCATGAGTTTTTTTATGTGTGAACTTAATTTTTTTAAATGTACGAAATATTCGTTTACATTGAGTGTTAATGAGCTTTAAATGGCACTTGGACTAAGTCATTTTTTATGCTGAACATGTTGAAACTTTGAGGAGCCACCTACTTTTATATATTTTAAGGTATTAAATTGGAACTTGAAATATGCCGTCACCATAAAATGTAGATAGGCTTTCATACGCAGTGATCAACACTTTCCTGCGTTTTGTTGACTTGTTGTGCAAAACACATTTTTCATGAGTTATGTGCCCTTGAACATGGCCCATTCTATGGCAGAGGCATAAAATATTCTAAGCTTTCACATTTCTCAAGTGATTCAATTAAAAATTAAAATATGTCATTACCATCAAGTGTAAATATGCAAGACTCAATTTGGATGTGCAATCAACCATATGCTATGGAGTTATGTGCGCTTCAATGTAGCCTTTTTATGATAAAGGCATACAATTGTCTAAGTTTTTAGACTTTCACATTTCAAAGGCAGTTTAATTCAAACTTACAACATGTTATATCCATGAATTGCACATGTACGTGAGTCAATTTTCACAGGCAGTGATCCATTTATTTCTGTGTTAAAACTTGAAATAAGCCTAATAGCCATTGGCAGTGCTGATAATCATATGACGAAGCAGTGTGGGTATAGTTTTAGTCACGTTTGTGACTAAGGTCTTGTAAAACTTATTCTTAAATTGAATTTTTAACTTAAGTTCAAACTTTCTGAAAACTAAAATTAAAACTTATGTTTGAACTTCTACATGACAAATAATAAGCCTTTATACTCACACATTTTGGTTGCAGCTTTTGTGTTAATGTCTTTGAAATTGCTTTTTAACTGTCTTTTTTTGTCAACATGTTATATGACTGTTATTTGTCAAGTGTCTATTTTATTGATGGGGTTTTCAGGTCGACGATTTTACAAAACTTCACGACATTGAAGCTCATAAAACAGAAATAGATGACATAGCATTTTGTCCAAAGGGTAAAAGGGTAAGTTTTTAACTGTTAAGGAATTTCTAGATATTGAAAAACACTTTATACAAGAAAAATGTCAGTGGTATGTTGTAAAGAATTAAAAGAGGATAAGACAAATAAAATATTTGAACACATCTTTTATTAGACTTTAACAATAAAGTTCAGAGAAAATGACAACCTATTGTAACTAAACATGTTAGTAATCAATATCGAGTGCTTTTGAAAGAAAATACTTGTTCAACTAATCAATTGATATCTCATTTGTCAGAACATTGACAAGAAATATTATCTCTGTTTGTTGTTGTGAAGAAATACTACAGAACATGTGCTGTATTTTATCCCAGTATTAGTTTTTGTTCCTGTTTTCTCATAGATAGTCACAGTATCACGTGGCAACACGTTCTCTGTGTGGAACACTGCTGATGGCAAGAGGCACATGGATGTGGAATGGCCAGGCAAGGCAGGCATGCATAGGTTCAGGGCCTGCAGGTACACGCACCTTCTAGTTGCATCAATGTGTCTATGTAACATGTGCTTTACATCAATGTGTCCATGTAACATGTGCTTTACATCAATGTGTCCATGTAACATGTGCTTTACATCAATGTGTCCATGTAACATGTGCTTTACATCAATGTGTCCATGTAACATGTGCTTTACATCAATGTGTCCATGTAACATGTGCTTTACATCAATGTGTCCATGTAACATGTGCTTTACATCAATGTGTCCATGTAACATGTGCTTTACATCAATGTGTCCATGTAACATGTGCTTTACATCAATGTGTCCATGTAACATGTGCTTTACATCAATGTGTCCATGTAACATGTGCTTTACATCAATGTGTCCATGTAACATGTGCTTTACATCAATGTGTCCATGTAACATGTGCTTTACATCAATGTGTCCATGTAACATGTGCTTTACATTAATGTGTCCATGTAACATGTGCTTTACATCAACTCTAAATTGAGTCTTGCTCTGGGAAAATGAAGCCTTATGCATGTATAAAAAGTGTCGTGCCTAATTAGCCTTAGCAGACAACAATTCACCTTTGGCAGGGGATAAACTGTCTTTGATAGCTTTATGCTATACCACCGCAAACAAAGTTTGCAATATGGTTTATAGGTTGTCATGATGTTATTTGGAGTGAACCTCTTCCGCATTTCATAAGGTAATGAATTTATTTGAACTTTGATATCACCATGAAGTATAGATATGCAAGACACGCTTTTCATGTGCAGTGATCTACACATTATTGTCACCTGCCGGTGAAACCGGAGGGGACATGGTTTGCGCTCTGTCTGTCAGTCAGTCTGTCACACTTTTCTGGATTCTGCAATCCTTTAAAAGTTCTTCATATATTTTTCATGAAACTTGAAGCACAGACAATATGGACATTATGCACATCATTTCATTTTGTTCCTACGTCAAGAATTCTGGTTGCTATGGCAACAAATATATTTTTTTTTAAATCTGAAAATGGTTGAGTTTCACCTTTAGGGGTCTTGGCAATAGTCTTGTTGAGTTATGTCCCCTTGTGGTTACCATGTGTCCAGCATCCATCATCTTGTGTGGTTCATTGTGCATTGTCAACCTTTAGTTAAATAACACTTTAAAGGCCACTTATTTTCCAATGTTAATGAAAAAAGATCATTATGTTTATTTTTACAATTGCTATGCTGAGTTCCAACTTTGGTGATATGACATGCGTCCTAATCTAAGTCAACAGGTTAAATCTTAGAAAGACCATGTTAATACTCCAGAAGCCACTTAAATAACTTAATCTTAATAAACTTGGTCATAAGTTTATCTTAACATAACTAGGCTGAGTTTAAATCTGGTTTATGTTTGTCAAAAAATAAGGTCACGAGGGAACCGAGTTGTGAAGGCCTTTGCAAACAGTTTGGATCCAGATGAGACGCCACAGAACGTGGCGTCTCATCTGGATCCAAACTGTTTGCTATTCTGATAGTATTCTTTGAAAAAAAAATCGAAGAAAATGCTATATTTAGAAATTCAGCAGACGACATTTAAGCAGACGACGAATTTCCCAGCATGCAAAGGGTTAAATCTTAGACTTTGAATCTGGATCACAATGCTCTATTCAAGTATGAGCAAATGTACAATTATGTAATATTTTCCATCTTAAGTAATATAACTGTTGTCAATATAAACCATTCTTGAATAAAAAAAGTCAGCTGAGTGGCATCATATGGTGCCTATTGTGGTTACAGATTTGGTGTGCGAGATGGGAGCTTAGAGAAGGGACACAACCTGTACACCATTAACATTCCTGTGCAGCGTAGCAGCAAACCAGACCCGTGCTTCCTGGCCCAGTGGGATGGCGAGACGTTCAAGCCACGTCTTATCATGAACGCTGGAACTGAGGTCCTCTCAGCCATGGCCGTCAGGTTGGCGTAATTTTTACAGTGATTGCCAATAAGTTCCAATTCTAAATTGAAATTGAAACACGTTATAGCTTCACTAGAAAGAGACCCAGTTTATATTTTCCAAAACGCTTGTCTTGTCAGTTTGGTATTTCTTCAGGGATTGCTTTTTTAATTGTTTTTATGATTTCTGTTTGTTATTTTTATGAGAGATTTATTAACATGATTTATTTCTAGAGCTATCATTAATTTTCTTTAATAATTAAATTTTTGAACCATGGATGAATATTTCAGTTATTTTAATATTTTTTGCATTGCCATTTGACAGATACTAAAAAGTGAACTCTTGGTTTAAGCCCTAATTCACTTGTAGACAAGAATGAACACTTACTTAGGATAAGTTCTCAAATAGACCTGGAATTGACATAGGATTTTATTTCACTTTGCCATCCTGTTGACTGTTGAAAACAATTGTTTAACCTTTTGTTGTTTCAGTCCAGATGGTGTGTATGTTGGAGTTGGGATGATGTCAGGCAGTGTGGCAGTGTACATCTCATTCAGTCTCCAGGTATGGGCTTAACTGAGCCTATATCAGGGAAAACTGGGCTTGATACATGTGTGTTAAGTGTTGTTCAAGACTAGCCTGTGCAGTCTCCCAAGGCTAATCAGTGATGACACTTTGGTTTTTATGAAATGCTTTGTTTAACGGAAGTCCCTTCTAAACAAAAATCCAGTTAAGGCTGAAAGTGTAGAATCTGATGGGCCTGTATGGACTGCACTAGGCCATTCTGGGACTACACTTTACACACATGTATTAAGCCCAGTTTTCTCAGAACAAGACTCTATTCAGTAACAAAGATTACTTGGTGTATAATCTTGAGAACACAAATGACTTTCAAGGTCAAAGTAGGATGCAGGCAACTTTATTGCCCTGTAATAACCATATTTGCTATAATGAAATGATATGTATAAGATGTGTCATTGGATAAGATAGCTCATTGATCATTTTCTTGACAATAAAACCCAATGCTCTTTAAGTTTCAAGTGATAGGCATTCTTCAAGATGTGCTGATATTTCACATTCAGAAATTTGTTCAATGCCATTTATAAAATGGTCCATGCTGTGTAAATAAGGGGTTTGATGCATGTTTATTAAGTGCTGTCCGTGATGATATTTTTCGTTTAAAGAAAGTCTCTTTTTAGAAAAAATCAAGTTTAGGCAGAAAGTGTCGTCCCTGATTACCATGTGCAGACTGCACAGGCTTATTTGGGAAGACATTCTACGCACATGCATTTAACAACTTTTTCACAGAGCCTGTCTCAGATATTTTACATGTGATAATACCCCTCTCCCTTGCTTCAAAGAAGAGTTTTTATGCTCCCCCAAAATTTTTGGGAGGAGCATATAGTCGCTGCTTTGTCATTCCGTGCGTCCGTCCATGCACAATTTTTGTCCGGGCTATTTCTCAGCAATTAATGACCGGATTTCAATTAAACTTTATTGGAAGCTTCACTACCAACAGGAGATGTGCATATAATCAGCCATTTATGGTCGGATTATTTTTCACAGAGTTATGGCTCTTTGAAATTTTCCATTAACTGTACATATAGTGCAATTCTTGTCCGGGCTATTTCTCAGCCACTAAAGACTGGAATTCAATGAAACTTTATGGGAAGCTTCACTACCAAGAGGAGATGTGCATATTATCAGCCGGTTCTCATCAGATGATTTATCACAGAGTTATGGCCCTTTGAAATTTTTCCATTGTACATATAGTGCAATTCTTGTCCGAGCTATTTCTCAGCAACTTATTACGATATTCAATGAAACTTTATTGGAAGCTTCACTACCAACAGGAGACGTGCATATTATCAGCCGGTTATGGTCGGATGATTTTTCACAGAGTTATGGCCCTTTGAAATTTTCTATAAACTGTACATATAATGCAATTCTTGTCCGGGCTATTTCTTTCCAACTACTGACTGGAATTCAATGAAGCTTTATGGGAAGCTTAACTACCTTGAGGAGATGCGCATGTTATTTGTGGGTTCTGGTTAGATGATATATTTAGAGAGTTATGGCCCTTTGAAATTTTTAAGATGCTAAACCATCCATCGTATTATTTTGTCCAAAGTTATGCCCCTCAAGACGTTTCCTTTTATCTGAATATATAGTGTAATATTGTGGGAAAAAAAATCTTTGGGGAGCATCACCCGTCTCCGACGGTTTCTTGTTTGTTTTGAAATATTAATGAACACCTGTCTGTTCATAGAAGCACCTTTTAAGTAGCAGCCCTGTCCAAAAAAGTTCTTGCACACTTTTCATTATAATTATAACAAAAACGTACATGTATTTCTTGATATGATATGAAGATATGCAGTAGAAATTTATTTTATCCTTTCTTCAAAATTGCTAATGTATGTTTATCGCAACTTACTTCAACATCCATTATGTGGCATTTAAGGATAGTCACACTTCATGTGCTAAACTAGGTATTGTTGGATAATTCTTCCTGTTGGGGCAGCTAGCACAGGCTAATCAGGGATGATTTTTTTCGCTAAGAATAGATTTTCATTTAGAAGAGACTTCCTTTGAACAAAATATTTCATAAATGCAGACTGCACAAGTAAATCTTGGAGGATGCTGCATGCACATGGATTAAGCACCATTTTCCCAGAGAGTGGCCCATATAATAATTCCTGCTTGTTTTGTTCCCTCTCTCAGAAATTGTACTACGTGAAGGAGGCCCACAACATCTTCGTGACAGGGTTGTCGTTCCTGCCGGTGTCGGAGAGCGTGGCTGCTGTCAGTGACGCCCAGGACTTCAGCCTGCTCAGCATCTCCGCTGACAACACTGTACGCCTGCACCAGGAGCCTACCAGAGGTGAGACTTGGAGAGAATACCGTACCTGCTCTAGATTTCTCTCGTGAAACTTATTCAATCTGAAAGTTTTGAATGAATTTTGTGCATGTAAAATAGGGACAGTGAGTCATTTGTTATCATTATTGTGCCAATAATCGTTATGCAATCTATTATTTCAAACACCAATTATGTCCAGTTTTTATACATCCGCCATGCTAATGTTAATGGTAATGTTTATAGTGAGAGTATAAGTTGCCCTCACCACCCATAATAGTTCAGGCAATATATGATTCTTAAATAAATCGGCACAAATTATCATTATATCAAGAAGTCTTGTTGCTAGAAAACAGCAGTTTTGCTTGTTAAAGGTCAAGGTCACATTTGACACTTGAAATTATGATTAGTTCTTTTATGGTAATTGTGATTTTATGTGAACATCAGTTCTGTATCTTTTTAGCTAATTTGCACAATTGTTATCATTTCAAGACTTCATGTTGTATGCACCAGCTATGGTGCAGGCTTGAAGGTCGTTGTCTTAATTGTGAAATGATATATGTGTGGAGAAACAGTCTGGCCCATTATGCTTGGTTAACTGTTCACATTGAGTCCGTCACTCATTTCTGTGTCATATCAGGGTAAGGAGGTAATTCATTATGATGTCATTGTAAACATGCATGTAAATGCTCTAAAACTGTGTGATGGCCTTGTGTCATTTCAGCTTCCTACAGTGCAGTTGTTCTCATAGTGGGGTTGCTGTTCATGATAGCTGCATTCTTCTGGATATTGGCTCACACGGGGTTATGACCTCTGGGAATTCATGATAGACCTTTTCTTTATATGATGTCCAAGAAATATGCATGGCAAGTAGCACAGTGCTTTCTGATAAGATGCAAAAATTGTATTGCTTCAAAATTTCTGAAGAAAGATGTAAATGAGATTGTGATTAGTTGTCATTTTAGTGAGAATTTAGAATTGAAAAGATGGTTATTGATTGTTAATAATTGGAATTTTGTAAATAATTTTTGATTGGTTGTTATTGAACATGATATACCGGTATCTGTACAGATATAAGTGGGGTTAGTTTTTCTGAAAATATTTTTTTCTTCACAATATGATGTTAGCAACGCTAATGCAATTATCGATACATAAACCGGTATTTGGGGTCTGTAATATGTTTTTGTTCTATGTTTTCAATTTTGTGGAATGTGAATCAACACTCAGTTTTCTGAGCCAACAAAGTTTGTTTCTGCCTAAAATTATAAGGACTAATGCAAATATCATACTCTTATTAAGTAGAAACTGTTCTCTACAAGCCATGCGAAAGACTTTCCTCCAACATATCTGATAAAATTTGCTGAGGTCCAATAATATCTCCAAAACTGTCGGACACGAGAAATTGACGGACCTTGTGTCCGACAATAAAAAACAATATGTAAAACTTTGGTTTAAAATGAACACAACACTAGGAATATGTAATTAAATAACTGTTTCACGTTTCTTTTACTTCGATAAATTTTTTAACTTTAAAATAAAATGAATTCGAACGGCAATCTTTGCTAGTACATAACAAACTCCAAGCGCAATTCTAAAATTACAGCTGCCGCTTAGAACATATGTACAGAGTAACGTCGAGATATAACGAGAATATTAATACCACATAAACACTAAACACGTTCTTTCTGGTATGGCTGGAAAGTGAACAGCAATTAAAAGTAAACAAAAGTCACAAAGGGTATGCAACGGGGAAAAATACCTGTTTCAACACGAACGTGGCCATATTGATCATCACTATGAGAGTACTAGTGTTTTATATTTCTGTATAAAATTACTTGTAACGTATACACACAATTTTCTTCACTTTTAACTGAAAGTTGTACCATATGTTTTCATACAATAGGTTTAAATTAAGTTTTAATTTTATTGTATTTAGAATTGTTAAATATTGTGAACGTCATAATAATAATAATAAAATCAATAAATTTTATTTTATTTTGTTTGGTCAAAGAAGAACGAGGTCCAGTAAAAAGCCGCTTATGTCCGAAAATTTTATAAGTTTTTATTTTATATCGCACTTTATGTCCTGTAAGATTTTTTTGTCTTTCGCATGGGTTAGTTGTCTATATTTATTTATTTCAGGACCACTTTTGTAAGTCTAACCAGGTCTTGGTATATATTTTTAACATTTGAAATATCAGTATATATCAATTGAACTCTTTTTGGCTCACCTGAGCACAATGTGCTAATGGTGAGCTTTTGTGATCGCCCTTTGTCAGCCATCTGTCGTGCGTTGTGCGGCGTCAACATTTGCCTTGTTAACACTTTTGAAGCCACATTTATTGTCCCTTATTCATGAAATTTGTTCAGAAGATTTTTGCCTATGATATCTTTGGCGAGTTTGATCATGGTTTCAATTGGTTGAAAAAACATTACCACCCTAAATTCACATTTATTGTCCACTCTTCATGAAACATGGTCAGAACATTTGTTTTAATGATGTATTGGATGAGTTTGAAAATGGTTTCGGTTGCTTGAAAAACATGGCTGCCAGGGGGAGGGGCATTTCTCCTTATATGGCAATATATAGCTATAGTAAAACTTTGTTAACACTCTAGAGGCCACATTTATTGTCAGATCTTCATGAAACATGGTCAGAAGATTTGTCTCAATGATATCTTGGAAAGGTTTGAAAATGGTTTTGGTTGAAAAACATGGCTGCCAGGAGGGGGGCATTTTTCCTTATATGGCTATAGTAAAAACTTGATCACACTCTAAAAGTCACATTTAATGTCCAGTCTTCATGAAACTTGGTCAGAACATTGTTTAAATGATATCTTGTATGAGATTAAAAATGGTTCTGGACTGTTGAAAAACATGGTGGCCAGGGGGTGGTAAATGTATCCTTTTATGGCTATATTAAAACCTTGTTAGCACTCTGAAAGTTACATTTATAGTTCACTCCTCATGAAACTTGGTCAGAACATTTGTTCTAATTATAGCTTGGGCTGCACATAACAGGTTAGTTCATTTGTATCTCAGGTGAGAGACTTTGGGCCTTTGAGGCCCTCTTGTTTATTTAATTTCTTACAAAGACACTTAGTTGTGAGGCCTTCATATAATTGAATATTGGCTGGTTATTCAAGTCGTTCTAAGTTAAAGAGTGGAAACCCAGAGTTTCCTCTTGCCTGCTGGGACAATGGCATACCCCAGTTGTAGAAATGAAATTTACTTAAAAGCCCACTGGCAAATATGTTATTGATAGGTGCTTCTGGGACTAAGAATTATTTTACAGATTGCAATGTTAATCTACAGATGTTAAACCAATGTAAAATGATGATTTATTTATTATTTTTACATTAAGGATATCTGCTGTATTCATTATATAAAATGGGATTATAAATTACAATGGTTAAATTTAATTTTGTCAATTGTTACTCAGATATGATTATTGCGAATAAAATATGCACATTCATTAAACTAGAAATGTTTCTATAATTGCAGTCATTGTGCTTTGTATTTAGCTTATCCTTGGTTGTGGTGATAAACGCTATGAAGGTCACATTTATTGACTAATTTTCGTGAAACTTGGTTACAAAATTTGTGACAATAATATCTCAGCCAAAGTTTGAAACTGGGTCACTTGGGGTAAAAACAAGATCACTGTCATAAATTAAAAAAAAGCTTGTTAACATACTCTAGGCCACATTAATTTACCAAACTTCATGAAAAAGTGTCAAAAGATTTGTTCCATTGAAATCTCGTGTGGGGTTGAAAACTGGGTCAGTAGGTCAAATTAATAAAAAGGTTTTTAACACTCTGGAAACCACATTTATTGCCCAATCTTCTGGAAAGTTATGTTTTGACCAACTAATGATTTTATGAATATTGTTTGGAATAAGTTTTTTTGTTGTTATGATATATGGAATGGGTTTAAAAATGATTGAAGTGTCTTCAAAAGCATGTCTGCCACGTATTGGGGGACGTTTTCTTTTTAAGTCTATTCTGAAAACTTGTGAACGCTAATTCCTTCTTAGAACATTCTAGTTCCTTGAGTTCTTTGGTGAGCGTCTTCAGGCATTTAGACCTCTTGTCCCAATACATTAATTAACTTTTTATCCTAATCCACGTAAGCAAACCTTTAAATTTACAGTATTAACCCATTTATGCCTAGTGGACTCTCCCATCCGTCTAAATTGAATCAATTTATTTCCAAAATTAGTGATGTCTAGTATATTTATTTCTATGTATATTTAGAATATTTCTTACAGAAATTCCTTTAAGCAAACAGCGCAGACCCTGATGAGATGCCGCATCATGCGGCGTCTCATCTGGGTCTACGCTGTTTGCCAAGGCCTTTTTTCTAGAAGCTAGGCATAAATGGGTTAATTAATCATTATCTAATGGAGCAAAGAAATTACTGTAGCCAAATGATAAGGGTCTGTGTGTATTCATCATGGTCTTGGTATAGACTATTTGATAGCTCTGGACATTCCAAATGGCCTTCTTTAACTTTCTTGTGTCTTGTTCAAGTCGTATACATGTATAATTATGTACAACATATGTTTGTTGATGCAATTCCTTTATGCTAGTGTCAGAAATATTTTTAATTGTACCAGGGGATGTATATTATTCCTGATGCATGTCGCACATGTAAAGAAAGATGTACGCATGCACTATTTATTAATTTATTTGTTACATATTACATTTGTTGCATATATACATGTATGTATGTAATGCATTAATAACTAAATAAAATATAATAAGCTATAAAACAGTCAGTATTTTCTATCATTTTTCGGCTCATCAACATTTTCCAGTTTTCAGAAATATATTTTCCAAGATTCCAAGAGCTTTTCTGGAATCCAAAATGAAAACGAGTTCCAGGGGATATTCATGGGAAAATCTTAGGAAGTGCTTAATGGATGGACCATTGTAATCCCTTTACAAAATAATGACTATGTCGGATAACGCCTAACAAATATATTTTCTCCTATTATCAAAATGGTTTTATACCTCCTTAATCTTCCACAATCAAGGCCACTTAGGTAACATCGGAAAAGTGCTTACCGTAACATGTACGCGACAAGGAAAAAAAGTGGAATAAGGAACAAAAAATATGACATTAATTGCTTAAAAGGGTAGTTGCAATTAAGTGTGAACGTTACATTTGATAAAAAAATATGGTAAAAAGCTTGTTAAAATGCGTTTAACTGTTTGAAGATTTCTGAAAGAACGAGTTAAATGAAAACACGCGATCAGAGATTAAACCTGAACAAATTGATCACATATTCGTCAGATTTGCCGCACATAAAATTCGTCAAATGCCATACCCGTATGCACATTTTTATTGCGACCGCATGGTCCATTGTTCCCCACAACCGTATTTTTAAGCAGAGTTTTTTGTAATTGTGTGTGTCACTTTGTAATTACACATATTATACGACATATACTGTTTATTTTTTATTAAACAGTTAATAAGACAAAATGGCATATTTAACAAGCTAAATGCGGTAGGCAGAATGTTTATTAAATATTTTCACATTTTGACGCATTGCGCTCGCCGCTGATTATAAGAAAAATGGAATAAAATATTTTTATATGAATTGCTCCTTTGTTCCATTGCACAACTGATCACTGTTTTGTGGCCTTTACTAAGCTTCATTGCAATAACAAATATTCACTACTAAAAACTTTTGCTCAATCAGCACTCTTTGCTTCTAATTGCTTGTGATTACACTAAAATCGCTTTCTCGCCATTAATTGGGGGTAAACTGGATGCGACCATTTGAATACATTATTTGGTTAGTTAAAAAGCTTTCCCTTACTTGAGTTTCCGACCACGAAGATAATGCTTTATTTAGAATCATATTGGGTACACACTGGATTTATGTTTCAGTTTCGTTGAAAATGATGTTATGTAACTCTGTCATCTGACAACATTATAAATCAGGAATTAAGGTATGATAGTTCTCGTTTAGTAATGACGGCATGAATTGCCATTTGTATTGTCTTGAACCAAGCCGTATGCAGATTTTCACTTCTGCTTTTTGTGATTGTTCCGTCGCCTGCGATGACGTCTCAAGTGTCGTCTGCCCCTACTTCTGCCCTGTTCAGTGCTCACGCGTACGCGTTCTGCGCGGAATAAGTTGAGCAGTTCCCGTAGCTCCATGTCCGCTTCCACCTTACCCCAGACACCGAGCACGAAGGACTCGATCTCGCACTCGTTTGACCCCCTCTCGATCCGGAAGTAGCCACCTTCGCCCCAGGCCGTTCCCCACGAGTTTGCACATAGCTGCAGACAAAGGTAAAATCTCGGGACTTCATTCCTCAATGTTATGTTATGTTCTTTGTTTTATTTACGGTTTAATTAAGTTTATACGTAATTTCTTTTCTGGTTAACAATAACAATACTTTTGCTTTACTCAATATAAATAATTATGTGCGATAATGAAGATAGGAAATTGAAGAAAATGATATAAATTATGTTAATATCTGAAAAACGACTTTACTGAGACCATGATAACGCTCGCTATCTGAATAATATTTTTGGCAAAATATGTATGCAAATATGAAAGTATTTTCTACTAATACATTCCCCACCATATTGTCTATTTTATTCATTTGATCACAGCTTACCCAGTATTTCACGAGTCGCTGACCTATAACTTCCTCGCCCCACCTGAAAACGTAAGAGCATGATGACCGTGTAACATTAACACTTTCGTGTCATTTATGATCAACAACAGACAGACAGACAGAATGTTTTATTGACGTAAACTTTAAAGTTTTTTGTCATTCACAAATAGTTAGTCATACATCTACCTATACTTATATATATTTAATAATACATTATTTTTCTGTGATTTTACACAAATAACAAAGTATGCAACTGTCATAAAGAGTTTTGTCCGACTAAATAATGATTTAAAAATTTAATATAAATAATAAATTCTACAAACACGTCTTTGCAAATTACAAAATATGCAACTACAATACTAACGTTTTTCGCGACATATATATATATATATATATATAATTTAATTATTAAATTGTACATAAAATTTGGATGGTGAAACCATAAACATAGTACAAAAGTAAAAATGAGTTATGCAGCGTTTTGTTAGAAAAACAAGTACGTGATAAATAAATTGAATTGAAATGTTAGAAAGTACAAATATTTGTGCTGATTTTTATGCATCTATACTATTAGAGACACGCTCGCTTAACATACAGACAATGAATAGAATGAATTGAATTGTTTAATTTCACAGAAATGTCGGAGGATGAAAACCATCAACAAAATACAGTTATTAGAACGTTATAAAAGAGGAGTTGGTAAGAAAAAACAAACAAATCACTTACAGATGAAGAGTAATAGATGAATTAACATTTGAACAACTATGTCCAGGGTGAGATATGTTGGGACATGTGTTAAGGCTATACATATACACTTTCTCAGGTTTTTCATTTGTTTTTGTTTGACGTACCCATTATTTCAACACATTTAAACATACTTGTTTTTTTTATAGTAGTACATCGATGCTTTGATACACTCTTCACAGTGAATGAAGGCTGGGCATATCATAATGAAGTCCTCGTCTTCAATATCTCTGACATTACATTTTGTGTACAAGCGCTGACGTCTTTCTATATTGTTATGTCTACCTGTTTCAATGGCTTATTTATTGGACGAAATTCGTACATGTGAGCGGCAAATTCGCATGCAATTTCTTTGGCAAATACTACAGATAAGGCTCGAATTCCAACGTGCATTTAAATAATTTGTAGGTCATTAATGAGCTGCTATTATTAATTGAGTTGTACCAAAATTGTTTAAAAACATCTGCATGTAGGCGTCAACTAGATGAAAGAAAGGTTACAGAAGATATCAATATGTCGACAAAAAACAAACTCTGACAAGAGAACACACCCGGTGATCCGGACGGAATGGTACAGCCTTCTATCGTCCTCACGGGAGGCGGAGACCGAGCCCGTGCGCGAGTACTTGTAAACCCCAGAGCGGTACATGAAGAAGTCGTCCTGAGCACGGAACGTCGCTGTGGCAAGACACAATCATAGCTGTTTACATGAACAGGACAGTGTATGAGTGCATGTAGTCAAAGCAATTCAGTGTAAATAACGGCTATATCCCGCAAAGATTCTTTCAACTTGAAGCTGTAGCCTTGACTTAGGGCCCTGTGATATCGGCTCATGACTTTTCCTTCCTTTTACTAAATCAGATTAGTCTTGTATGGGAATTCCACAATTGTTTTGGGATATTCAAAGACGATACGAAAGAAATAATGCTAAACGTATGAACTTCAAGTGTTGAGCCGGCTACTCGTTCCTCCTGCACATCGTCTCAATACCCAATTATTGTACCAATTTGATGAAAATACTTCAAGGGGTAAAGAAGATCATAATGGGGACACGAACATGACTCAAAACTCAAATTGTAGAGATTAAATTGCGAACTTGACTTTGAGCAAGCGTAACTGAATAATGCCTGAGTGACTTTTGTCTTCTCCATGTTTAACCACGTTACATGAAAATCCTTTATCGAGTATAGGAGCTTTGGACCGGACACGAAAATAGCGGCTCAAACTTATGACCTTGAAGTATAACCTTGATATTGAGCCGATGTGAATGATCACTGGTTCCACACATCGTGTTAATGACTTTAACATATTTTGCCTAGTTTCATGAACATGTTTCAAATGTTTAAAGAGAAATTGAGCTTGCACGAAAACGAGCCTTAAACGTTTGACATGAAGAATGACCTTAACCCTGAGCCGACATGAATCACTCATGGCCTCTATTCATTGCCTAAATTCCCTTCATTTTTGTGGAACGTTTAATGAAAAGGCTGAAAAAGATGTAGGAGATAAGAAGCGGACACGAACATGTTAAGGACAGACTGAGAGACGGACGGACTTACGGACGCTGGGCCTTTCTATAAGCCACGTCCGCTTTGCGTTGGAGAATTAAAATGACAAAATTAAGCCATCGATAACTTGTATTAGGGACAGCCAACGCTCCGAATAGGACTTGTTTTATACTATTTATGCCTATGTAGCGATTCACGTGCTATATATGTGGTATTTAATGTTCACCATATAATTGTTGAGACCTTCAAACAAAAAGATGTGTACCTTGTACTGGTCCATTCATTTGTATTTCCGACATAATATCCTTTTCCTGAAAATAAATATATCAAAATACTGTCATAGGCTGTTTTATTATTTAAAAAAAAATAATTTTATGTTGACCCAGTTTAAATAATGATAAAATAAATTATAATAACTTTGGTTTTTATTTCTTAATAAAAAACGGAACATGTGAACAGAGTTTTAACAACAGTATTTCGAACTATTCCTATACTCATCTCAGTTCATACAGTAGCGGAATAAACCACTTTATAACTAAACACTAAACATTTATAGAAAACGAAGCAAGGTGAAATAATAATGATAATAATTGCATTCCTATCAGGAAGTCATTACTTTAACCTTCTTATAATTCCAACGCCCCGTCGAAGAAGTAGGGCTATATGGCTTGGCATTTGTCTGTTGGTCGGTCTGTTTATCGGTGTGTAGAAGTTTTGTTCTTTTAGCTTCATGTACAGCCATGCATTGTGCCAGATTAGCCTGTTCAGTCCACACAGGATTATCATTGACGACACTTTCCGCTTTTATAACATTTTTCGTTTAAATGAAGTCTCTTCGTAGCAAAAATCCAGTTTAGGCGGAAAGTATCGTCCCTGCTTAGCCTGTGCGGACTGCACAGGCTAATCTGGGACGACACTTTTCACACATGCATTATGCCCAGTTTTCTCAGAACGCGACTCATATGACAATTTGTATAGTGGTTATTGCAAAGAAAGGGAAGAGGATAAATCCATTTCTTCATTTCATCGGATATAATGTAAAGGTCACATGGTCATGTAACCGGAAATTTGTGTTGTCAGTTTTAAAAAGAAAAACCAAACTTTTTCACATGCGATCGTGCAATTTGTATATTTGTTACATGGGCGGACATGAAACGACGCATTTAGTTGTCATGTTCACCAGGTCGAAGATCAAGGTCAAGCAAGTAATGTGTCTCTTCGTGATGTACAGAGAATGCGTTGACCCCCGATAATCTAAGAGTGTATACATATACTTTGAGGTAAACATGTCAATGGTAAAGGTAGCAAAGGATCGTAACAGGAAATTCGTTCCCAAGCAATAACTTGAGGATAATTTGATCTATGATCATGCAAATTGATTTAGTGGTTACTTTGGTGGAAAGACGGTATTTCGCAAATGTATTTTTTATATTGCTTCATTGCTGAGAGTTGATTACCCCGGTATATGTCGCTAAATACCAGTACTATAGATAGCATAAATCATTCAAGAGCTGTTCGTTAATAGTCTGTATAGTTTAGAATGTCAGTATGGGAGAAGTCAATCGTTAAAATAAATTGATAGTTCCTGTATCCAATATAAGGACGAAATTACGATTTATGACACGCGGCGGTTACCGAGGATGAGATTCTGTATGGGGGCGTAGCCTGATAAATAAGCTTTTCACGGCTCTGTCGCCCGGCCGGGCACAAGCGATCCCGCTGCAGGTCCCGTGCAAGACATGTGCCGGTATTTCCGGTTGCACCACTGGTGTAGGGGTAGCATGCCTCCGTCGTCACCCTGGTAAATACAGGCCGTACTAATTTACATACACAACTTAAAAACTATATAACAAACCACAATCCCAACCTCAAAAAAGTGAAAAAAAAGCATCATACTTGAACTCTTAAAATGCAAACGTTCCATTTTGTACGCCAATTGGCTTTTTAACACTAAATGTTTCTCCTTTTATGCATTAACCTATTCTCCTTTTTGCCCAATTTTTAGTACGCCTTTTAAGCGTTATAATGCCTTTTTTAGCGTAATTACGCCTTTTGTAGCGTTAATACGCCATTTTAAGCGTTTTAACGCCTTTATTCGGGTTTGCACGCCTTAAAATTTGGATTAATAACCCTTTTTAACGTTAGTTCGATTTTTTACACAGGAGGAAATTCTGTGGTTTATAGCGTTATTACGCGTTTATTAGCGTTTTATTTTATGCTTTCCGGTGGTTTGTAGAGAAATATCAGTGAATTTCAAACAGTGAAAATTATCAGTGAAAATTATCGATTATTTTCACTGTTTACTGTGAAATGACGTCATTTTTTGAAGAAATGACGTCATTATCCCAGCGAAATTCTTTAGTTAAACTCTTAAAAAATGTATAGACTCTATAAACTGTAAAAAAAAAGCATAAAATAAAAAGAACATTTGTTTGATTCGGTGGAATATCTATTTTAATTCACTCGTGATCATAGAAAATATTTATTTTCACTCGTGGTCTATGATCACGAGTGAATTAAAATCGATAATCCACCGAATCTAACAAATACCCTCTATAAAATGCGTTTGTTTGCGTTATTGGTGTTTATTTGCGTAGAAACGCCTTTTTCACGTTAAAACGATTTCCAACTGTTTTATGAACAGTTTCAGTGGTACTAATAGGCTTTCGTAGATATGTTAACATGAAGATAATGCGCTTTTTTAAAAAGAAATTTACGCAACTTTAATTCCCTTTGTGTTTTTTTTTCGGACGGCAATTGGGCATTTGATTATTTTCCCGATTTGAAAAAAAGGTCTTTACGGGTACTATACATAAAGAAAGAAAATACAAAAATGTAATCGCTCAGTAATAAAGTTACCCTCGATGTCTAAGGAACCACCAGGCCCTATCCAAGCTGCCGCCTAGACACCCTTCCTGGTTGTTAAGACTACACGAGAGCAGGTTCTGGGGGGACAGGTTCAACAGCATGGCGCCCCGCGACTCGATAGACAATCTGTCAGCTGCCAGTGCTAAGGCGGTTCAATGATTTATACAATTTTATTGATGGTGTTTGATCATATGAAAACAAAATTGTATGAATATATACCAAAATACGCACAATTGACTATGGAGTTAAATGTTTGATGAAGAAAAGCACCAATGCAATATTGTGAAAAAGTGTCATAGCATTCTGTTACCCACCTAACCTGACATGTTCGGTCATACCGAACTGTTCTCTACTCTTTAAATGGGAATATCAATACTAATAAAAATAGCAAACATGTAAGAAGTTCTTATTTGCAGGTAGGATATGAACTGTTTCCATTCTCATAGATTCAAAAGAAGAACGTGCGAAATATCACACAAATATATTCGTCTATAATAAAGATAATAATTATTCGGAATATACACAATACTAAAATTGTAACGCTTTTGTAAATTCTGGAAAATGCATGCATTACTTAAAGGGACTGTCAACCACGACGACGAAGAAAAGAAAAGTTGTAAAATACCGTATTTTTTTACAATTATTAGTTTATATTGATTAAAATATCACGACTAGTATATTGCATTACTTGGAAAAAGTTGTTAAGATTTCATATTTTCAGTATATTCGGTAATAAATTTTACTGGGTATGTCTACCAGGTAACTACCAGTTAACTATAAATAACGCCAGTAGATTGATCATCATCGTCACGTGGTAAACCCATGAATGCAAATTGTGCATGCGTAGTTAATTTTATATATTTTGTATATAAAATGATCAATCTACTTGCGTTATTCATCGTGTGTATATCGTTATGTCACCTATTTACGCGATGTAATTTCGATTTCACATCGCAAAATTTTATTTCCGAATATACTGAAAATATGAACTTTGTTCAAGTAATGTAATATACCAGTCGTGATATTTTAATCAATATAAACTAATGATTGTAAAAAAATACGGTATTTTAGAACTTTTCTTTTTTCGTCATTCGTGGTTGACAGTCCCTTTAAGGTACATTTAAAATACGCTGCGACTGCTAAAGCCTGAATGGCCCAATTGTTACCAGCTTTATTCAACCATAAAAGGTCCCGGGTTCGAATCCTCTGTTAAAGCAAAGATATTATTATTCCAATATATGTCTTTATATTAATCGTATAATCATCATTAATAACTAAAACAAGTATAGCTTTCTTGTTAAATATACGCCAATATTGACTTTTTCAGAATACGACCACATGTGAGCAAGAAGTAAAGCTTGTATTTCTGTTGTTTCCTGACCGGTTGTAGAGAATGCCCACGATGCTGCACAGTTTCCTTGGTCACGGATCCCGTGTACCCAACCAGGCCACTTCTTCCGGGAGTCGAACTCGCGAGGCAGACTTTCCTCGTTCAGTACCTGCATTTTGTATCCATTAGAACCCGACGTTACCATTTGGGGTAAATTGACTATTCTTGTTAATTTTGTATATATCCAACAGTTAAATGATATTATAGAAAGGCAATCGCGAAGTCGGATAAACTTGCGCTTTACATGCCTACAAGCATTTACATTGCTAATGCATGTACATAGCGGATTACTTTTTGGTCTTTCTTTTTCGGAAAAAGGTCAAAAGGAGGCAAGACTTGTAGACGGTTTAAGTCGTTAAAAAGTATTAACATGTTCAATCATTTGATTTTACATTCCAACAGAATGACAATACATTAATTTTAATGTCACTTTAATATATCAAAAAGTTAACACAAAAACATTAACTGCAATTATTCACATGTTTATGCGTTTTTCATAGAACAAAAACACAATTTTAAACGCACTTCGTGTTCATAATCATATCAGTAGGACATTAGATCACTTGTGCAATGATTTTAGTGTACTACATAAGTATATCCATTGTTTTACTTGTCCCAAACCATCTCACCTCAAGGTTCGACATCTTCATGACGAGCTCATCCGGTTTGTTGGTTCCCAGCCGATATCTTCGCCCCTCTTCCAGCGTGAGGCCCCAAAACTGAGAGTAGTTGCTCGCCTGCCATCTGCAAAAGCAAACTCAATTCAGAGTTTACCTCCCTAGCGATACGTGCAAACTCGATTCAGCGGGTACTTCTAGACAAAGGTGCAAACTCGATTCAGCGGGTACTTCTAGACAAAGGTGCAAACTCGATTCAGCGGGTACTTCTAGACAAAGGTGCAAACTCGATTCAGCGGGTACTTCTAGACAAAGGTGCAAACTCGATTCAGCAGGTACTTCTAGAAAAAGGTGCAAACTCGATTCAGCGGGTACTTCTAGACAAAGGTTCAAACTCGATTCAGCGGGTACTTCTAGACAAAGGTGCAAACTCGATTCAGCGGGTACTTCAAGAGAAAGGTGCAAACTCGATTCAGCGGGTACTTCTAGACAAAGGTGCAAACTCAATACAGCGGGTACTTCTAGACAAAGGTGCAAACTCGATTCAGCGGGTACTTCTAGATAAAGGAGCAAACTCAATACAGCGGGTACTTCTAGACAAAGGTTCAAACTCGATTCAGCGGGTACTTGTAGACAAAGGTGCAAACTCAATACAGCGGGTACTTCTAGACAAAGGTGCAAACTCAATACAGCGGTAACCTCCCTAACCATAGGAGAAAACTCAATACAGCGGCAACCTCCCTAGCGATACGCGCAAGCTCAATACAGCGGCAACCTCCCTAGCGATACGTACAAACGCAAAAAAGCGGCAACCTCCCTAGCGATACGTACAAACTCAATACAGCGGCAACCTCCCTAGCTATACGTGCACACTCAATACAGCGGCAACCTCCCTAGCTATACGTACAAACTCAATACAGCGGCAACCTCCCTAGTGATACGTACAAACTCAATACAGCGGCAACCTCCCTAGCGATACGTACAAACTCAATACAGTAGCAACCTCCCTAGCGATACGTACAAACTCAAGACAGCGGCAGCCTCCTAGACAAAGGTGCAAACTCAATACAGCGGCAACCTCCCTAGCGATAAGTCCAAACTCAAGACAGCGGCAACCTCCCTAGCGATACTTGCAAACTCACTACAACGGAAACCTCCCTAGTGATACGTGCACAATCAATTCAGCGTGTACGTCCTAGACAAAGATGCAAACTCAATACAGCGGTAACTTCCTTAGCGATACGATCAATCTCAATACAGTGGCAACCTCCCTGGCGATACGTGCAAACTCAATACAGCGGCAACTTCACAGGCAAAGGTGCAAACTCAATTCAGTTGCAACCTCCCTTGCGATACGAGCAAACTCAATAAAGCTGTAACCTCCATAGCGATACGTGCAGATTCAATGCAGCAATAACCTCCCAAACGATACGAGCAAACTCAATACAGCGGCAACCTCCCTAGACATACGTGCACACTCAATACAGCGACAACCTCCCTAGCGATACGAGCAAACTCAATACAGCGGCAACCTCCTTAGCGATACTATCAAAATCAATACAGCGACAACCTCCCAAGCGATACGAGCAAACTCAATACAGCGGCAACCTCCCTAGCGATACGTGCGAACTCAATACATCGGCAACCTCCCTAGCGATACGAGCAAACTCAATACAGCGGCAACCTCCTTAGCGATACGTGCAAATTCAATGCAGCGGCAACCTCCCAAGCGATAGGAGCAAAATCAATACAGCGGCAACCTCCCTAGCGATGCGTGCAAACTCAATACAGCGACAACCTGCCCTTGCGATACGAGCAAACTCATTACAGCGGCAACCTCCTTAGCGATACGAGCAAACTCAATACAGCGCCCACCTCCCTAGCGATACGAGCAAACTCAATACAGCGGCAATCTCTCTAGCGATACCAGCAAACTCAATACAGCGGCAACCTCCCAAGCGATACGAGCAAACTCAATTCATTGGCAACCTCCCTAGCGATACGTGCAAACTCAAAACAGCGACAACCTCCCTAGCGATACGAGCAAACTCAATGCAGCGGCAACCTCCTTAGTGATATGAGCAAACTCAATACAGCGACAACCTCCCCAGCGATACGAGCAAACTCAATATAGCGGCAACCTCCTTAGCGATACGAGCAAACTCAATACAGCGGCAACCTCCATAACGGTACGAGCAAACTTAATACAGCGGCAACCTCCCTAGCGATACGAGCAAACTCAAAACAGCGACAACCTCCCTAGCGATACGTTCAAACTCAAAACAGCGACAACCTCCCTTGCAATACGTTCAAACTCAATGCAGCGGCAACCTCCCTAGCGATACGTTCAAACTCAATACAGCGGCAACCTCCTTAGCGATACGTGCAAACTAAATACAGCGGCAACGTCCCTAGCGATACGAGCAAACTCAATACAGCGGCCAGCTCCCTAGCGATACGTGCAAACTCAATACAGCGGCAACCTACCTACCGATACGAGCAAACTCAATACAGCGGCAACCTCCCTAGCGATTCGAGCACACTCAAAACAGCGGAAACCTCCCTTACGGTACGTGCAAACTCATTACAGCGGCAACCTCCCTAGCCATACGAGCAAGCTCCATACAGCGATTAATCTCCTAGCGATAAGTGAAAACTCAATACAGCAGTAACCTTCCTGGTGATAAGTGGAAATCAATACATCGGTTGCTTCCATAGCGATAAGTGCAATTTTGATGCAGCGCTTACATCGCAAGCAATAAGAGAAAACGCAATCGAGCGGTTACCGCAATAGCGATAAGGGCACACTAAATACAGCGGGCACCTCCCTAGCGATACAGGCCAACTAAATGCAGCGGTTACTTCCATAGCGATACGAGCAGCAAACTCAATCCAGCGGTTAATACCCTAGCGATACGAGCAAACTCAAATCAAGCGTTACCCATATCCTTATTGATGCGAGAAAACTCAATGCAGCGGTTACTTCATTTCCAATGCGAGCGGTTACCTCCTTAGCGATGTGAGCAAACTCAAATTCAATGCAGCGGTTACTACATTAGCGAAACGAAATCGCAGTGGTTGTTTAACCAGCGTTTACCTCCTAACGATACGAATAAAGTTAATACAGAGGTTACCTTCCTATCGATACAAGAAAACTCAATCCATCGGTTACCTCCCTAGCGGTACGTACAGACTCAATGCAGAGAAAACATAATAGTGCAAACGTAATTCAGCGATAACCTTCCTAGCGGTAAGAGTTATCTCAATGCAGCGGTTACTACACTTGCGATACGATCAAACTCAATGCAGCTGTTACCAAGCGATGCGTGAAAATTCAATGCAGCGATTACTGTGCTAGCAATACGAGCAAACTAAATGCAGCAGTTACCGGCCAAGCGATACCAGCAAACACACTGCAGCGATTACAACGATAGCGATACAAACATGCATATTGATTTGTTTTAGTTCCGACACAAAAACAGTCGAATCTGTGTATCAAATACGCGGGACTAATAAACAATTCACATACTTGTTTTATTTTAACAATTATGATCAAATATCGTGTTAGAGTTTTACGTAATTGTAACAAAATGACATGGGCTTTCCACAAAGAGAAAATTATAATTCGATATCCGGCAGTAGGGTTAATATCAAGAGATTTGCTTTATTGAGCAGAAATATAAAATTACTTGCAAACCACATTCCAATATCTCGGATATCTTTACTAAGGTAAAATAACTTAATACCTACCCGTATCTGTTTGAGTTTTTGTTGATGGTGTTTATCACATTCTCTTGTATCAGGCATACGTTGTTTTCACACTGAAACGAATAGCCGCTGGTACTGCGGATGTCGCTCACACATCGACTGAAACATAACCCAAAAGGCATTCGTGATGCATGCGAGGTCATCTTGGAAGGCATTAGATCCATTGGATTAGTTATCCAAGTCCACTTGGATAACAAACCATTTGAAAAGGAGAAGATGTCATCTGGCCGGAAATTTTTACATTCGCCTTTTTATTAAAAAAAAGTCAACTGTACGACTGGATAACACATACTTTAGAATGACAAATAAAAAAGTACGGCGAAAATCGCGGAGGAGGTGGTATGAAATACTAGCTACTCTTTATGTTGCAGTATGCTCTCCGGTGGTTTATAGAGAAATATCAGTGGAATAATCTCGTGATCTGCCACTTGTGAAAACAATATTTTCTATGATCACTCGTGCATAAAAATCACTATTCCACCGAATCCAACAAATATCCTTCATCTCTATTTTCAAATATTGTTGTTCTTTCAATATAATATTCGAGTTCTCTCATATGTATAAATTTATTTTGTTGCACAAACGGACACATAAAAATAACTTCGTTATATATTTATCGTCGCATATTCGTTAACAAGGTGTGCTTGTTATTTTTAGATCTTATATTTTATGCTTTTCGGTGGTTTGAAGAGAAATATCAGTGAATTAAAACTGAAAATTCACTGTTCAAACAGCGAAATTTTTTGGATACGGTTGAATATCGATTTTAATTCACGAGTAAACATAGAAAAAAAGTGTTATCGATCGAGGTCGCAGGTGTTTAGTGGATGTGATGTCCGCCTAGCGATCAGGAGGTCATGGGTTCGGTTTACGGCTCCCCACTGTGTGAGCACTCTTTAGATTTATCCTATACACACCAAGTACTGGTTCTAGTCCCAGGAAACGGACTCGAAAGCGTTGCACTTGAGCCTAGGGCTTTGTATGCAATCGAGCGAAAATAAATAGCTTTAAAGTTAAACTAAACAGTGAAAAATTATCATAATTGTCATTGTTTTACCGCACCTATTTTTAGATATGTTTGGTTTCCTAATTGTGAACGACAATTTTACCAAGGGGGAGGGGGGGGGGGCTACTCTGCATTTAACATTTCGGGACCCCCAACAGGGAATATCATTGTCCACAATTGCAAAAATACAAAATTAATCATTTGTAAGCATAAAATAACAAGAACATGCATAAGATTCGATGATGGTTTAAAAAAAAAAATCTATGTTCACTCATGAATTAAAATCGATATTCCAGCGTATCCAACAAATATCCTCTATTTATTTAAGATGCTAAACACAGTTTGAATACAATTCTAAAGTGCTATAACATTTATGTGAAACAAATTGAGAGTTAGCTCATTAATACACTTTTACATTTTATCTTTTCTCACGTAATTAGTATATAGCTCACCACAGGTTACAGTTAATCTTCACCTGGTCAATTCTGTTGGAAGTATCTTCCATTGTAGCTCGCAGTGAGCCTTGAACGATATAAACAACATTGCATGATGGAAATGTTGACCACTAAATGCTTTTACTACTACAACAACAACAACAACAACTACTACTACCAAGGCTACTAGACGACACACGGACGACGACTACGACGACTACTACGACGACTACACGACTACGACGACTACTACTACACTACTACGACTTCGACGACGACGACTACTACGACAGACGCGACGCACTACTACGACGACGACGGAAAGACGACTACTACTACGACTACGACTACTACGACGACTACTCACGACTACTACTACGCTACGACTACGACGACTACTACTACTCTACTACTACACTGACTACTACTACTACTACTATTACTACGACTACGACGACGACGACGACGACGACGACGACTACTACTACGACGACGACTACGACTACTACAACGCCGACTACTACGACTACGACTACTACGACTACTACTACTACTACTACTACGACCACTACTACTACTACTACTACTACTACTACTACTACTACTACTACTACTACTACTACTACTACTACTACTTCTACTACAACAACAACAGCCCGCCACCAAACTCCGCCTGTGATGTTTAAATGCATGATTGCTAACAAACGAGACCAGTTGGATGGAAAATCAAACGTGCCAATTTAAGGTCATACGGATTTTGAAAATGTGCGAAGGATTGCTTTCACAAATGTCATGGTTGACGTATACATATAAACTACGCTTGAGTTTAGAGATTAACACGACTTCGACACTAATACCCATAATTAATCGTCATTAAAATATTGTGACCTCTTAAACTTTCCGGTTAGCCCCAATTATGGCTTCCTCGACCACCGTGAGTGTCCATTGAGAAGCCATGTAATGCATTCATTTTAAGTAATTATGCACCTCTCCCGCTGCTTAAACTGATCGTTAACCTCTGCAGTGGACTTGTTTTATTCCTACGAACATTTTCTGCCTAATGTATGCTATCTAAGGTCAGCAAAAGGTCTCAGTACGTTTTGCCTTTTTTTTTGGTATATTTTATTTTATTTCAGTCTCATCCATTTACAGCATGTACAACATAGTATATACAAGATATAAAAACACATGTATAACAACATCTGTAAATGGCCATTCAAATTTGAATTATAAGAGACTATAAAAATAGTCTATATAATACAGAGAACATATTTATGGTAAAAGATAGTACATGTATTCCGTGAGTGAATGAGTGAGTGTGATTGTGTAAATAAGAGTTTTATGAGTGGGGCTTAGGTAGGTGATATGAATACGAATGAATGAGTGAGTGAGTATAAGTTAGTAATGGCAGTAGAGGGTTTATTGAGCTATAATGAATACGTTTTATTCAGTGACAAAGCCAGTGGTTGACCACTTAAGAAGTTAAGTTGAGAATGAGTGTGTTGATTCAATTGTCTTGTTGGTAACCTAGTGTATTGGTAGATCAACTATCATGTAACCTATGTATGCAATATAAATGTTTTCATCTTGATATATGTATATGTATCTGACATTTAAACAAAATGATTACTGAATTACTGAAGAGATTATAAACATAATGCATTCAAAAATGCAACAACTGTACAGTTAACTAAAAGCCGTATCAGTACTGCTAATCTTAACTTTCATTTTATATATGATTAAACACTGCCTTAAAAACAAACAAAAAATAAGATACTAAAATGAAATATTGTGACTATTGCCAAAATTGTAAAATGTAGATAAAACACATATCACCTCAGATATGTATGTAAAACAGTAGTATCAAGTAAGACTAACAGAAAGAATAATCTAAATATCTGAGAGTATGCCAGTAATCAAGAAATAAAGGCATAATCCATGGCATGTACACTGGTGGTGATCACAGGGGGTTGCAACACAGACCAATTTACCAAGACCAATACACTGCCAGTGTACGTACAACAGACCACCCCTACTGTCCAACTACACTATCTATACAAATAGTTATTTCTAGACTGAAGTATTTTGCAACAGGTTTGACAGTCTCATACATAACACTTTAATTGGAAAAAAAGAAATATAAGTTTATCCTGGTCTGACATATAATAAAGTAGTTGTCTGTTTCTGTGGCCTTACGTAATAAGACATTTCTATCGTCAATATACGCAGAACATTTACGTATTACATGAATCTCATTTTCGATTGATAAATTGCAAATTTTCATATCTTCCTGTTTCTAGTCGAATAAGTGCCACACGCACCGGAATTTAGCAAAAGCAGATCTATATTTTATGGTCATTTAAGATTTAACCTAACTTTCTGTCAAAATCATGCTTAAAAATACGATATGTTCTAAGTTTGTTTCTACCAGTAAGGGATGGACCTTGTTCACTATGTATTGAATCTTTCCAATGTTCTATGTATTTATTCATGGTTACATATTCTACTAGATAAAATAATTGATTGGATGTAATTGTTGCACAATCATCAAGATAATTCAACATATCAATACTTTTGAAATAAGATTTAACATACAATTGCCAATTTCTGCAGTTATTATTACTTCTATGACAGAATATTGAGAACACTTAACTATTAATTATATTGTCATCCATACGTTTCAATCTATGCCATTGCTGTACAACAGATATCCATTGTTTCACATGTGGTGGTTTCCATGATAATTCACCATAGAGAGCACTGTTTGGTGTATATTTGCCCAAGCCCCCCCCCCCCCCCAAAAAAAAAAAAAAGAACAAAAAAGCGCATCGCTCGACTCTGGGCTGCATTTATGCAAGAGAATGATCGTATGTACCCCACACTGAGGCCCTAGAGGATATGACTGGCCAAACAGTGCTATCGTATTGTTTCTTTAAAACGTTGTATTGCACTCCGCCTATAGATTTACATTTGGCAATGAGAACCCTTGGGCACTGCCTGCACTTTGGGAGACACTTTTAGCAGTAAGATCATAATCAAGGAACTCATTTAATAACAGCCCCAAGTAAGTATACCTGTCAACCACTCTCAACTCATGGGGTCCACATGTGAAATTATATGAAGCTCTGCTGACAGATTGTGATCTGAAGTGTATACTATTACTCTTTTAAGGGTTAACATTCATATGATTCTCAGTACACCATTGATATAAATTATCAAGCATAAATTGCAAATCTTCTTCATTTTCTGCTAATAGAACAATATCATCTGCATATAATAAAATACATTTTTTACTACTATCAAGAGTAACACCTTTATCTAGGTCTTTAATACGTACAACTAAATCATTTATGTACAGATTGAATAAATGGGGAGATGACGAGCACCCCTGCCTCAAGCCACACTCAACATTAAAACTATCTGTACATAAACCATTTATTCTAACACATGATGTAACATTACCATATAGAGACTTTAAAGCATCTTAAATCTTTCCTCCTATACCAATATCTGGCTGAGATAGTTTAGTCCATAAACTATTTTTATCAATAAAATCATACGCCTTTTTGAAATCAATTAAAACACAAAACGTTGATAACTTAAACTGCTATCGTGTCTCAATAATATAAGTAAGGGTCGTTTTGGTCGTTTATGTTGGCTGCTGTGTATACGTTTTTGCGAAAACAAGAAACAGTAGCGGGCATCGTCCGCGTGTATTGTTATACACTTCCAGTTAGTATCAAGCAATGTGCCTATAGTCAATACAATTTAATAATATATTTATGTTATATTTTCAACTTATAAATAGTACAGCGTTTCAAATAGGTTAACTCGTGTACAGTTTTTGACATTTTATTTGAATAAAGACAAAGTTCAGCAAATATTACTTATAATGGTTAGTGTTCGACTTATTGTTCTACCTTAAAATTGTTTTTAACAGAAAGAAAAAAATCTGTGCACATTGCACCAACTCTTTTCTTGTAAACGTTTAGTTTTATGTGAGGCAAATAATTATGCCATTTTAAAACAACATGGTATCGCAATTTAATAACGAATAACGAATACTACAAAACCATGAACCATCTCTGAAGTATGGAACCGTCACTGGTTATGGATCAGGTCACCTACTTAGTAAGTACATGACTAATAGAAAGTGAGTGGCAGAAATATGCCACTAGATACGGCAGATAAAATATAAAAATACACACGAAAGTATCATGTGCAGGCAATCTAAACAGGTGCATCGATTTGTTAGTAGGTGTTTCATTCCCTATTTTATTATTATCACTGTATTGTTGTCGAGTAGAGTCCATGCAAGAGTTAATCGAAATGTAAATGCTAGTTCTCGAAACGAAAACCATTCATGAAAGATGGACTGTATGCCATAATGCTGCTGTGGTAATTTAGGGTACTCACGGTTATCAGTATAAGCATCTGTAGGAGTCATAAGAATTGTGTTCATTATATTATGTACATAGTTATCCTAATGAATAATGAAAAATATTGCACAATAGAGTTGCAATTCGGAATCTAACCATAAAACTGGCCACACCAGAGAACATCTAATACAAAATGATTACTGCTTTGACAACACAGATGTAATAAAACCAAATTTTCTCGCTGAACAAAACACATTTATCATAAATCAACGCTTCTATGTATGAAGTGTTTGACATTTCAAAGCACCGCCTACAATGAAGCCTAAAATGTCGTGCACAGCATGCAATTCGCAAATTATAAGCAATTTACGAATAAATCGAGCTTTTGGTAATTGGATTTGGTTCTTCTGTAATGGGCTTTTTCACGGGCACAAAATATGATAGACACAATTCTGGCATCGCTTCTTGATACATGTATAATATATCATCAGCAATAGGAAGAATCCATTAATAAAAAAATAAAAATCATTTTACATGATTACTATCATCATGTTTGCATTTGTATTAATAGTTTAAACTCACTCCATGAATAATATAAGTATATTTTTAACATATTCCCACACGTCCACCACATTTTCACCTGGGAACGATATGTGCAAAATATAGATGACAAGATCACGTGATTTTATTCAATTACTCACACGTTTACATATTTCAATAATTAAAACAGTAATAGAAGAAATATATATCATTGTGCTTTATGGTATCCATTTCAATATCATTCAGTTTTGCCAACTTGTTAATACAATTGCAATATAATATAATGTATAATATATGTTAAGCTCTTCTAAAAATGTAATACATGAATATGGGCGGTTTAGCATCAATTTGATTAATCAAATAATAAATACTGTACGTTTAATGTGTTAGTGCGATTCCTTGGTCAATGCCATAGGAACAATGTTCCCTTATATCTGCAGGTCGTTATTACCATGAATTGTTGTCACTATATTGATAGTCAAGGAACGTTGATAGGTATGTCGGTGGATACACTATGGGTGAAATAATATTACTATGTATTAATAACGAGTTTAATTTATAAGTTGGTATGCAGAATACTAATTAATTTGCCTTTTTTTTCAAGTTAGACCTAGTTGTAGCTCGATTGCATGGAACACCTACAGTTTATTCTGATAATCTTGGAGTCTTAATGTGACATAGTAAGAAATCTTTCGCATGGATTGAACCCGCTACTTTTTAGATATCAATGCGGACCAATATTGCGTGGGCGACCACAGCAAGTATTATCCGGAAAGCAATCAACGAAATTATATTGTACAATATTGTTACGTTTACGAAAGTTTTCGTCTAGTTGTATTTTGTGTGTTATACTAATTATTAACAACAGGCTACAACATTATTTCATAAACTGGGTCTAGATTTGATTTAGTACATTACTTTGAGTAATAATACGTAACAGTGCGTTGACGGCTATATTTTGAAAGGCAAAAATAATAATTGAAGAAGAAATGTATGTGCATTAACCTTTTGTTTGACATAGCATTACATGTTATACGATGTTATCGTTTTGATGGGCTCTATACTGTAAAAAGTGAACAGAGCAAAATAAACAACCTCGTGCTTTACTTATCGAACGCTTGTGCTATGTAGTAAAGACCATTAGTTCTTTGATAACGAAAATACGTGTACATGTATGCCATCATAAACTATCCGAAGTATTATACAATATATACAATTTATGAGATAAACAGATAAAAATCTGGAAACAGACACAATAAATAATACGTTTATCCAAGCTTCACGAAGCTCTAAACCGTTAATATCGTCTTACCCTTTGAAATGGAACGCACTCAATTGCGACACAAGTACTGCAATATGACGAAGTGTTTTATTATTTAAAAAAACAACAATTTAATAATTTTCTAGTTTCGCGGTCATTTTTCTGCCCCTACCCCTTCTATGAAGATGGGGTATATTGTTTTGCTGGATGTCGGTCGGTCGGTCTGTCGATCCGTCGGTCTTTCGGTAGACCAATTTGTTTCCGATCAATAACTCGTCAACAAACTTACCGATTGGCTTGATACTTCACATGTGCATTGACCTTGAACAGTAGATGACCCCTATTGAAATTGGGGTCACTAGGTCAAAGATAAAGGTCACTGTCACAATAAGTGTACAAATCGTTTCCGAGAAATAATTGTTCAACAAATTGACCAATTGGCTTGATACTTCACATGCACATTAGCCTTGGACAGTGGATGACCCCTATTGATATTGGGGCCACCAGATCAAAGGTCAAGGTCACTGTAACAATAAATGCGAGAGTCGTTTCCGACCCATAACTCGTTAACGAATTAACCGATTGGCTTGATACTTCCCATGTGAGTTCGCATGGGACAGTAGATGACCCCTATTGAAATTGGGGTTACTAGGTCAAATGCTAAGGTCACTGTTACAATAAGTGTGAAAATCATTTCTGATCAACGAATTGACCGATTGGCTTGATACTTTATATGTGCATTGGCCTTTGACAGTAGATGACCCATATTGAAATTTGGATCACTAGTTCAAAGCCCTGTTTGAGGGGCGGCATATGTCTCCGACCGCGGTTCTCTTGTTTATGTCTGTTTATATAATCATTGTGTGAGTACACGATTAAATATTATTTATAAACGATGTCATAACGAGAATTTTTCAAGTAATACGTGTGCAACAATTGGTACCAATGGGCGGACATGCAGGCCGTCCAGAACGGTTAAGAACGGATATTCGGCACATTTAGAAAGGATCCAAGCTAATTTCATCGCAAAATCTATTTGATCTTTTTTACCTGTTGCTTTATAATGCGTTTGGTCCAGAACCAGAAACGCGTCAATTTGCTTATAACTATGCTTGCTTTAAGTTAAAAGAACAGCGGTTGGTTTTCAATAACTAGCACCTTGTTTCTCAATAAACATCAATGTCGCCTTATTCAAGAAAAACAACAATATTGTTTAAAAGTAAACTTACAGTCGAAACCCGATGGCTCGAACTCGCTTGGCTCGAATTTCCGGTTGGCTAGAATTCGCATCAAATCACCGATTTTGTACGCCTATATATTCATATAAAATTTTGTCGGATGGCTCGAACTCGCTTGGCTCGAATTATCGGATATATGTATTTGTATTTGATTTGACTTCTTAATACTTGCCTATTCCGGAGCAAATTTCAAAGAAAAGCAAATCAACTTCTAAAAATAGTGGTTAATTTCTTATAACTCTGGCTTTTTCACTTCAACTATTAACAGCCAAAGATGAAATGCAATAAATAGAACATTTGACAAAATTGCACAAACCGTCAGAAACCGTGGCTTATCAGCAGACAGCGCCCGCTAAGAAGTGACAAACGTGTGCAATTTCACAATGCAAAATATGGCATATAAATATATGTATGTATGATCAATTTGAATATTGTAAAAATGATTATATATTCAAAGCCAATCCGTAGTATCTGAAATGTTGTTTGACAGTGAGTGTTGTAAAACATAAATTAAATATAAACAACAAGAGGAACATCTGGCAAACTTAATCAATTGTTCTAAAATCTGGGTTATACGAGAGTTTTGTGTTGTTGTTTTTTGCAACATTGAAACTAACATTTATTGTTGCGCCTTATCATAAGTATTATTTCCTTCTCATATTACCTGTAATATATTGTCATAAATTTTGTAATGATACTTGAATGGTCTTCCACGCATTAAATGTGACATTGCGGGTCGTGTTTTTGTAATTTATTGTTAAAAAGACAGCTATAAATCATTGTTACATACTGAAGGCTGTAACCTGAATTCAACACCGTAAAGTGATGTCGGTGTATTTATATTGCTGCTTGTTAAATATAAATCCTTATGGAATAGTGTTTGAACCGTTAATGTATTTTCCACACAATACATTTTGTAGTCACACAAACATATTCACTTATATGCTGAACGGGCAGAGGGATTAAGCTGAAAGCAATTTATTCCAAAGAAACTGGTCGAGATTTTTTACTCTTTTAGTTTTATACAATTTATCATAATTTTGATCTGATTGTCGCACTATTTTTAGTTCCAATGCTTAAATCTACCAAGCTTACCTATGAATTAAAAACATGGACGTATGCCGAATTCTGAGACCAGCTGGTCCCTTTAAGCAGTTTTATTTGTAAAGCTTTAAAGCATGTTTATTGCATGTGAATGTAAACACGTAGACGTACACACTAAATGCGATAAATACCGCCACATAAAACTCGATACAGACAATAATTAAAATTAGTTATTAATAGTACAATTTCATTTAGCAATATTCGTTTGAAGGAAGTTATCTGTTTGTAATATTCTTTCTACATTGTAAATGTACAGCATTATTTTATGCACTCCTTTCAATAATTAAGTGTAAACTATAATCTCGAGATTATTTATTGCAAGTCTTGGAAAAAAAACATGCGTTTATGCAACATATGAAACATATAAATATATTAACGTAGCTAAACTTGGATAAAATTCGAATCGAAAATATTTAATTGTTGTATAAAAAAACAACATAAATTTATGTGAGTCGTGTTCTGAGAAAACTGGGCTTACTGCATGTGCGTAAAGTATCATCCCATATTAGCCTGTGCAGTGCACACAGGCTTATCAGGACGCAACTTTCTGCCTAAACTGGATTTTCTGTAAGCAGTGACTTCATTGAAACTAAAAATACCATAAAAGCGGAAAGTGTCGTCCTTTATTAATCTGGGATGACACTTTACGCACATGCATTATGCCCAGTTTTCTCAGAACGCGAAGCATATAAAAGCAAATGTTAATACAGCACATTAGTAAGGTTATATGCAAAAGTCTAGAACTCAACTCTAAAACTAAACACAGTCTAAAATGTGCATGCATACGGCAACAACGAAAGATGAGAAAACGAGTGGTCACATCATCCCCGATAGTGATGCCGAGTAATTACACTGTTGGTTAACGTATGCCATATGAGGTATGTTATATGACTTATTATTAAGTCATACGCAACAAAAACAGGCTACCATGCCTATTGGATTATCCTTTATATCAATGCACTTGTTGATTATAAATGAATGACAGTTTCAACTGCAAATTGCATTTTTTATGTCCGATCTATTTATGTTCATCAATTCGCAGAAAGATGATCGATAACAGAGAATCTAACTGATGCTTGTGTTAAGCGCCAAAAGATATCTCGATTTACTGACTCGTAGCCTATAGAATAAAGAAATAGTTCTCTCAAGAATAGTACCACTTCTTATCCTGATGACTTGGGCTCGAGTGCGTGTGTGCATATAATGCCAAAAGAATGCAAATGATAAATGTCATAGACAATTGGCCTGCAAAAATTAAATGATCCAGACAATTTAAATTTACCTTAAACTGCGACATTGCCCTTTGACAGACAAGAAGTGTTGTATAAGCTTCACTGTCTACCCATATCGATTATACAACCAAAGTCACAATTATTGTGAGTGTTTTTTAAGTTATAACGATATGGAATTAAACCTTAACTATCAACTATATCCTTTAATTTCAGCAGACATATGCTTACTCCTGGCAATAAAGGAACTAACATCGTTTTGCAATACTTAAATCAACGACATTACTAAAATTTGGATCGGAAAAAAAAAGTAATTATTTTCATTTACAATTTAATTTTGACTCTCGTATGACGACCAGTAACGTGAAATTATCGAGTCACATATCTGACTTTTTATTAAACCCTTCGGGAGTTGAGGAGTTATGTTGAAAGGTATGATAAATATGTTTGCTTTTGTTTATTTCAGTACATAACATGACATTCTGAATTCATGTTCATTTGAGAATTGTATTATTCCTGTTATTATGCCCGCATGCTCCCAAAGACATTTAAACAGTTCAAAATCAAGCGAAACTGACAAATACACCTTTTACAGAGGTCAGTAAATTACGAAACAAGAGGGCCTGAAAGGCCCAAAGTCGCTCATATGAGATAACAACATATTATTGGGACAAATCTTCTGACCAAGTTTCATGAAGATCAGAAAATAAATGTGGCCTCTAGAGTGCTAACAAGGTTTTACTAAAGCCAAATAAGGAAAAAATGCGCGCCCCCCCCCCCCATATGGCAGCCATGTTTTCAACCAACCTGCATCATTTTTGAACTCGTCCAAGATATTATCGGGATGAATCTTCTGACCAAGTTTCATGAAGATCGAACAGTAAATGTGGCCTCTAGAGTGTTAACAAGATTTGACTATAGCCATATAAGGAAAAATGTCCCGCCCCTTGGAAGCCATTTTTTCAAGCAAACATAATTATTTTCAAACTCATCCAAGATATCATTGAGACCAATCTTCTGACCAAATTTCATGAAGATTGGACAATGAATGTGGCCTTGAGAGTGTTAACAAGGTTTTACTATAGCCGTATACCGGTATAGCCATATAAGGAAAAATGCTCCGCCCCTGGTGGCCATGTTTTTAAAGCAACCAAAACCATGTTCAAACTCATCCAAGATATCATTGGGACAAATCATCTGACCAAGTTTCATGAGGATCGTTAAATAAATGTGACCGCTAGAGTGTTAACAAGGTTTTACTAAAGCCGTATAAGGAAAAATGCCCCGCCCCCGTCGTGTCCATGTTTTTTTTAACCAACCGGCATCATTTTTGAACTCGTCAAAGATATTATTCTGATGAATCTTCTGACCGAGTTTCATGAAGATCGGACATTAAAATGTGGCCTCTAGAGTGTTAACAAGATTTTACTATAGCCATATATAGCCATGTAAGGAAAATTGCCCCGCCCATTGGCAGCCATGTTTTTCAAGCAAACGTAATCATTTCGAACTCATCCAAGATATCAATAAGACAAATCGTCTGACCAAATTTCATGAAGATTGGACAATAAATGTGGCATCTAGAGTGTTAACAAGGTTTTACAAAAGCCATATATAGCCTTTTAAGGAAAAATGCCCCGCCCCCTGGTGGCCATGTTTTTAAAGAAACCAAACCAATTTTCGAATTCATCCAATATATCATTTGGACAAATCTTCTGACCAAGTTTCATGAAGATCGGAAAATAAATGTGGCCTCAAGAGTGTTAACAATGTTTTACTATAGCCATATTAGGAAAAATGCCCCGCCCCCTGGCGGCCATATTTTAAACCAACCGGCATCATTTACGAACTCATCCAAGATATTATTGGGATGAATCTTCTGGCCAAGTTTCATTAAGATTAGACAATAAATGTGGCCTCTAGAGTGTTAACAAGATTTTACTATCGCCATATTTAGCCGTATAAGGAAAAATGCCCCGCCCCTTGGCAGCCATGTTTTTCAAGCAAAGGTTACCATTTTAAACTCATCCTATATATCACTGGGATAAATCTTCTGAGCAAGTTTCATGAAGATCGGAAAATAAATGGGGCCTTTAGAGTGTTAACAAGGTTTTACTATAGCCATATAAGGAAAAATGTCGCGCCCCCTGGCGGCCATGGTTTTCAACTAACCGGCATCATTTTCAAACTCGTGTCCAAGATATTATTGAGATGAATCTTCTGACCAAGTTTCATGAAGATTAGACAATAAATGTGGCCTCTAGAGTGTTAACAAGATTTTACTAAAGCCATATGTAGCCATATAAGGAAAAATGCCCCGCCCCTTGGCAGCCATGTTTTTCAAACGTAACCATTTTCGAACTCATCCAAGATATCATTGAGACCAATCTTCTGACCAAATTTCATGAAGATTGGACAATAAATGTGGCCTCTAGAGAGTTAACAAGGCAAATGTTGACGCCGCACAGCGCACGAAGACGACGGACAAAAGGCGATCACAAAAGCTCACCATGAGCACGTTGTGCTCAGGTGAGCTAAAAACCCTTGGATTGGTCACTTTAGGACTCAAATGTTTGTTTTTGCGGTTGGCCAGAAAGCATACAAGTTATAATAAAGTTTCCCAAGTCCAAGTCCAAAATTGTATTGCATAAACATTATACAATGTTAGAGCACAATAAATAATATCGACATGGAGAATTACAAAGAAAACAGAACATACAACAAAGTATTTAGCATCACAATGCTAACTGAAATGACAAAAGTGAAGCATTATACATACAGTATTTGTAAATAAAAAGTGATAATGATTCATACTAGTGAAAAAGTATATATTAAAAGGGTGTCTTTACAATAAATCAGTGTCTATTCTTAATTTCTCGGCATTATGCATGTCACTCGATTTCCCAGGAGATACGTCAAGGTTAACATGTTAAATTGTCCATACAGACTCAAACTGTCTGCGATATTGTCGATGTTGCCTTGCATTTCTCATGTTAATTGCAGGATTGATACTGAGATAACCTGCACATGTCAAGTACTACGAGTGTCTTGAGTTAATCTTCACCAGATTACAAGGCCTGTCGCAATCGAAATGCAGTCATTATTCGTCGCACATACTTTTGCAAACAACCATCGTTATGAATATACATGTCCTTAAATGTTTTGTAATTTTTATTAATATAATTATATATTATTTAATGATTTAATTCGTCCCATAAAAACAAGATGACAATGAAATTTCAACACAACTCAACCGATTAATTTGCCCTATAGTTGTTGCTTGATCTTCTTGGTTTATCTTGTAAGAAAATTGACATATGATAGGTCTGTCAGACGCTTAGTGTGAAAGGAGAAGTGAGTCGCGTTCTGAGAAAACTGAGGATGAAGCATGTGCGTAAATTGGCATCCCAGATTAGCCTGTGCAGTCCGCACAGGCTAATCAGGGACGACACTTTCCGCCTAAATTGGATTTTTGCTTAGAAGAGGCTTTATTTAAACGAAAAATTTCATAAAAGCGGAAAGTGTCGTCCCTGATTAGTCTGTAGGCTAATCTGGGACGACACTTTACGCACAAGCATTATGCCCAGTTTTCTCAGAACGCGACTCAAAAATTGTTGAATGGACAGTTTTGAAATTTATGGATGTGAAAAAATATTTTCTAAATTCAGTTGTTGTTTTTTGCGTATTATAATACTTTTTGTTAATAATTGAGTAGGGAAGTAAAAAACTTATGCAAATGTACTTTTCTTACGGATATCTGTTATATATTGAAAAACATCTGCTTCATGGAAATATACATTCGGTATTTATTTTTTTACTTTGCAATAGCAAATTTATAATTGTAATCTCTTTGACTACAATAATAGGGCATATAATGAATATTATACGTAAAAAAATCGGAGAAGGCCGTTCTCAATTGGAAGAAAGCTGTTTTAAATAGCGAGTATATGTTATCATTATAGCTATAATCCGTAAAACATTATCAGGTGAAGTTGCAACAAAATCTGGTCGTGTAACTGCAATTCGTAACGTGATATAAACACCCACATATATTTTTCTTTGAAGACAGAACATTAATTTCTTTTTAATAATGGCGTCTTTTCACCACATTTCAGTTGTTAATTTATTGCCTGTATAATATGTCATATGATACAGCTGATGAAAATGCGACACAATTATTTAAATATATTGTGTATCGTATTACAACAAGTACTCGGACTACATGCTTCTCATGAATCCCCGTTTATTATTTTTCATGTATGTATAATATAGATATATCATGTCTTTTTTTCAGAACATATTATTGTTAACACTCAAAACATATTTAGTTTATTGTAACAGAACGATACATGGTTTTAACAGGATAATGTAAAACAACACGTTGCTTACAGATTTTAACAATAAAAACATATATTAAGGGCAAAACAAATGCATACAAATGCAGAGTTTGATTTTGTTTTGAAGATTCGTCGTAATTTTTTGCCAAAGTATAATACAGTAAAAAACAATTGATTAACTCGATTAGCCATCTAAAATATTAGAAAAGCTTATATCTCCATAATTGAAATTTGCTATACAATTCATGTGAAGAGTTCGCCCAATGTAGAGTTTTATATAATTCCATAATTGTTGGATTACAGACCGGCCCCAAAATAAATGAGAATTGTTCTGAGAAAACTGGGCTTAATGCATGTGCGTAAAGTGTCGTCCCAGTTTAGCCTGTGCAGTCCGCACAAATATATTTAAGCGGAATTGATGAAAATATATATTTTAGCGTTTATTATCCGATTTTTATTTCGGATCAAATAGTTTGTTTTCCCGAAGTGTGACATTGTTATTGAAAATGTTTGTGCGGTACCCTGTGATTTATGCTCACATATAAAAATGCATGTTTTAATTTGTGTTGACTTTCTCATATATAATTAAAGCTTAACGAGTTTTTATCGCATTTTAATAGAAAAAAAAACTAGATAGAAGAACAAAATTCGCAAGTTAATTTCATTTCATAATGTCTTTTTTTCGATTATGATATGAACACGACTTATATACACTTGTACATATTGACACACTTTTTTAAATTATATACACTATTGATTCAATTTTTGAATTATAAACACTATTGATTCACTTTTTTTTTGAAAATGAATTACGAGCATTGTTGATTCACAAATTTTTATAACATGAATTGTATACAATATGAATATTGATTCACTTATTTTTTAAAAATGAATTATAAACACTTTTGATTCACTTGTTAATTTTTTTTACCAACACCGTTGATTCACTAATTTTCAAAACATGAATTGTATACAATATTGATATTTTTAATGATTTATAAACACTTTTGATTCACTTTTTTATAAATTAATTATTAATTAATCAATTCATAATTTATTATTTATTTATTAATTAATCATTTTTTAACATAAATTACAATCTTTATAGACCCGCTATTTTGCCATCTACGATGGAATGCAAAGCTTCCTGTGTAACGATTGAAATTAACATTGATAGTATTTGTTTGTTGTAAGAAGACATCGTTGAGATAAAAGTTATCGGTTTAAGTGGGGTGATGACCTTTTGAATTTTGAAAAGTGGATATTTTCTAAACAAATTAGTCTGTTTTAAGCCAAGGGTACGTACATTAAGAACCGTCACTTATACAGGGGTGATTTTATAAATTCGTAGACTCACTTTACAACATTTCTTTAATAGTGCAACTGTATCATAGTATCATAGTATGTGGAAGCCCCTTTAAGACTTTCCCAAAATTGATGATATTTGTGAACTTAGTCCTAAAACCCTACAAACACACTGTCGCCTCGTGCCAAATTTAATGTCTGTTTCCTTTATGTGTTAACATCTTAAAAACCGTTTGATTTGATATGCAATCAAAAACATTTAATTAGGGTTTGCGCGAATGTAATGTAGCATTCATAATGTACAATATTCAAATTGAATCTCTGCGGACAGGTATGCAATAGTTTTGTATAAAATTGTGTGGACTATATCAGGTCATCTGGCTCGTTAACAAGATTAAGATAAATTACATTGAATGCATGTTACATGCTAATAGTTAGTTAAATCAAGTAAGATGATGTTAAATCAGAAATTTGAAGGAAAAAACCCATTGCATTTAGCTCAGCTGTCACATATGTAAGTATGTGCACATGATCAAATGGTAAAGAAGAGATTTAACTGTATTGTTGACATCATTATTAACAAAAAGCATACAAACTCATCAAAATAGTGTTTACTGTAATTGATCTAATACAATGCAAAGATAAATTTAAAGTATCAAAATTATGCAAAAACTCAACGACATCCCTTTTCAGATTTCTACTAGCGTATTGTCCTAGTTTACATACACACTACATTCGTGTGGGTTTCGAGCAACTTGCTGTGTATCTACCACGAATATAAGCCTAATAAACAAAGAAGTTTAACATTGAGAAAACGATCCGAATAAAACATCAACAGAAGCGTTTCTTTAAAAAAAAATCCCGACTGGAGGAAGGCGTACGTCGCGAACAAACGCGATGGAAGTTTACTTCGTGGACTTACCGCGTATCGGGGACGGTGTGACCGGCCGACGCCGGCAGACGGATTGGAAGTCAGGGCAGCAGTCGCTACGGTCCCGGTCACAAAATTCGTCGCAGTAACAAAACGTATCCATTACGGGCACCGAGCACTCGTCCAGTCGGTCCGGGCAGCACTGTGGTGCCCGTTTGGCGCAGAATGGACCGGCGATATCCGGTCCCCATTCAATAGCGCGCTTTCGGCGGTCCAAGCGACTGTCGTCCGTTAATTGTTCCGAAAAAGCCAGTATTATTTTAAAGAACACGAACACATATATAATTCTACAACCAGTCTTTAAGGCCATATTCATACACTGTACAAATACAAGAAGGTAGATTCACTTAAACTTTTCATACATATGAAACTATCTATGATTAATTCGAACGCAAACAAGCACAGATATCTAGTCAATATCCACTTTAGCGTAGCCAAAAAAGCCTCATATATCCTTTTTATTTGAAGTAAATTTGGCACACGCAATGTAAAAAGTGTCGCTATTTTGTATGGAGGTCGCTTTATACACGTGTCAGGTCAACAATCCATTATCTTCAATAAATACTTTCGTTAGTATCTTTACGTCTGCTTAGCGTCAAACCACTATTTTTCACAGGCCTCGTTTGCTACTAATAGTATTACTGTTTTACCAATCACACGCTTATCATTGACCGTTAGGGCCATCGTGGTTACACATTTAAATCCAGAGGACGACAATGCGATAGTGCGATAGTACGATGGCGACAATGCGATAGTACGATGACGACAATGCGACAATACAATGGCGACAGTGCGATAGTACGATGGCGACAATTTGATTAAACGATGGCGACAGTACGATAACGCGATAGTACGATGGCGACAATGCGATAATACGATGACGACAGTGCGATAATACGACAGTGCGATAGTACGATGGCGACAATGCGACAATGCGATAGTGCGATAATACGATGACGACAGTGCGACAATACGATGGCGATAGTACGATGGTGAAAATGCGACAATGCAATAGTGCGATGGTACGATGGCAACAATGCGATAAAACGATGACGACAGTGCGACAATACGATAGCGACAGTTCGATAGTACGATGGCGACAATGCGATAATACGATGACGACAGAACGATAACGCGATAGTACGATGGCGAAAATGAGATGATACGATGGCGACAGTTTGATATGACTATCGCATTGTCGCCATCGTACTATCGCACTGTCGCCATCGTATTGTCGCACTATCGCATTGCCGTCATCGTACTATCGCGTTTTCGCATTGTCGCCATCGTACTATCGCATTGTCGCCATCGTAGTATCGCATTGTCGCCATCGTACTATCGCATTGTCGTCATCGTATTATCGCACTATCGCATTGTCGCCCTTTGGATTTTAATGTGTAACCACGATGGCACTAACGGTATTCCGTACTATTAGTGGTCCAACGGAATTCATCATCCTACAACACCACTGCCTCGGCGATGGCCAACCCTTTGCAGCAAGAATGCTCTAAACGGGCGATTAAATCAAATTCCCAAAATGATACAATCACGCCACGCCATCAGGATTTTGAAAAGCGAGTTAATGTACATTCCGTCTTAACAAGCAAACGACAATTTGGGAAGATGGGCAACTTCCCGCTGATTTAATGCTATAGTTTGAGAACGGTTTGTATTCTATTTAAACGCTATATACAAACAAAGTCGTATTTTGAATTTACATCCATTAAAGTTGACATGTTCTAATGCGTGTACAAAACCCTTTTCTTCAAAATATCGAACCTTTTCAGTGTATGAAAACGGTAATCGGTATTGTTTTTTAATACTTGCTAGAGAATCCGAACTGATTATAAAATACCCGGTCCACTCGGTTAGCTATTGTGCCTTTAACCCATTTATGCCTAGTGGACTCTCCCATCCTTCTAAATTGGATCAATTAATTTCCAAAATTAGGGATTTCTAGAATATTTATTTCTATATTTAGAAGAAAATTACAGATATTTCTTTAAGCAAACAGCATCATGCGGCGTCTCATCCGGGTCTACGCCTTTTTTCTAGACGCTAGGCATAAATGGGTTAATGCGTTTTCTTTTCGATAGCAGCCACTTAACACCACCGAATATATCGTTTATAAAATAAAAAAGCCAACAATGTGTGTACAAATGCCTTTTATTTATTTACTGTCCAGTATCAAACTAGTCTAAATTGTGTAAATAATGTTGAAGTATTTAGCATAATGTGAGCCTCCTGCTCGTAATGATATTAAACTCTTGGATGAAACCAACACAAATTTGGAAACATGTCAATTGATTTGTCTTTTTATTGTTATGCCTCTTATCAATCACACTATTGCTGAAACTGCCTGAGAGTTTAACCCATTTATGCCTAGTGGACTCTCCCATTCTTCTAAATTTAATCAATTTATTTCCAAAATTAGGGATTCTAGTATATGTATTTATATATTAGAATATTTCTTACAGAAATTCCTTAAAGCAAACAGCGCAGACCCTGTCTAGACGCTAGGCATAAATGGGTTAAACCAGCGATATTGCATACAGCAATTAAGTTGGTCTCTTCAAACCTTTTTAATAGAATAATACAAACTGGCCAGTATTATTCGTTCACGTCTTCTTAAATATCCAGCCATGAATGATAAACATAGACCGTACAATGTAAATGCCATTGTTTACTTGAATTTATCCGTAAGAAAGGTTTACACGGCGAGGCTTGCGTTTTTTTTAACCTAAAATATTTATAAAAAAATAATTTGATGAGTAAATTAAAATATGAGCGTTTAATTGTTATAATCAAAACATATTAAATTAGCTTAATCAAACCTTGCGTAGAAACATTAAACTTAATGTGTGATCTTTCCGGGTTAAGCCACACGACAAAGTCCTCAACAATACAATACAAAAGCAGAGTGAAAGATCGCTTTATGCATGGATTGAATTTAATCAGCATTCAAATAGGTACTCACTAAAGGTAAACGGTAAACATGGGGGAGGGAGTTGTTCAAACTTCAATTCTTGTTTTACCAAAGCAAAAGACCATAAACAAAGTAAACAATGAACAACTCTTCTTCAAGTCTTCTTTAGACACACTTTTTACGAACTGGCATTTTAAGTCAAACATCTACTGGTAAATGCTCTACTCATCACAGTTTTTTGCAGGGAGTAAAATTATTACGCGCCAGAAGTGGTTTCTTCGACGTACACATCTAGATCCAGAACTATACATATCTAGATCCAGAACCATACATATCTAGATCCAGAACCATACATATCTAGATCCAGAACCATACATTTATTCCTCACCATCCTCCTTTTCCAGTTTAACCCATTTACGCCTAGTGGACTCTCCCAACCTTCTAAATTGGATCAATTTATTTCCAAAATAAGGGATGTCTAGTATATTTATTTCTATTTTTAGAATATTTCTGACCGAAATTCCTTTAAGCAAACAACGCAGGCCCTGATGAGACGCCGCATTTTTTTCAAATAATACTATTAGAATAGCAAACAGTTTGGATCCTGATGAGATGTCACTGAACGTGGCGTCTCATCAGGATCCAAACTGTTTGCAAAGGCCTTCACAATTCGGTTCCAGCACTGGAAAGGTTAAGAAATTTACGATGCAATGCCAACGGTTTCATTCGAGCCATATATTCCAACACGTTTAATAACATTTTATTACAATAACCCATCGTACACAAACAAACACGTCATATTGTAAAGCAGTTGCGTTTCAAAATGACAAGACACTCTCGTCCCTGTCCTGATTGAATAATGAAATCGAGTGACGTAAGGTCATAAGGGAGTTACGTGCATTTTGGCGATTGGACTTTGTATTAAGTTAAAAATTCAAAAGAAACGCTGTATTGGATTAATATCTTACGGTTATTATTGAAGACGGTACATTGATTTGAAATGTAATCAATAAATGAATTCATACCGGTACTTTGATTTTTTTATAAACGAATAAGGATGTTTATACATTAACGATTCACAAGGCATGTTTCCATTGGACCTTTAACCGCAAATGAAAGACCGAAAAAGTAGTCCGCTGTGTACGTAAAAAAGCAATGTAAAGGCCTGAAGGCATGTGAAGCTCAAGTTTACACAACCCTTAGAGTTTCCTTCTAGAAAATCAGTAAGCTGTAGGATAAAATAATGTTTTTGTTGCATATGACAATATGTAAGTATAATGCATTCGCTTTTGAAAAAATTATCTGAGCATAAAAGACGAACGCAGTGTTTTTACGCAGAAAGAATTCCTAATTGCATACGCAAAAAGAAAATTTAAGGCTTAACAAATATTACAATATTTGCAAATATTATTTGAATGAGGAAAACTAAGCTTGCTAAAGTAGTTTATCAAAACAAGTCTAAATTTTGCTAGACAAATTACATTTTTTTAAATCCTTTAAACGCTGTGAACACGCCATTATAATATTATTTGCTTGCTAAGATCGATGTTTTAGGAGTAAATGAGTACATTATTGATGTTAAGTGCATCTTTTGATTGATTAAATTTGGCTACACCTTAAGGACCAATATAATGCAGCACTTGATAAAAAATCATAATGTGTACTGGCTTACAATAACATAATGTTTTATCGACATTAGCTCTAATCACTGCTCCGCGATGCGCACTAATATATCGATTACTTTCTCGTATCCTACGCAGCTAAGAAGTAGTTCTTATAATTCCGATTTCTGAATACCACTCAAATCATGTTGGCTTGGGCAAACAGTCTAAACTCATCTAGAATATCATGGTTATTTGAATAACCAAGATAGATTCCATATCGCTCGTACATCTAAGGCTATTTATTCAGAACTTAGACATTAATTTAAAACATAGTTTGAGTCACCTTCGTAATAAAAGACAACCCTTTTATACGTATATATACATGTATGTTTTAACACCAAGGTAATGTTTCTATCAGTCATTCAGAAACAAGTTGGTTTGTTAGCAATGTGTTACCCAGTTATATAGATGTAGACATTTATTAGATTAAAGCTACCACAATTCACAATGGGACATAATTGCGTCCACATCTTTTACATTACAAAGCATGATTTAATTGGTTTTAAAATACGTGCTCCTTTTCATAAAACTATTATCGAGATAGTATCACGTTGTAAAACTGTTTGTTCAGCATTTTATTTCTGATTAAAATGACATTTTCGAACTATGTGTGTGGTACGTCATTATTTTAATCCCAATTTAATATGGTCTGACTGACACACATAAAGTCAAAGCAACACAACAGCCTAGATGATACGATAGAGCATTTTATAAATTTGGACAAAAGGTGTCTCGTTGTCACATCACCAGATGGAGCATGTTTTGGCGTGAATAGATGTGCGGTTTACAATAACACAAAAATACCACGGGTAACTGTACGTGTGATCACTATTGAACATTCTAAAAGATAATACATCATCGAAGCCAAGGGAAACATTTGACTCAATCATTAGTTCTGTTCAAGAAAATATAAAGAATTCTAGTAGGTTGTGTAACCTGGAAGCACCCATAAAAATACACTTTTTTTTTAGATTTTGAAACTATCTCAAACTATAAAATAATGATAATCACAATGTTACGGACACTTTTTACTGGTCTTATACGCATGAAGTGTGACATATCGGTTAATTAATTGTAATTTAATGTTATACATGAGCAATTATTATTTTTGAAATACTGTAAGGTTGTAGTAGTGAGTTAAATACCGTATCTTTACCTTGACATAATATACTGCTCCCGGTTAACATCCACATCAACGTAAATCATTGTTGGATGGTTTAATTTCAGTTTAAGCCTTGATGTAATTTTACATCATTCTGTTTGCGTTCACACAAATCATATATATTTTAATAAGTGTATTGGGCATTAGAAAGTACGACCAGTTTTCTAAGTATCACGGGATACTTTATTTACGATATTATGCCATAAGGGTGGAAACATTATCACACATTGACAATTTTGTACATTCTAGAAACAGATTTACAAAATAAAAGAATGAGAAACATAAATAACCATTTGGAAATAGACATTCATTAAAAAAACATTTCCTTATAGTTATTCATCAGTTAAATTTAGAAAAGTATACAGCATGGGTGCAGCTTTTTTCTGGCTGCTTCTTCTACTGGAAATTTGAGTTCCCATATAATATATCAAGTTGAGCTAAGAACAGTCTGTTTTAAAGAATGTGTCCCTTAAAGCAGTATTTTCTGCACATCTTTATAACATATTCAACGCATGCGCATGCATATTAGTACGCATTTGAATAAAATAATATATGTAATACAATCCTTATACAAACGCCATTACGAAGCTATGGAGCGCAATATGTATATCAGTATTTGAAATTAAACCTTATCTTAAATGTTGACGACCATGAACGTGACATTGTTTGGTCACATATATAAGTATGATAAGTATGGTTTTATAAGTATGATGACGTTGTAACCCAGTACTGAACAGTACTCAACAGAATTGCAAGTCCGCGTTTAAGAGTGGAACACGAACTTTTTGTCATCTCAATACATTTTTTAATTTATGTGACATACTAAAAATAAACAATACCCAACCTTAAACAATACGGTATTTGATAACAATATTAATCCTGATCAAATGTATAGATAATATGTCCACATACTCTGACAAACATTTAAATAGTTAAGAAATATGCGAAACTGACAACTGGACATTTAATAGAGGTCATTGGACGTCGGACAAACCATGGGACGGTCAGTTTGTTAATGGATTGTTTATTTTAGAGGTTGGCCAGACACCCCAAAGTTCAATCATGCTTTCTCTAAACGAATTGTGTCGCGCAGTATCAATTTACAAAGGTGATTAGCCCATGTGACACATTGCGATGTCAATCGGTAAATGAAACCGTATTTAATTTAATGAATATTACACTACCATGTAAAATGGGTCGGTCGAAATCAGCGCCAATACATAAAATACATGTACAATATATCGGATTCCATATCTTACTGAAAAGAAAAGTTCCTTTACATGTGTTTGACCCTTACACTCATAAGTTGTATTCCCTTAATTGTATGTTAAACAAAAGAATTATACTGCTGTTAACTGAATGTGTTCGTAATCACCTAATGCGGCGTTGGAAAAGTGGGCTCTAGGCGCATGCGTCAAGTGTTGTCCAATGACGATGCATTAGCGGATCACTGATAACAAGACATTTAGTTGTAATAGACAATACAAGCAAAGTCCTGTACTGTCCTGGTATGGAATGCCCAGACTTATCAGGGACAACACTTTCAGCGGACACATTTCGCTCGATTTTCCCGCGACAAATTTCGTGGTAAACTAGTACACGTGTCCACACAATCTCCACGCAGAGTTGTCGTTCCTTGCTATCACATACTCTGCGTAAGGCTCAGCACGCCATTTTGTCTACCAAATAGCTAAAACAGAACAAACGCATTCAATGTATATTTGAGTGGATATTTAAGATCGCATGCATTAAATTAAGAAATATGACTTTTAAATGTACGATAATTCGTGCAAAAACTTGCGAGTTTTAATGCAACTCTTTGGAACTATTTTATCGCCCATTTACGCAGATGGAATCATTCCATGCACTTCACAAATGTAAACAATTGAACATACTTTTTTATTGAGTGACGTTAGGAATTGCTTCGACGTGTGTATGTTTGTTGGTTTCTTAACATAAAGAACATATCAATTTTATATAATAATGAATTAAGACTGATATAAGATATCATGGTATGGGATGGTATTCTTTAATGCAGTTAATGCAATGTAACCGTCGTGCAAGAGATTGTTTAGTATACTGTAACCTCAATGATGAACGCTTTGAATGATCATGACAGAATGAGACGCTTTCATAACAATAGTCCGTTCTGAGCCCAACACAGAGGTGAATGTAATGTGACCGTCGTGCAAGAGATTGGTGTCCACATAGAATCCAATTTTGTAGGGATTATTGGGAAAGTGTGAGGTGCTTTGCATCTCTTACGTTAATTGCACATGGACACCTAGATAACCTACTGTACATTTACATGTGAAGTTAACGACTTTCTTGATTTATATTTACCAAATTCTTAGGCCTACTTAAATAATTATGCCATTAATATAATTTCATATATTATCGTTATGCACTAGAAGTGCTAAAGGTTTGGAAATTGTATCGATTAAGTATACATGTATCAATAAACGTGTTTATTATCAATGAATAATATGACTGGTAACATAAAAACATCTCCTGTCTTTGCATTCATACAAGCAGTACATTCTGACTATAGAGTTTAATTTTTGTGAATTGTAATTTTAAAGTCCGGCATGCTTTATTATAAATTGTATATGTAATGTAAATGAACGTTTCTATAATATAGTCTAAACGCCTTTAGTTTACGTCTAAACGTTCATTCTGACAGTACTTCAGAACAACACGATTTAATATTGACACTCATAAAGTGGAAAACTGCAAAACTCAAAACAAATCGACTGGGTATCCAGTTCATTACGATTCTCCGATAAAAACCATTTTCAAATAGCTTTATCTATTATATGGCACCTTTCTCAAAGCTTCGAAATATTCGCGAGACTTACTTGAAATGCTTGTTTTATATTATAAGCTCGTTAGCTGAAACATGTTTATCAGAAACTATTATATGAGATATATTTAAAGGAACAGCTGCTCGATGTATGACTATGAGCATTTTTTTAAATCACTTTTCTTTTGTTTGTGAATATAACTTGTGTTCTGTTCGAAAGAAATAGAATGCAGTTTTTGTAGATAGATCTACCACCTTTTTTCGGGCAGTAAAACTTATGAAGATCCCTTTTTCTATAATTGTCTTTCAAACTCCAAAACTATAAAACAGCTCTTAAATCGGATATGTATCTCTTTGATCTGTTCATATGAGAAAACACATAGAGGAACTATCTCTTTCAGGAGAAAGCTGCTTGTGTCATTCATGGAAGACGCAAGTTTAAAGTATTGTAATTGTATACTTATGTTAAATAAGTTGTACACGTTCGATATTATGCATTGGCAACATAAACTGGTATTTTGACTGAATCACAAATATTAATTGTTTTGTTATCAATGTAATGAATTATAGTACTAAATATATACTTCACCCCCATCAATCTATTTGTTATTGCTTTAATTAAAAATATTTCTGTTCGCTCTAATGTTCAGTGGTACCCTTTTGCTGACGAATAAAATATTGCATTTGCAAGGACCTTGCACTGTCAAATATAGTTTCCAGTTACAATTATCCAGGTAATTAAATTCATTGGTTTTCTGACACCACAATTCACGACGTGAATTCCATACCCACACATATTTGTCAATGCAATACATTTGATTAATTGGCTTTACACTATGAAATCTTTTGACAACATTTAAGTTCTTAATTTATTTCTCTTATCGTACGTTTGACATACGATATATTGGATAATAGAGGAGATCTAATTGACAAAGTATTTTGCAGATAGCATCACATTTAAATACCTTTTGCTAAGTATGAATGGCCAGATATTATTACCAATTTATTTCCCTAGATAAAACTATATTATATTATGCTGTATTATATGTTGACTTGTTCAGATACGGTGAAAGCTAAACCAGTTTGAAGTAGTGCGATTATACACTGAATTTTACCCATTAAAGGAAGAACAAACTCTAAACATGTATTGAATCATCTGAATACCCATTTGCAGAATAAATGTTAAATTGATATTTTGTAATGGCTTGGAAACATAGATTATACGAGCTATTTGCCACTTCAAACTATAGACAAGCTTCGTATGTTTTATTAAAATTACCTTGCTTTTATTATTAACACAAATAGTCATTTGGTAAGAATACATCATTGAGATAAAAGCTATCGGTTGGAGTGGGTGAACTTCCGTTTCGACATTGATAGTTGGAGATGTTTCTATAGAAATGCGTCTGTTTCTAACCACGTGTTACGAACGTAGACGAAACTCGGGAAACAAACGCCATTTATAGTGCAACTTCAACAGTTGGAATGGGAAAACATCGTACCATCCTCGAGAAGTACGGAAAGACATTTGAAACAGACAGTTTACAAACATCACATTCACAATCAGTGGTTCAATGAAATTAAAATGGGCCGTGCCCTGTGACAAGGGGGTTTAATGCATGTGCGTAAAATGTCGTCCCAGATTAGACTGTGGTTTCCGCACAGACTAATCAGGGACGACACTTTCCGGTCTTGTGATATTTTTCGTTTACAGTGAGTCTCTTATTAGCAAAATTCCATTTTAGGCGGAAAGTGTCGTCCCTGATTAGCCTGTGCGGACATCACAGGCTAATATGGGACGACACTTTACCAACATGCATTAAACCCAATTTTTACAGAGCACGACTCAAATATAACAGAATATTCTTATACCCATACTTTTGTATGTTTGTAAGCTTAGATTTTAAATATTAACCCCTTTAAACAAACAGTCGCAAAAGGCAAATTTAATGATTGTTTCATTAACTTCTTTATTTACATCTAAAAAACTGTTTATTTGATATACAATGGCCGATGAATTAACCTTTCAATATTGAATACCTGCGTTGTGTTTAACCTAAAATTTTCATTTCCGTTTGAACGAATTCTATGTATTGAATTATTTTGATATGCATCCAAATTAGATCGAAATATAATAAATTAAATAAATATTAGATGGTGAGAATGAGAATAAACGTGGCGAATAGGTTTCTAAATTTATGTATTACTTCGTTGACAAGTTTAATTGGTAAATAAGACACCCAAATATATGGAATAAAATAAAATAAAATAAAATATATTAAACGAATACATGAAGTGTAATGTTATTTCAAGTATATATACGGCATATCAAAAACCCGGCTAAAACAAATCACGATAATAGTTTAAGTGTCATAATCCTGCAAAAACTTGGGACTTATATTACCTAGATGTCTAGTCTGGGTTCTCATAGCATATTACGTTTGTCATTGTTATTACTCACATGTTCAATACAAATGTTTGGGTTTTCCAGCAATATGCTATACATAGGAATCTACCACGAATTTAAGCATAACAAGAAACTGGAGTACCGGTATTATATCAAAACATCGCATATGACGGCGACATAAACGCTTCTAATAAAACGAACCATACACAACCGCGGAAGCAAAGTATATTGAAGAATCGTTCGCCGCGCACAAGCTCGATTGGAGATTCCTTTAAGGGGCCTTTTCACAGATTTTAGCATGTTTTGAAGTTTGTCATTAAATGCTTTATATTGATAAATGTAAACATTAAATTTTAAAAGCTCCAGTAAAATATCAAAAATAAAAATAAAAAAAGGAAAAGAAAGTAGCCCGCAGCAGGGCTCGAACCAGTGACCCCCGGAATCCTGAAGTAAAAAGGCATAAGCCAACTGAGTTATCCTGCCAAGCATACATTCCGGCGTATTTTATACGTTATATAAGCAATATTCGTAGTTTCACAAATTGAAACGACAACAACAGAACTCTCCAAATTATTCAATCGTTTCACGTTGCAACTATTTATAATTTTTAGGTTTTTAAATCGTCAAATGATGCATATAATGGCTATATTAGACCATGGCAAATGTTCAGTAATACTGTTTCCTCACAAATATCATAACTAAACCGAAAATTTGCGATTCTCAAACAACTTTTTTCAATTTTGTCAATTTACCAAACCGTGACAAGATCCCTTTAAAGAACTTACCTCGTATCGGGGAGGGTGGTATAGTTGGCCGCCGGCGGCAGACTGATTGAAAGTCAGGGCAGCAGTCGCTGCGTTCCCGGTCACAGAAGTCGTCGCAGTAACAAAGCGTATCCAAGATGGGCACCGAACACTCGTCCCGCCGGTCTGAGCAGCACTGCGGCGACCTCTTGGCGCAGTATGGACCGGCGATATCCGGTCCCCATTCAACGGCGCGGCGCTTTTGGCGGTTCAACCGTCCTTCGTTTGTCAATCGTTCCGTAAACGCCACTGTTATCTCCAAAAAGATTAACACAGATATAACTCCACAACGAGTTTTTAAAGCCATTTTTGTGTACTTTTTTTTCTAAATTAAACTGCAGCAGACAGAATCATTTAACGTTGTTTTTCCTATGTAAACTTAAACTTATGTTATCCGAACACGATCATCAATAATACAACTTGAGCGCGAACATAAACAGACGCGTCTTATCGACTCTATTAAAAAATGCACTATTAAAACGAATTGTTTTCTGAATTTTTTGGTTTCGCTTCATATAATCATCAGTCCATTATCGTTAACATAAACTTCCGTTATCGCCTTTACGTCTGCTTAACGTCGAAACACTACTATGCACTGTTGTCGTTTTCTAACGTAATTGTTATTGTTGTAATACTTCACCTATTCAGGTCCTTATCATTGCAAATATAATCCCACCGAAATTTTCTTTTCTACGTCAAATCTGTACCGCGCTACCGCCTACTCCTCCCGACAAGAATGCTGTAAACGGGCGATTACATACGATTCCAGAATAATAAAATCACGCCCGTACATTCAGATTTTTTAAACAGCAATTTTATGTCCATTCGTTATTAAGCGACCATACGACATTTGAAAGAGGAGCGCAATTTCCCGCTGATTTAACGCTATTTTGAAGACAGGTTTTATAATCCTGCTATGTAAACGCTTTATACAAACATAATTGTATATGTAATGAACCACATTACCATTGACATGTTTAAACAGTTATACAGCAGGCTCTTATAAAAACTATCAGACCATTCCAGTATATGAACACTTTTATCATTTATTGGTTTTTAAATCTCGCTACTGTATTGTACTTGACGATGATACCCGAATCGCTCCTAATACGTATCTGTGGCATAGCAACAACTTTACACCACTTATCACACCGTTTATCAATTTCAAAAAGCTCGCAATTTATGTACAAGCGCCATTTAATCGTTGAATGACCATTATCTAATTTTGAAAATTTTTCTTAAAAGCACATTACCACTCAAAATCAACGAATATTTCGTACAATTTTTCGATAATTTAAGTTAACACATAACAAAATCAATGTTCCTTTTAGCAATAGCCAAAATTTAAACGCTAGATGTGGTATGGTAACACAGATTTAACGCAATACAAAATGCTATTTTTTATCGTTAAATCTATGCTACCGTACCACACCAAGCGTTGAAATTTTGGCTTTTGCAATATGGAGTACTGATTGTTTAAGGGTTACCTTATATTTTAAGAGGCATTTTGAGAATGTTATGTTACTTTAACAATTTGAAATTGTTTTGAAAATAGTGTAAAGTTTGTGTAAAAAGTCTTTAGCACAGCGTCAACGTCAATCTTTCTTCTTGTAATGATGTGCGTCTTCTGGATGAAACCTTCGACTTGCTTGCACAATTCTACGTTGAGTCGTCTTCATTGATGTTGGTATGTCTTCAGTCAATTTAAGCAACAGTGATATTGTCGGCTTTACGGAGTGGAATCACAAATGTACCGATATTCCAGCAAGCGATATTGCATACAATACTTTATAGTTGGTCATTGGAAATATCTTTAACGTACATGCTAGTCTATTTGTTCATGCCTTCTAAAATAGTCATCTTTAAATGAACTACAATAATTTATTTGTGATAATTGTATATCAGATTGACATTTTGGACACACAACTCAAACGTATTCTTTAAAACCGTGAAGTGTGTTATTGTTTTTTATTGGCAGCATAAAGTTTTGTGTTTATAGTTAATTAATACAGTATTGATGTCTAAATGTTTATTTGAATTACATTTGGCTTTAACTAGATGACCGATATAAAGAAATACTTGCAATGGACATAAAAACCCACAACGAGTCCCGGCTGATATAACCTTTCTGCGGTGTCAGGCTTGAAGAAATGTCAAGTGTCTTTTTCAACTGCACATAATCCAATTCACGTTTTAGGCATACATTGCCATACATGACGCGACCAAGAAAGCAATGGGCTTAAACGCCATTTTTTTCAGTCAATAAACATTTAACGGCTTGCGGATGGGCGGCTAGAGAAAGGTCCATTATATCAAGTCCAACTCTCTAAGTTTCGAAAAACTGTTGCATAGAGGAGAAGTTAAACATGAGGAATTACAATTCGTTAGTAGTCTAAGGCAAAACGGTCCATATAGTAACTTATTTGAGAACAAATCTCTCAACACAAAAAAATGAAGTTTATCATTACAAACTTTTGATAAGATTATATTTTGCTTAACCAATTTATGCCTAGAAAAACGGCCTTGGCAAACAGCGTAGACCCAGATGAGACACCGCATGATGCGGTGTCTCATCAGGGTCTGCGATGTTTGCTTAAAGGAATTTCTGTAAGAAATATTCTAAATAAAGAAATAAATATACTAGACATCCCTAATTTTGGAAATAAATGGATCCAATTAGAAGGATGGGAGAGTGCACTAGGCATAAATGGGTTAATTGATGACAATGATCCAAGTCATGATGCGTCTTAACGTTAACGCACTTATAAGCGCGATGCGCACTAAAATATCGAATTACTTACTCGTAGCCTGCATATTAAATAAATAGTTCGTGCGATACCGATTTGTAATACCCTGCTCTAAATCCTGTTGGCTTGCTCCAACCGGATACAATTCACCCAGTATGTCATGCTTGTGAGCTTAACCAGTAACGCTAAATTCGGATATGCAAGGGGTATTGTCCAATTAAGAATTGTCATTATTTGCTTCCGGTTTATATATTTATATGCGCTATAGCGGTCGAGGCCGGATACAATCTTGCACACTTCAGCAGCATTTATGTACCTTCATTCCTCCATCAGAATAAAGTTTCATTTATTCGAAAGGGGGGATTTATACGTACACATCTGTTTCTTTTCAAGGCTGTGATATATTTGTTTAAATTATGTCATTTTTAACAACGATTCAGTTGTTAATTTATTAAACGTATCGTATGACATACGAAACAGTTGATGAAACAAAAGCTTCAATTATTCCAACTGGGGGATACATACGTAAACATCTTGTTCATTACAAGGCTGTGATATATTGGTTTAAATTATTATATTTTTTTCCATAACGATTCACTTGTTAATTTATTACCCGTGTCGTATGGCATACGAAACAGTTGAAGAAACATGTGTGACTTTGCATATCGATAATAGGAGATGTTTCTCGCCATGGTTCATAGACGACTTACTGGCAAATTGTGAAGAAAAATATTATGTATGATATATATAGTAAGGGGCTGTTATAGTGAAAAAAGAAATGGTTAGATATGTAAAACTGTTCTTTGCTGCTGCCTTTGCATGCAAATGAAAGACTAATAAACTATTGAAAACGTACACAAAAAGCAAAGGCATTAAATGCTTACTGGCAAAAATACGATAGGAATGTACATATACATAAAAGGAGATTGTACATATTTCAAACTGACATATTTCAAAATGTACAACTTGATTGACAACTAGAGCAATCAGGTACAAAATCGAAATTGAAATCATAAATATTAAACCCCATGACCTTTCCAATCGACACGTGTATACCATGTTGCTGATATATTGTATCTATACAAGAGACAAGTGTATACCATGTTGTTGATATATGGTATCCATACAAGAAACACGTGTATAACAGGTTACTGATATATGGTATCCATACAAGAGATATGTGTATTACAGGTTACTGATATATGGTATCCATACAAGAGACACGTGTATACCATGTTACTGATATATGGTATCCATACAAGAGACACGTGTATACCATGTTGCTGATATATGGTATCCATACAAGAGACACGTGTATACCATGTTACTGATATATGGTATCCATACAAGAGACACGTGTATACCATGTTGCTGATATATTTTATCCATACAAGAGACATGTGTATACCATGTTACTGATATATGTTATCCATACAAGAGACACGTGTATACCTTGTTGCTGATATATGGTATCAATACAAGAGACACGTGTATACCATGTTACTGATATATTGTATCCATACAAGAGACATGTGTATAACAGGTTACTGATATATGGTATTCATACAAGAGACACGTGTATACCTTGTTGCTGATATATTGTATCCATACAAGAGACACGTGTATACCATGTTGCTGATATATGGTATCCATACAAGAGACACGTGTATACCATGTTACTGATATATCGTATCCATACAAGAGACATGTGTATACCATGTTACTGATATATGGTATCAATACAAGAGACACGTGTATACCATGTTGCTGATATATGGTATCAATACAAGAGACACGTGTATACCATGTTACTGATATATTGTATCTTTACAAGAGACAAGTGTATACCATGTTGTTGATATATGGTATCCATACAAAAGACATGTGTATAACAGGTTACTGATATATGGTATCCATACAAGAGACACGTGTATACCATGTTGCTGATATATGGTATCCATACAAGAGACACGTGTATACCAAGTTACTAATATATGGTATTCATACAAGAAACAGGTGTATACCTTGTTGCTGATATATGGTATCCATACAAGAGACACGTGTATACCAAGTTACTAATATATGGTATTCATACAAGAAACACGTGTATACCTTGTTGCTGATATATGGTATCCATACAAGAGACACGTGTATACCAAGTTACTAATATATGGTATTCATACAAGAAACACATGTATACCTTGTTGCTGATATATGGTATCCATACAAGAGACACGTGTATACCAAGTTACTAATATATGGTATTCATACAAGAAACACGTGTATATCTTGTTGCTGATATATGGTATCCATACAAGAGACACGTGTTTACCATTTTGCTGATATATGGTATCAATACAAGAGACACGTGTATACCATGTTGCTGATATATGGTATCCATACAAGAGACACGTGTATACCATGTTACTGATATATGGTATCCATACAAGAGACATGTGTATACCATGTTGCTGATATATGGTATCCATACAAGAGACACGTGTATACCATGTTGCTGATATATGGTATTCATACAAGAAACACGTGTATACCTTGTTGCTGATATATAGTATCCATACAAGAGACACGTGTATACCATTTTGCTGATATATGGTATCAATACAAGAGACACGTGTATACCAAGTTACTAATATATGGTATCCATACAAGAGACGCGTGTATAACAGGTTAGTTATATATGGTATATATACAAGAGACACGTGTATACCATGTTGCTGATGTATGGTATCAATACAAGAGACACATGTATACCATGTTGCTGATATATGGTATCCATACAAGAGACACGTGTATACCAAGTTACTAATATATGGTATCCATACAAGAGACACGTGTATACCATTTTGCTGATATATAGTATCAATACAAGAGACACGTGTATACCAAGTTACTAATATATGGTATCCATACAAGAGACACGTGTATAACAGGTTAGTTATATATGGTATCCATACAAGAGACACGTGTTTACCATGTTGCTGATATATGGTATCCATACAAGAGACACGTGTATACCATGTTGCTGATATATGGTATCCATACAAGAGACACGTGTATACCATGTTGCTGATATATGGTATCCATACAAGAGACACGTGTATACCATGTTGCTGATATATGGTATCAATACAAGAGACACGTGTATACCATGTTGCTGATATATGGTATCCATACAAGAGACACGTGTATACCATGTTGCTGATATATGGTATCAATACAAGAGACACGTGTATACCTTGTTGCTGATATATGGTATCCATACAAGAGACACATGTATACCATGTTGCTGATATATGGTATCCATACAAGAGACATGTGTATAACAGGTTACTGATATATGGTATTCATACAAGAAACACGTGTATACCTTGTTGCTGATATATGGTATCCATACAAGAGACACGTGTATACCACGTTACTGATATATTGTATCTTTACAAGAGACAAGTTTATACCATGTTGTTGATATATGGTATCCATACAAGAGACATGTGTATAACAGGTTACTGATATATGGTATCCATACAAGAGACACGTGTATACCATGTTGCTGATATATGGTATCCATACAAGAGACACGTGTATACCATGTTGCTGATATATGGTATCAATACAAGAGACACGTGTATACCATGTTACTGATATATGGTATCCATACAAGAGACACGTGTATACCATGTTACTGATATATTGCATCCATACAAGAGACACGTGTATACCATGTTGCTGATATATGGTATCAATACAAGAGACACGTGTATACCATGTTGCTGATATATTGTATCCATACAAGAGACACGTGTATACCATGTTACTAATATATGGTATCCATACAAGAAACACGTGTATACCTTGTTGCTGATATATGGTATCAATACAAGAGACACGTGTATACCTTGTTGCTGATATATGGTATCCATACAAGAGACACGTGTATACCATGTTGCTGATATATGGTATCAATACAAGAGACACGTGTATACCATGTTACTGATATATGGTATCAATACAAGAGACATGTGTATACCATGTTGCTGATATATACAATTGACTCATTTTAAATTTGGTCAAAAAGAATTGTCAATTAAATGACGACATACATACATATATGTCTATAGGCGTAAAAGTTTGCCAGTAGGAATGATTGTATGCCTTTATATAATTGTACCTCATTAAAGCATCTGTGTGTATAGCTACTTTTTACCTAAATGATACGGGATAGTAAGCAGGCGATTACATTCAATTTAAGATAACCTACTGGTTAAATTACGCCCAGTGCATAACGAGGTTTGAAAATAAATAGATTTAAAACCGCTTCTCTCTTAATTAAGCAGACGACACCTGGGAGGTATACGCGACTTCACGCTTATTTAACGCTTTGTTTGGGGTCTGGTTCGTATTCCTTCTATGTAAACGCTTTATACAAACAATATCGTATTCGCTATATACGACGTTACCCCTGAGAAATGCTTTAACTTGAAGTTTATACAAAGAACTTTTGTTAACAAATTCTGGACCGTTTCAACCAATGAAACGTTTATCATTAATTTGTTTACAAAACTCGCTAGTAGATCCGATCTGCCGATGATACCCTGCCCAGTCGGTAGGCCGTAATGATTATAATACGTTATCTGTGTCAAAGCAAACACCTACCTACATTTTTCAGATAGTTCATAAAATTTAAAAAGCCCACAATTATTAAATGAATAATTTCCGTTACAAAAGTGTATGAAATATGTATAGATGTCTTTAGAATAGAGTGGGCGCCTTTCGTCTTTTTTTAAAAGCTTAACTGCTGGATAAAACGAACCGTCGCCTTAAATAGCTCTACATTTATGTCTTCAATAGCTTTAGTTAATAATTGAAAATCCACAAATCCGGAGAGGACTTACCGATGTACCAAATGTACTATCCAGCGAAAATGCACACCACAGTTATGCTGGTCACCGAAAAAGTCTTTGAAAAATAATACAAGCTGCACAGTTTCGTTCATGTCTACTTACATATTTGCAAACCACTTACAATTCATGTAAGTGCCAGTGTACATGTGCATATATGAAGCTTATATATGTGTTTTTGTGGCTTAAATACATTAATGTATTATGAACATCAAAATAACAGCGATTAAAACAATTTAAAATTGTCTGGCTGTTTTCGTGTTGTTTTTTTTTCGTTTTTTGTCTAATACTCTATAGAATTATTCTTATATCATCAGTAAGGAAAATGAACACGTTCTTATCTTACATTTCTATTGCATGTATAAGTTGTGTATGCCTATCTATTATGTCTTACACTAAATAGTTTAATATGCCCTTTTCCGCTGAATAGAAACACATTCTTTACTTTCTACTCCGTAACAACCATTTCTAATTAATTTTGTGTATTTATATAACCATCTATCATGAAATGTTTACAATCTCAAATATTTGTATGCAAACTTATTTGATTTTATGTCACTGCCCTTATCATCTCACCACCGACATTTGTTGTTTCTTGAAATAATATTTTTTTCAACATGCAAAAGATCACCATTGGCGACCATCATGTGACAATCACTCTTGACGACCATCATGTGACAATCACTATGGGCGACCATGTGACAATTACTCTTGGCGACCATCATGTGACATTCACTATTGGCGACCATCATGTGACAATCACTCTTGGCGACCATCATGTGACATTCACTCTTGACGACCATCATGTGACAATCACTCTTGACGACCATCATGTGACAATCACTCTTGGCGACCATCATGTGACAATCACTCTTGACGACCATCATGTGACAATCACTCTTGGCGACCATCATGTGACATTCACTCTTGACGACCATCATGTGACTATCACTCTTGACGACCATCATGTGACAATCACTCTTGACGACCATCATGTGACAATCACTCTTGACGACCATCATGTGACAATCACTCTCGGCGACCATCATATGACAATCACTCTTGGCGACCATCATGTGACATTCACTATTGGCGACCATCATGTGACAATCACTCTTGGCGACCATCATGTTACATTCACTCTTGGCGACCATCATGTGACAATCACTATTGACGACCATCATGTGACAATCACTCTTGGCGACCATCATGTGACAATCTCTCTTGACGACCATCATGTGACAATTACTCTTGGCGACCATCATGTGACAATCACTATAGGCGACCATCATGTGACAATCACTCTTGGCGACCATCATGTGACATTCACTCTTGAAGACCATCATGTGACAATCACTCTTGACGACCATCATGTGACAATCACTCTTGACGACCATCATGTGACAATCACTCTTGACGACCATCATGTGACAATCACTCTAGTCGACCATCATGTGACAATCACTCTTGACGACCATCATGTGACAATCTATTTAAATAATTTTTGGGTCATCCTCCATAGGACTATGTCAGGTAATGCATTTAAAAAATATGTACGTTTTTGCTTTTTTACAAAATAGTTACATACCTCCAATTATGTAAATGTTATTCAATGAAGGTCACTAACTTGACGCGGGATATCAGCGCCTTAAAATTGACCACAGAAAAAACAGGACATTTGAAATAAAATATTATCTCAACTGGTTAAAAGTGATATTAGAAAACTAAGTAAAATTTAGGTGAGAAAAAAATATTTTAAACAAAGAATGTGGATTGTATTTAAAGGGACCGTCAACCGCGATTGACGAAAAAAAAAGAAAAGTTCTAAAATACCGCATTTTTTACAATTATCAGTTTATATTGATTAAAATATTACGACTGGTATATTACATTACTTGAAAAAAATCATAGTTTCAGTATATTCGGTAATACAATTTCGCGATGTGAAATCGAAAGTACATCGCGAAAATAGGTGACATAACGATATACACACTATAAATAACACAAGTAGATTTATCAATCTATTTATAAAATATATACAATTTACAACGCATGCACAATTTGCATTCCTGGGTTTACCAAGTGACGATGATGATCAATCTACTTGCGTTATTTATAGTTAACTAGTAGTTACCTGGTACCTGTACCCAGTAAAATTTATAACCAAATACAGGGGCGGCTCAAGGATTTCTGGTTAGGGGGGGGGGCGGGATATTGAAAGATTTGCTGGGGGTCCAGCTAGGGTCCCTGGTGGGTGCAGGGCAAAGCCCTGCTAGGGGGTTCAGGGCGGCGAAGCCCCCCGTAAGCTCCACGATTTTAGTGATTTTGAAGGCTTTAACAACCACTTCTCGAGCATGTCACGCCTTATATACTTTCATCAAAATACCTTCTTATAATGTCAATATAGTGCATAGTTTATAATTTAGGGGGTCCAGGTGGGCAAAGCCCTCCAGAAGCTCCACGATTTTAGTGATATTGAAGGCTTTGACAAGTTCAAATAGGTGATTTAGAGTTAGTTAAGTGTGAAACATAAAATGAATTGACTTTACTTTGGCGATTTTAGGGGGGGGGGGCGTACGCCGCGTTCGCCCCCCCCCCCCCTGGATCCGCCTAGGGAATATACTGAATATATTGAAACTTAAGAAGTAATGTAATACACCAGTCGTGATATTTTAATCAATATAAACTAATAATTGTAAAAAATATGATATTTTAGAACTGTTCTTTTTTCGTCAATCGCGGTTGACGGTCCCTTTAAAATAAAACAAGTATGTAAAAAGCGTTATTGACATATTGCCAGATAAGCGAGAATATTCACACTTTTAACATGTGCAGTAACTTATCCGTATATTTGGTCTATTCACATTCAGCGCACATATGATACAGTTTCGAGGAAAGATAAACCAAGGTGCTTTTTTTAGTTGTTGATACCTTTATAAGGGAAATAATTTACCACTTAAAACCGTCCACTCCTTATAATGACATTTCCATATGCTACGCCCTGCCGTAAATGTAAAGCCGATTTCATGGTTTCTTTAAGGCACCGAATTTGCATTATGTGTCGTCAAATATCAATCATTCTATATATGCTTGAATACATTTCTTGTGATGTAGCATATAATTGCTTACTGACCATACGTTGTGGTAAAATGGACGTTGAGCATTTAATACATGAATCGGCGAGGAAACAACTGAGTTCATTCATATGCATTTCATGCGACACACACATACGGGTAATCCAGAACCATCCGTTTTCAAATTCTGAAGTTTTGTTCTCAACAATGTCATTTAATACTATGTTCTTTCTCCCTTAATCGATACTTGATGTAGTATTTGGTGTAATTCTTCTTTTTTCGCATCAATTTTAAGGATAACAATTTAAAAAAGTTATCACATAATAAAATGAACACAGATTACGACTTTTGCTTCTTGCGTTTGTTCTGTCGTCTGCGATGACGTCTCAAGTGTCGTCTGCCTCTACTTCTTTCCAGTTCAGTGCGCGCCTGCAGGCGTTCCGCGCGGAATACGTTGAGTAGTTCCCTCAGCACCGTATCCGCCTCCACCTTGCCCCAGACACCGAGCACGAAGGACTCGATCTCGCACTCGTTTGACCCCCTCACGATCCGGAAGTAGCCACCTTCGCCCCAGGCTGTGCCCCACGAGTTTGCGCACAGCTACGGAGAAAGGGAAACTTACAAAAATTTGAATTCATACCTCAGCGCATTTAATGTAACCAGTTTTTTACTACCGGTTAATCATTTGCGTCCATTTTATCAATTAAAAATGTGTTCAATTCCCATTTGTATTACTTTAATTTTACTAAAGACGAATTCAATTTTGCAATAATGAAGATATTAAAGACATGGAACAGTTCCATATATTATTAAATGACGGACAAAATATATACCGAGAGCAAGCTATCTTATTGATCTCTATATTAATAGCGAAAATAACGGGTATGCAAACATGGAACATAAGAAAACATATGCTAAAGAAACACGTCAAAACTAATTTGCTGCATGATTTGTATGCACACAACTTACCCAGTATCTCACCAGGCGCTGACTTATCACCTCCTCGCCCCAACTGAAAAATAAATCATTCAATGGCCTTGGTAAATTTAAACGTTCAACCCATTTATGCCTAGTAGACTCTCCCATCCTTCTAAATTAGATCAATTTATTTAAAAAATTAGGGATTTCTAGTATATTTATTTCTATATTTAGAATATTTCTTACAGAAATTCCTTTAAGCAAACATGCGGCGTCTCATTTGGGTCAACGCTGTTTGCCAATGCTTTTTTTCTAGACGCTAGGCATAAATGGGTTAAGTATTTTATGTTCAACACGATAAGGGCGAAAACTAAATGCAAAAACAATTGGATGCAGTTCAAATCAACCAGTTGAGACGACAGCACATACCCGATGATCCTGACGGAATGGTACAGCCTTCTATCGTCCTCCTGGAAGGCGGAGACCGAGCCCGTGCGTGAGTACTTGTAGACCCCAGACCGGTACATGAAGAAGTCGTCCTGAACACGGAACGTCGCTGTGGCAAAACACAATCATAGCTGTTTGTGTGGACATGGCAGTGTTTTCGTGTAGATAATAATAACAAGGCAGTACAAGAGACACCTAAATATCCCGCCGATATTTCGCCTTTGAAGTGTTGACCATGACTTTGGGTAAGCGTGATTGACTGATGAATTTCGGTCGTCTACTAAAAGGCATTAATTTGTTATGAGTATCCTTCAATAGGTAAAGCAGATACGAAGCATATAGGAAAGATAGTCTATACAATAACCTTCAAGTTTTACGCCGGTGTGACATACTCATGCCTTCTGCGCATCGTCTAAATGACTTCAACATGTTGGCGAAATTTCGTGGAAATCCTCTAATGGTTATTGGGGAAATAGAGCGGATACGATCCGGCATGCTCCAACTTTCGACCTTGAGGTCTGGCATAACTGACTTTTGATCTGGCACAACTGTCTCATGTCGTGTGCACATTGTCTCGATGGCTTTATCATTATAGCAAATGTTTAAAAGAGAAATGAAGCGTGACTGACTAAGAAGTTTCAGACATCGTCTCAGTGACCATAACATTGAAGCCAATTTTCATGGATATCTTTCAAAGAGTATATGAGATACGAAGCAGGGAAGAAAATGGAGGTTCAAATTTGTCCTGAAGTATTACCTTAACCTTGACCACGCATGAGCGACTCATACCATCTGCACATCGCCCCAGTGTCATTATGGCCTTAACATTTCAGACAATTTCCATGGGTATGCTTCAAATGTTATAGGCCATAAGGAGCAGACATCAAAGTGTTACGAAGAGACCGATGGACGAACGGCATGTTTAAATCCACATCCGCTTTACGGTAGAGACGTTAACATTACAAAGTTTAACCAACGATAACTGTTAATGTGGACACCAAACGGTATTAACAGGTATATTGTCTAATTGTTTTTCCGAAGTAGAGGCACATCTTTTATGTTACGCATACAGTCATTTAAGACCTTCATACAGAAAATTATGTATACCTTGCACTGGTCCATTCATTTCTATTTCTGCCATGATATCTTTTACCTGTAAAATAATGTATCCAAATACTTTCATCAGCTATAAAATTCGCTTTTGTTACGTTTAACGCATTTAAATTATAATAGTTTTGAATTCAGATGCAAATAACTTTGCTTTCTATGTCACTTAATGTAAACCCGAACAATTAAACACTTTACAGATTGAATAGTTATTCCATACTATATTGTATTTATTCAATTATCTCAGTTAATACATAAGTTAATCCAAGCTATTCCTTATATCATCTCACTTAATCAAAAGTTATCCATTAAAGCATCTCAGTTCATGGAGTAGTATTATTAAGTTATTCCTTTAATTATCTCAGTTAATTTAAGTAATTTCAAGATATTCATTTATTTATCTCAGTTCATACAGTAGTTCTACGATATTCCTTTTATTATATAAGTCATGCATAAAATGAGTAATCCACCTTTTGCAAGCGAACGCTGGTGTGACATTGAATGCATTCTGATCAGGAGGTAAATACCTGTACCTTTTAATTAATTATATCCACGAGTTTTATCTTTTTACTCATTCACACCTTTCAATTTTAAAAGCTGGTTTCTTGTTAGTGTATATAAGTTCTATAGATTTTGATAAAAACATTAATGATTTATTCATCAGTCTATTTTCCAGTTTAGATAGTCATCATGTGGGTAAGTCAACCGCCTTGCTTTTTTATTTAGGTCGTTTCTGTATCTAAATATAATAACGTATTAAAGATTAATTACACGCCGCGATTACCGATGACGAGATCTTGTATGGGGGCGTGGCCTCGTATATCAGCTTGTCCCGGGTCTGTCGGCCGGCCGGGCACCAACGATCCCGCTGCAGGTCACGTGCCAGACATGTGCCGTTCTTGCCGTTGACCCCGCTGGTGTAGGGGTAGCAGGCCTCCGTCGTCACCCTGGGGCACAGAACTTCATTTTGCATTTGGTGGAATTTGTATTGGCAAGTATTGCACGCGTAACTTAGAGCGTGTTGGCCGGAAAATGTCCCGGTCGGATGAAACCACTTTTATGTTATTTGACAAGGCGGGATATTCCCCTTTCACAGTTTTGCAGGGTCAAACAAACCTAATCAGACCCGTGTAAATCCCACTGCGAGTTCTATTATAGAATTAATCCAGAATGGCCTACATTTTTGAAAAAAAAACAAACTTTTCCTAACGAGACAAAAAACAAAGCTGACATATTGGACAAAAGATTAAACCCAATTAAATTGCATCACATCACAGCCCTGACCTCAAAGAAATGAAAAAACATCTTACTTGCATCTGTTAATAGTAAATTCACATGTTTCACTACATTATTTGGCATAATAAATACGTAACGCCTTTGCTTCTCTTCTTCGACGGATACAATTAACAAAACACTGTAATTACGTTACCCTCGATGTCTCAGGAACCACCAGGCGCTATCAAGGTTACCGCCCAGACAACCGCCCTGGTTGTTATCACTACATGAGAGCAGATTCTGTGGGGACAGGTCCAACACCATGGCGCCCCGGGACTCAATGGACAGTCGATCAGCTGCCAGCGCTGCAACGGTATAAGGATAAATACGTTGTAGTCATGATGTTCGATCACTTGTTAGCGTTATTATCATTTAAGGATTAATAAGTTTGTATCTATTATCTTCGATCATGTGTAAACTCAATTGCAATTTTTATACTAAAAGAACGTAAGGTTGATACTAGAGTCACCTTTTTATGCAGAAAACCCCAGTTTCATACACTGTTGAAAATTAACATAGTGGTTCATTTTGCCCGAAACGGACATATTTTACTACAAGTCTAAGAGGGATTTTGATTTTAAAATAACTGGAATAAAACTCGTTAAAGGTACTTGTTCACAGACTGGCAATTTGATTTTAGTAAAAAAAGTAATAGATGCAAAAATGAATAAGGTCCAACCAAATGAAATATCGCTCATGGAAAAAAATAATGCTTCGTTTATTGATAAACATAAATCGAAAAAGACAGAATATGAAAATTGTAACGTTGTAATTAATCCTTGTTCAATACGAGCATTACTTAAGAAGCGTTTAAACTACTTTGCGACTGCAAATGCTTGAAAGACAGGTCGTAGCGCGCTTTAGTTTGCTCAGAATGGTCTCGGGTTCCAATCTTAGAATGAGACAAACATAAGCATACATTATTCGACTTTTTCATGTTATTACATGTAGTTTCATAATAAGTTTATGATAATATTTTCCAATATAACAGGTTTCTTAGTTTTCTTATTATAACATGTAAGACATTTTCAGAATAAGATAACATGTAAACACGTCTCTTTCAGCAAAATTGATCGTATTTCTGTTGTTTCCTGACCGGTTGTAGAGAATGCCCAAGATGCTGCACAGTTGCCCTGGTCACGGACCCCGTGTACCCAGCCAGGCCACTTCTTCCGGGAGTCAAACTCGCGCGGCAGACTTTTATCGTTCAGTACCTGAAATGTGGACACAACAGAACAGGTTTGATTAATTTTACTAAAGTGACAAAGTTGTGTATCTTTCAGAGCGTGTTTTGTACTCAAAATAGTTTACAAAAAATAACCTATTATTCGTAAACTCTATTTGCACAACTTACGCTCTGAAATCGTGTCCTATATTTGTTTTCAGTTTAAATTGTGCACATATTTCACAGGTTTACAGTAAACTTAAACGTTCGTGCTGTCGAGCCATATCCCACATTAAATATGATGTCTGCATTAAAGTAAATAAGGACATGATGTAAAGTACTGTATAATTATCACCAAAATACGACACAAATCAACATCGATGTTTCTCCTGTTATATGCTTTTTTTGCATCGAGTCAAACCACCATATAATAAAGCGCGTAAACCTAAATATTTGAACAATTATTTAATTTAGTGCATAGATAACAATTTGTTATGATTGCCCTTAAGCGGTCCATCCACACACAATATCATTGTCAACTTCACTGACTCAATAATATTGACAGAATATTTTTTGCCCTTTAGCCATGTTGACTGTATGGAAATTTTGACGAGACTACATATAGAAATGTATAAATATTGATTAAATATTATTGAAAGGTGCAAAACACTCGTCAATACAATTGACAATCAGTCAATAAATATTTGAGATCTCTGATTTTCTTCAATACATTGACTCAATCTTCAATAACATCCATTCACTATAAATTTTATTAAAAATTGACAATTATATTGATTGTGGATGGGCTGCTTTAATCATCTAACCTCAATGTTCGACATGTTTATTACAGGTTCATCCGGTTTGTTGGTTCCCAGCCGGTATCGACGCCCCTCCTCGAGCGTGAGGCCCCAAAACTGAGAGTAATTGCTCGCCTGCCATCTGCAAAAGCAAACACATTACAGCAGTCACCTCCAAGGGTACTGTAATCTTCACAAGAACAACATTGCATGAAAGTTACATAAACAGCAAACTAGGAGCAAAAACAGTATGAAGCATATCTTAGTCGATATTTGGAATTCAGAGAATGATTAATTGATGCTTTTTTACCAGGGTTATAGAACGACTTGCATGTAACGTTCTAATATGTCGGATACCGTTACTATGGTAACATGACGTAATACCTACCCGTATTTGTTTGGGTACTTGTTGACGGTGTCTATAACATTTTCTTGTATGAGACACACATTGTTTCCACATTGAAACGAGTACCCGTTGGTACTGATGATGTCTCTTACACATCGACTGAAACATAGACCATAGGCCACTTGTAGCATGTGTGCTTTTGATCATTAATATTATATACATTTGGACTAGTTTTAATGGACCGTGCTCTGTGAAAAAGGGGGTTTAATGCATGTGCGTAAAGTGCAGTCCCAGATTAGCCTGTGCAGTCCGCACATGCTAATCTGGGACGACACTTTCCGTTTTTATGATAGTTTTCGTTTAAAGAAAGTCGCTTCTTAGCAAAATCAAGTTTGGGCGAAAAGTGTCGTCCCTGATTAGCCTCCTGTGTGGACTGCACAATCTAATCTGGGTTGAAACTTTACGCACATGCATTAAACCTATTTTTCACAGAGCGAGGCTCAAACGTATATGTGCGTAATTAGTAGCCCCCTAGTGGCCAGGAAGGTTTACCAGTTTATTTTTACACTCAGCACATTTACAAATGCGATATGAGGTACAATAATACAAATACAAATACAAGATACAGGACAGACTGCGGGTATACACAATTATTATGATGTGTGTGAATATTTATAATATACACAAACATCAACAGTAAACAAGCTTATGAACATACTAGAAAGTATCTAATGCGATAATTATTCAAACAAAATATCATCAAAACATAGACAATAACTTGTTGTGTGCCGGTTGGCTAATGCATTCTGATCAAACCTTCATTTAAAGGGATCTTTTCACGCTTTGGTAAATTGACAAAATTGAAAAAAGTTGTTTCAGATTCGCGAATTTTCGTTTTAGTTATGATATTTGTGAGGAAACAGTAATACTGAACATTTACAATGCTCTGATATAGCCAGTATACGCATCTTTTGACGATTTTAAAACCTAAAAATTATAAAGCGTTGCAACGCGAAACGATTGAATAATTTGGAGAGTTCTGTTTTTGTCGTTAAATTTTGTGAAACTACGAAGATTGCTTATATAAGGTACGTCAACAATGTGTACACGGCGGAATAGCTCAGTAGGCTAACTCGTTTTTACTTCAGGACTCTGGCAAGACTCCAGGGGTCTCTGGTTCGAAACCTGCTCCGGGCAATGTTCTTTTCCTTTTTTAAATTTTATTCTTGATTTTTTACTGGAGCTTTTACGATCCAATGTTTACATTTATCAATATAAAGCATTTAATGAATAAGTTTAATAATGCCAAAATCTGTGAAAAGGCCCTTTAAGAACTTGCCTAGATTCAATAGTATGTGATTGTTCTTTACGTTCATTAAGGCGTCAAAACTTAGACAAGTACTGTTTCTTATATATTTTCGAGGCATAAGTTGTTTTCGTGATTCGTTGAATACAGTACATTTAAAGAGGTAATGATATTTGTCACCAACTTCGCGAGCGTTACATAAAGTGCATAGTCTATTACAACCTTCTGTGTTTGACCATCTATGTTTTTCAATTGGAAGTTGGAATCAGAAGGAATCAGCTTCCCTTCATATTGAACACTTCTGAGGTAAAATCTTAAAGAGGGTGTGAGATTGTTTAGATATTTTCTAACGCATGCACTGTCAACTATTTTAAGGGACATGGGTCCGTCTAGATAAATCTCTATTAGAGAGTTAAAATGTCATTGTTAAAATGCCGCCTTTAAAAAAAACTATTAAGTATTTCAAATGTCCAGAACGACATAAGTCTGACAGGAAAATACACTTATTTACAGGTCAAATCTGCGGAGGGGCAGACGCCAACCTAAATAATACACTATTGGACAGTTCATATGTCCGGAGGAGATGGAATATTGTCAAAAACTCGTTTTTTATTCAATCAAATATTCGAATAATCGCATCATACGTATAACAAAAATTGAACTCTGTTGCCTGGAAGACAAAGCATTTAAGCACCTTAAATCCAATGCCGTCTTGTACTTTTCACAGTGTGCTTACTGATAAAAAATGCATTTGCTGAACTTATTTTGTCATCAACACATTTCAACACGCCTTATGGCATGGTAACGGTGAGATACAATTTAATGTATTCATGAATTTTAGCAAAAGTTTGCATCAAATTTCCATTATGCTATAGACATGGCATTAAATGAATTTATATTTAACTAATGCATGTATTATCTCGTCATTCGTAAAGTGTGTGTACGAGGTAATATTGTTTTACACATTTAATATTTTTTCGGTTATTATTATATAGCTCACCACAGGTTACAGTTAATCTTCACCTGGTCATTCTGTTGGTAGTATCTACCATTGTACTCGCAGGGAGCTGAAACGGTATAAATGATGGATGTATGATAAGATCCTGTTCAAAACAATTTTTCGATAACATGCCATATTTCTAAAGCATTATTTATTATATAACAAGTATTATTCACGCTACTTTTTTATATTCGTTGGACGCAATCAAAATAGATCTACTCGTTTTATCTTGTCAGCGTGTCGGCAGACTGCATGATATAAGACACTATGTGTGACGTGAGATGCAAATAAATGGACAGATTCGCATTAAATGGATTTAATGAGAGTAAGTTTTCTATAAACTGTTAATAATACTTCGTGTTATCAATGCAAAATTTGGAAAGGAAAATACACGTGAAACAATAATTTGTCTCGGATAAATGTTAAACATTGAGGGGGAAAAAAGCTTAATGTAAATAGATATAGCGTGAAATGGTAGCACAGACCGGTCTTTTGACTAAAAGATCTTTTCACGGAGAATAAACACATGTAAAGGTCGGGTAAATGCGACGTTGAGTCACCAGGATATATAATACCCTCATACACTTTCGCGCGTATCAATCAAGAAAACTGTATTATTTACTTAAATGTCAAATATGTATTTGCATTGTTAAGTCCAGTCGAAGAGATTTTTTCTATAAAATAAAATCGTAAAAACGTAAGCAATGTAACTAAATAATATAATTTCTGGTTACAAGTATTGAAAGTCACATTTATTGGATTTAATTTAATAACATTTCATAAATTGAAATAAATTCCCATACATCTTTTCTTTTCCTAAAAACATTAATTGCTGTTTAATTATGAAGTATTTTCACTGCACTTCAGTTGTTAAGTGAAAAGTCTGTATAGTATGACATACAATACAGTTTATGCAAAAATTTGATCCCATCATTAAATGTCATTTTGGATAGTATTACATAAAATAATGTATGATTAGTATAAATACCAGATTCTTATTTATGATACGAAATGCTTTTTTCGTCAATTAAAGTTATTTACCAACTTTAACCCAGAGACATTGCTTCGTGTGTTTTGATCATTATTATCTTATAAATAAGAATTACATTATCAACAATTTCAAATAACAATGTTTATGTTTGTAAAGAATATGTAAATGAAACCTTATAAGACTGGTCAAAACATTATAACATGATTATATTCCATATTAAATCGTAATATATTTCAAAACAATTTAACAGGATGAAAAGTATCTTAACAGTTTATAAATTTACCTTTCTTGATATGTTAAGAATGCAAATTGATTTGCTGTGGTTGCTGTTCTGAACGAGAAGGTTTACATACTGCATCCCAGATTTTCCAGCCACAGTAACATTTCTGTAGGTTTTTATCAAGGTTGGCGCTGATTTGGAATTGTTGTATCACAAAGGAAAGAAATCCGAGATTATCTACAGCAGTATGTCTAATATGATGTTTACTGATCCTCTTTACTATGCCATCAACTAATCCGTGTTATATATATTTATATATATTCCAGAATCAGACTCGGAAAAAAAACAATATTTTCTCTTCATTTCTTAAAGAATTGAACTTTTCATATTAATCAACTTTATACGAGTTTGCCAATAAATCCACATTCATGTAAATTGATTGTGAGAAGCCACGTTTTGTTGTGTCTAATGATTGCTATGTTGCATTGTTTGTGTATCCTCTTTATTCATATTTGAGGTATTGTTCTCCAAATGACGAAGATATCAAGGCTGTTTCGTCTGTTTTTCATGGAATACAGCTCACTTCCATTTACTTTTATTTGTTTAAACTTAAATAAATCCCTTAAGGTTTTGAATGATAACAGTAACACATATTCATACACGAACTAAAAGAATTAAATGTGAACCAAAGTATTGCCAGGTCTTATTTTTTTTAAGAGTAACCAATAAACTAATTGGCTGCATCATTCAAAATCTTTATTGAAATAAAAGTTAACTTAAAAGAGGCGCATGCTATGTTTATTTCCTCCTTATATATTCGATTATTAAAACTACACATTTCCATACGCATATTTCTTTAGAAAAACAAGAAAATATTTAGATCTTTGGATTGCAAATAAACAGATTTTCAAAGCATGCATCCGGTTAGTTTAGAACTCGCGATTACACAGTTATAGAACCTCAATTGACGATTGTAAAACGCTTGAGTACTGCTATCGATACTGTGTGCATACGAAAAGTGAATCTATATAAATTTGTACTAACATTCATAACGATACTGCTACAGACAATAATTGCAGTAGCCTGCATGGGTGAATTCACACTGGATGATAGAATTCCCCCCAAAACGTCAAGGTCTTTTATATGAAAAGGGATATAATATATTGACCTGTTCTGCATATCTGAGAAATGTTTAATTAAAAAATAATATATATGTCAATTTAAATTACCGTATTATAACTGCATTAAGATTGTCAAATAATGTGTATGGGTTACCATTTATGATAAAATAAAACAATTGAAGAATATATTGTGTAATCATAAACATAGACATGTTTATTAGGTAATATAGGCCACTGTCCCAAAATACAGCATTTACATGAAAATATGTCAAACAGAGTGATACATAATCATACATTTAAGAACATTTAAGTGTGTTGTTATACACTTTATTTATGTAAAACATTTAATATACTAATGCTAGAATAGAAAAAGTTTCTCAAATGATAACTCTATACACATGATTAAAAAGTAAGAAAGAGCATTACAACAATCTATTTCAAGTATGTTAGTTTAAGGTTTCTTTTCTTGTGACAATCGAGTTATGCAAAAACTTAGCGATATTTATAATATTTTGTTCATCTTTTAAGCATAAGATAGTATAAAACATTTGATGAGATCGGTTTCTTAACCAGTCAGATTTGAAGAATGTTTGCCTAAATGTTTCGTATTCATCACATTAAAAAAGAAATGGTATTCATCTTCAACTACGTTTATATTATTTTTTACACACATAAATGGACAAAATCTTAAATGGTATATATTGATAAGTGGCGACCTTTCTCAATCATGAGATCCTGTGCTGAGCAACGCAAACCTGACAAAGTTTTCCTTAAAACAAAAGACAAATTAATATTTAGATATGGTTCACAGTACAAATCGGTTTTTAAAAATCTATAATGCAATGCTTTAGGAGAATTATCAATTTTTGATTTCTATACTTGAAGATAACAATCTTTTATTCGTGTTTTGAACAGATGTATAAAATTGTCTTCATGCCCAACACCTTGAGCAAACCAAACATAACCAAATCCGTAACTAAATAGTAATTCTCTGATATATATCTAGCTCCTTCTACCTGCATCATCTAACTCTTTTAACATTTTTACGTGGATATCGAAATATACAAGCAATTGATTTTATACCTTACAGTGCTAACATTTCTTGAGTTTTTGACCAAAGAAGTTTTGGCGTAAAATAAACACCAAGATATTTATAAGATGAGACAATATCAATATTTTCTCCACAATATGTCCATTTTTCAGTTTGTTTAACAACACCACCAATTCTAAACACGATGATTTTTGTTTTATCAAGATCAATTTCCAAATCAACAGATTAACAGAATTGTTCAATGGAATGTATTTGCCTTTGCGGACGTATGATGTTATCAGAGAAAGTGGAAACATCGTCAGTAAACATTAAAGCAATTTACTCATTTTTTTATATTCAGAAACATATATACCATGATCACATTTTGAGTGCAGATATGAAAATTGAAAAAATTATGGGACTGGTCATACAGCCCTGCCTCGTTCCAATATAACACGGGAAAAATTCCGTCAATCTGTTATTAACCTTAACACATGATTTTAACTTTTGCTATACATCGGTTGAAGAATAACCAAAAAATTACCATTAACATTTTTTCTTGCAAAAGCATTCCACAATTTTTGATGTTGTATGCTATCAAATGCTTTTGCAAAATCTAGAAAAATACAATAAAAACGACCTTTTTTCTTAGATAAATATTTTTGACAGAGCGCCATTACTGTAAAAATGTTATCTGATGTTGTATATTGTTTTCTAAACCCTACCTGTGACTCATCTATAACACCAAAAGTGTCACACCATATGGTCAATCTATTACTTAATATATGTCAAAAGATTTTACATATGTTGTCTATAAGTGAGATACCACGGTAATTATTAGGCTCGGTAATAGATCCTTTTTTATGTAGTGTAGTAATTATACTCTCGCTCCAATTATTAGGAAAAATACATGAATAAAAAATCTCAATAAAAAGTGGATTTAAAAAGGCAATATATAATTAATAGTAAATTTATACATTTCAATACAAATTCCGTCAGGTCCCCCTGAACGATTTGATTTTAGTGACGTATGCTATCAATGATTTCTTGGTTACAAATGAGTGCGTTTAAACTACTACAATCGTTTTGAATATTTTCAAAACTGATGTCATCTTGCTCTTGGGAATTGCTTTCTTTATTTATAAATAAATTTTTTAAATAATCATGCAATTGCGTTAGGTCTATACTCTTTTCTTGATGTTTACGGTTTCCTTTTAAAGTTTTCCAAAACATTTTAGAATTTTTGTCCGGGAACTTACTAGGTCATTTCGCTTTTTTTCAGATTATATGTCTTGTTTGTTTAAACATATAGATTTGAAAATATTTTTAGCCTTTATTGTCATTAGATCTTGTCTATCATTTGTAATTCTAAAATATCGTAAAGCTCGTGACTTTTCAATTTTAGCAATATGACATGCATGATCCCACCATTCAGGTTGTGAGGTAGTAAAATAAAATTTAGAATTTGACTTCATATTTTCCCAGTTTGAAATATATTTATATACGAACTTAAAGTACGATCGTTACGATTTCTTAATTTTTCTTTAAAAAAAACCCGGAAATTAATACAAAATTTATTATAAAAATCGTCTTTAAAATCATCGTTCCAAATAAACTGCTGCCATAAACGCACATTTGAATGACAAATATTGCTTGTTGAATAATTTGTTTGTGTTGATTCAAAACATAATTGGCAAATAAGTGGAAAATGATCAGAGTTATCTTTATCACCAATTTTAAAGTCAGGATTTATCTATACAGACTTGATGACGCAATCATATATTCAACGACACTTGCACCATTATTAGCAAAACAAGTAAAATTACCATCTTTATCACCAAAAAGACGACCATTTAAAATATGGATATCAAATGTACAACATAATTCTATAAGTGATAAACCAAAATTATTATAATGTTCATCTTTAGAATTTCTTCGAATTGCAAAATCATCAGATGGGTAATCAAAATCATTCCCAAATTAAAGGGTTGTACATATGTATATGTTGCAGCGGCGTATATCATCAGGCAGAATATGACCGAACCGTAGCTACATTGACATTTCGTGACAGAGAGAAAGCTATTTATTGACTGTCTATGAAACGTAACTGTAAATATCACGCTATGACATTTCCAAACACTTGAAAGTCAACCTGTCATTTGGAAATTTCGGGATATGATTTGTTTAAAAAATACTTGCCGTGGTGAATATGACCGAACAAAAGCGGTAAAATCAGCTAAAACAAAGCCCTGTAACTTGAAATTGCATGTTTTGCAATTTAACAATCGTGCAAATAAACCGCCGCCATATATCAAAAAAATGGCAAACAGGTCATGCACCGATTCAAAGTTGTAGGTGTTTACTTCTTAATGTAAATCCTGCAAACGTGGCATGTTCAATGCGCATAAGCTCTCGCTTAAATACTCACAAAGCACATGCAATACCTCATTAATTGCTAATTACAAATGCACGATAAGAATGTGCACACACATAGCAGGGAGTGATCATATTTCAAACTGTATAAGGTGATTTACAGCGAAAGCAATCCAGTTGGGCTAAGTAATGGATGATAGTCTAGTACACCATACACCCATTTAAACAATTCTAGTTTACATGATTGTAAGTTACGTATATATGCCATCATTATATACTTTTTGCACACAATTTATATCGTAAATAAGCAAATGAGATATTCGTGAAACAAAGTAATTATTATATTGCATGACTGTATCGTCGATCCGTTCAAATAATTGCACATGTACAGCTATAATGATTTATCAAGTAGCAGACATAATGACAGACGGACGAATGAAAGGACAAACTGAACGAAAATAAAATTGCTTAACAACTCAGAAACAAACCCAGTCAACATGTGGTTTTGGAAATACTTTGTTTTGAATTCATCTAACACATGCATACAACACTTCTTACTTGAATCATGTTGATGCTTAGGCGTAAAAGAGATGGGTTTTTTCACTTACCCGACAGATGCTCATGTTTTGCGCCAACCCTACACGTTTTTTGGTTGTCCAGGTTGAGCTTTCGAACATGTTTTTATTTCACGAAATAACTGTAAACTTTGCGATCATTTTTGCTACAATCGATAATAGTGGCTTGGTTAACTTGAAATTTACTGAACAAGAATGTTAAATAGAGATTTCGAATATGTGTGTGAGTTAAAATTGCAAGTTTTCTATTGTAACATAAAATGCGAATCCCCGCCGAAACGCATGTGTCTAATCTGTAAAACAATGTGGACTTGATATCGTATCAAATTGCAGGTTCATAGTGACCCATTTACTGAATTGATTTGAACGTTGTTTAATTAAATGTACATGAACTCATTATAAAAGGTTTTATAAATCAGATAAGGTTACATTCAGAAATGTGTTGGGAATAAACATAATCGATATGATGTTTGCTTGTGTCATTACGTCGTTGATATGTTCATTTTTGTAATTTACAAAGTATTAAAGGGGCCTTTTCACGTTTTGGTAAATTGACAAAATTAAAACAAGTTGTTGCAGATTCGCAATTTTCGTTTTAGTTATGATATTTGTGAGGAAATAGAAATACTGAACATTTACCATGCTCTAAACTATCCATTGTATGCATCTTTTGACGATTTGAAAACCTGAAAATTATAAAGCGTTGCAACGCGAAACGATTGAATAATTTGGAAAATTCTCATGTTGTCGTTATATTTTGTGAAAATACGTGGATTGCTTATTTAAAGTAAAAAATGCTTCATAGCATGAACACGGATGGCCGAGTGGTCTATTAAGCGGCAGACATTTTTTATTCCAGGACATCAGGGGTCAGTGGTTCGAGCCCAGTTGGTGATTACTTTTTTTCTCTCTTTTTTTTTATCGTATTATTGTTTTTTTACTGAAGATTTTAGGTCCCATGTTTAAATTCATCAATATGAAGCATTTAACGACAAAATTCAATACGTGCCAAAATATGTGAAAAGGCCCCTTCATAAGAAACATTGTTTAATATTTACATTATTATAATGTAAATAGACTCACAGATAACTTACGTCACTTATAGCTGACAGCAGTTTACTTGCGCTTTTTTATACTGTTCAAACGGTTAAGGGGGAAACGTAAAGAAAAAAGTAATTTGTTGTAGGAATCTACCTATAATATTAAGTTTACATTAATACATTAGCTCTTCTTCTGAGGTAAAAGACAACTATTAAAATGATTGTGTGTATTTAATTGCAAATAAAAACTCGTTTAGTCAATCGTAAACATTTGAGTTGAAAACCTATCACGTATAAACTTTCACTTGCCAATATCTCCATAGCGACCGACGAGTCTACTGGTTAGATGTTTATCACGTGACTATCACAGCGTCATGGTGGCCATTTTTGTTATTGAAAGTTGCGCAATCGTTGATTGTTATGATTGAAGTGGTCTTTGTTAGGTATCACAACGGACATTTAGGAATGTAAAATGGCGGTCCTTGGTCTTTGTTCGCAGGTGGGCTTTATTCGCAGGTACAATATATAGTGAAATCGTTCGTGAGGAAATCGTTGTGGTCTTTATGAAGAGGTGGTCTCTATTAAAAGGTGGTCGCTTGGAGAGGTTGGACTGTACAAGCTAAAAATCCATTTCAAGACGTCTTGGTACGTGTGCTTCACTGATTTAATTCTTTAAAAAGTGACTTTTTACCACTATACTATAAAAAAGAAACTAATTGTAAAAGAGCTCGAGCAATAAACACATTTTCAATTACTTAATGTAATGTATGATAAAATATTTGCCTGCACACCCACGCTTATTAAATAATTATATGCTCTTGCTAACGTACACAAAAAACACGACAGTAACCGTGTTTTCCATTTACTATACAACTTTTCTATACATAAATTGTGTAACTACAAAAACAAGAGTAGAGATTTTTTCTGTCAGCGATTAAAGCCAAACAACTCATTTGGCATAGTAAATTTAAGTATAAATAACAAACATATTTTATCTATGCTAATAAGAATATATCTGGTGGTTACAATGTAGCAATTCGTCTTTTTGAAAACTTAAAAATAATCGCGTTTGTCGAAATGGACGAAACGTCTAGAATTCCTACTTGCGGTATTTAAAGCGTAACCGTTGAAAAATAATAAATAACTTGCTAACTAGTCTATAGATTTAATTTTATCTATGCCAATTAGAATATATCTGGTAGTTACAAGGTAGAAATCCATTTTTTTTGCGCTTTAAAACTTAAAACTAATCGCGTTTGTCGAAATGGACGTATACGTATAGAAATCCTACTTTCGGTTTTACAATAAAAAAATAGCTTGCTAACTAGGCTATAGATTTAATGACAATTTTGCACACTTTCAAATTGCATCAATATGTATTGATTAACATGTATTTCATTTCAATGTGTGTGGCTTTAATTCAATTGCAAAATATGCAAAAAGACAACCGAATGATATCTGTATGGATCCATTTGTATTCAAAATTTTACATTCTGTAACGATTATGTTTTGCTGTTAAACTAGCTGACATATGTATGCATGCATTAAACTAAAGCTTGTATAACCTTATGTGAAAGAAATAGTACGTTAAATGAACGGATATACTTGCGTTTTTATCTGACTTCTAAACATTTTAAGCTTCAAATATATGTCATGAGTACGTGCATAGCGTTATTTATAGTAACAGTGAAAGTGAACCCCGTAGAGAGGTTTATGGTTTATCAGTAAAACTATTTGGTCTATATAACATATCAAATATGTTGAGGTTCATCGCGACCCGAATCATCTAGATCGATTTAAATGTGATACATCCTATTATAATAAATACTCGTACATATAATATCAAATTAAAGCATTCAGTTTTTAATTCCACGAATAGAAAATATAGGACATCAACTAACAAATAGAGAATTGCATTGCACTAAACTTTGTGGCGAAAAGGCGCGTCAGATGCGTGTCTTTGAAAACGTACGACCAATATGAATTTTTAGAACAGATGTCACGTATAAGTAAGACGAGAGTGCTCCTTCAAGAACTTACCTCGTATCGGAGGAGGTGGAGAAGGCCGGCGGCGGCATACGGATTGAAAGTCCGGGCAGCAGTCGCTACGTTCCCGGTCGCAGAAGTCGTCGCAGTAGCAAAGCGTGTCCAAGATGGGCACCGAGCACTCGTCCAGTCGGTCCGGGCAGCACCGCGGCGCCCGCTTAGCGCAGAATGGACCGGCGATATCCGGTCCCCACTCTATGGCGCGCCTTGGGCGGTTTAAGGACCTTACGCCTGTTAATCGTTCCGAAAATGCCACAGTTATTTCCAACGCAATAAACACCATTATTATTCCACAACGTGTTGTATGGACCATTTTATTGATAAGCGTTTTTTAATATGCATTAAACAGAATCAATTGAATATGTAATCCATATGTATTTTTTTATCATAGCAAACGCTAATAATAAGAACATGTGTTCAATTAACACTTTATCGCGAATCATAGCCGCACAATCAATGTCTAATTGACCCAGTTTATTTTAATCGAACATTGCACTCGCAACACAAAGTATGTCATTTATTTATAAACAGTAGGTAGCTAAAATAATTTTACAAACAAAACTTTCGTTATTGCCTCCACTTTTGCTAATAATTTCAAAACACCGTTCATCCATGCCGCCATTTACTATTTTTATTCAGCTATCCCATCCCTTATCATTACCAATATAAACCCACTGAAATACGTAACGATGTCTGAAAAGCGACTTTATCTATGTCCCTTTTGCTTTAAATGAGCAGACTTGGTAGTACGGTGGCACGGAGGAGACATCCAAAAATAATTCTTAGGTTTACCTTAGGATCTCACGTGATTATGTGCATCTTTTCAATGAAATAAATAAAATAAACGGGTATGGCCTCAATCGGATATGATTTCGTTGCAGGGTAATTTCAATTAAAAGCTCAATTGGCTGAAAGCAATTGTTAAAAAAAATCCAGGCCAATATTTTGTTTATATCGGTGTACATGGTGTTTAAATGTAGCTGTGTTAATTTAATGATGTTGCGGACAAATAATGCCCATAGTTTATATTTTTATTTACAAAATAACGTTGTTAAATGCAATTAATCTGTACAAATAATTTTTCATAGAGAAATAATAGGGATTCATTTCCACCAATTTTGTATGGACGCAATAAAGCGAAAAATGAAGTGGTCCAAAATAGGGCGCGTAGTGAGAGGAGTTGCAGACTTGCACTTAAACACCTGAAGACCTGAATGCGAACACGTTATAACTTCACGTGTCAACGTGCAGAAAAATATTCCGAATGTCACCTCCGTGACATCGTATAATAGTGTATAGAAGTATAAAGCATAATACAGGCGCCATCTAACTTCTTTGTAATACACAGCTTAGCTATTGATTCAACCCACCGCAGTATCGAACTATTATGGTCACTCAGTCTTTAAAAAAAAAAATCTGCATAGTACATTTTGTTCATGTTTACTTGATTTATTGAGAAAGATGTTCACATCATATTTGTGTACGAACATACGTATACATGTATATGTAATTATTTTAAGGTATATATGCAGCTTAATTTCATATGATGTTAACTTTCCTGTAATTGTTATTTGTCATTTTATTTAGAAAATTATTATATTAGATGTTATAAAATGCACACATTCTGATATGACACTTCTTCAGCATGTATGCGTTTTGCATGTCAATCTTTTAAGCCATAAATGTAATCGGTTCCAGCTGGGCGGGCGCGAAACGTTTCACGTTTTTCGGTTTTCTTCCTTGCCCAGCAGGGTAGAAGGGAACTTGTCATTTATCAATTAGATTAAATTAGATGTTTTTGTTCAAGTTTACGACATTTTGCAATAAATGTCCAATTCACTCCGATTGTTTTTTTGTACTTTCTTCGTCACTCCGTCCTAATCCCATGGTGGTGAAAGTCACTATGTTAGTGGAAAGGCGATTCATAGAGGAAATTGTATGCACACGTTAAAGGTTTTATGAATCGCATTTGTATCTAAGTTATGTAATAACGCGAGGCAGAAAAGAATTGTGCCCAGAGGTAACTTAATTAGCGTGGACATGTCTGAACAAAATGCATTTGTGTACACTATTCTGACGGCGAACGGATGGCATAATAGATGCCCTTCACTAGAAAGCCATGCTGATGATAGACAAGAACATTTACAAGTTATACTGTCTGAAATGAATAATATTATTAATCACCTTAAAATAGACGACAACTCTTTGTGTAAGTAGCCAATACCAAGAGTAAGTTCCTTTCTGAACTAATTGTGAGAAATATACTTTTATCGTGTTGGTGCTTCGCCCTGAACAAAACATTAAACTTTTAAATCGTAACACCGTTCATTAAATCTGACGGTTAACAAGTCCTACATAATATTCTGGTATATAATGACTTGTATGAGGCTGTAGCACACAGATGCAACCAAAGGATTAGTGTTTTAAACAATACACTGTGGCCTATATGTCACATTTGAACACCGTACTTTTACATAAGTTGGTATCAATTACCCGTCACTATCCCACAGTGTACTTAATAATCGTGGGACTTACTTGAAACACTTGTAATCTTTTAAGCATGTTTGGCAGACGACATGTCTATCAGACACTTACTGTAATGTGAGATATAACTAAAGGGACATCTTAGCATGTTACGATTGTGAACAATAATATTTCATTCTAACTCTAACTAATATTAGATGAGTATTGGATAAATATGAAGCTTATCATGTGAGGCTTCAGCAAAGGTTTTAAATCAAATAACTATGTTGACATTTCTTTTTGAATATGAAGGTTAACGTTAGCGTCAATGGATTGAAGAAATTGAAACTGTACAACCTTCATTGTAAAACGTCGTCAACACATAAATGCATGTTTACTACATACATCCATTATTTTTTCTGAATGAATTCCTCTGTCTGTCGTACTAGTACTGGTCTGTTGTCTAATGTGTGTTTGTAAGTTATTTCGCCATTTTATAGTCGGATCTGTTTCAACACAACCATCCAATATGGAATATATATGTTCTCATCTGTATTTCTCTATAATTTGAGTCGCGTTCTGAGAAATCTGGGCATAATGCGTGTGCGTAAAGTGTCGGCCCAGATTAGCCTGTGCAGTCCGCACAGGCTAATCAGGGACGACACTCTCCGCTTTTGTGACATTTTTCGTTAAAATGAAGTCTCTTCTTAGCAAAAATCCAATTTTGGCGGACTGTACAGGCACATGCAAGAAGCTCAGTTTTCTCAGAATGCGACTCATTTAAAATACATGTATGTCTATGCGTTGTATGATCTCGTTGTCGCTTTTCCCGCCGAACACAAGCTTGCATGTGTAAGCAATATAGAGTTTCTAATGACAATTACCTATACATATAGCTTAATTAGTTTAATGTTACCGCATTTCTAAATGCGAGATAAGCAGGTGCACATTTAGTTTTTACTCTATTATCCACCCATATTGAAAAGCATACGATTATGTTGCTTAACTAATTAAATAAAGATATTGGAGTATTGCATTGAAGAAATAATGTTTTTGTATAAAAACCCGCTATCTATTTGTTATTTCATTAAATTAAGTATGGCGGAAAATAATACATTATGTATGTGTTGACGGGTATGATTTAAAACAACACTGTGCCGACTCGCCAAGACATTAAAAGTTGCGAACAGTTGCAAGTTCGCACGCAAAAAGACAAATGAACCCACGGGGTGGTCAATCATTATAGCATTTAAACAAATAGAGCAATAAGTGTCGATTCATGCTTTTTGAATGGCTAATTTTCAGAAATAAAATTCTCAATGGGAACTTATACATGTATAGCATATGTTTTCGCTAATGTGCATTGCTTTGTGTGTTTAGATCAAAATAACCACGATTATTTGATAATTACAGCATTGGGCCATCTGCTATCGTTATGAAAGGGGACACTTCCGTTTGGAAATTGATAATCAGAAGGCGTTTCTATTAAAACATGTCTGCTTCCCATCACGACACGCAGAATGCACAACTAACTGAGACACGCTACGTATATGTATGCTATCTTTTGTGTGCAATTTATGTTATTTGCAAATACACTTAACAGTTAAACTGTGAATCTAAGTTACGAAAAGAAAGGAAAAGTAAACAAAAATATTGCGATTACTTTTCCGGTAAATTTCTCATGGAATGTGTGCACCTCTCTTGAATTTTTTTAATATAACTGTGCCCAAAATTGTAAAATGTCAACAGAGGAAACTAATGAAAAAAATATTTCAGTAAAGTTTGTTAAAGCAAAAAACGTCTTTTTAAAGGGCACGTAGTTGTTTATGTCTCTTATGCATTAGCATAGGTTAAGACTTAAACTGGTTTATAAAAATTGTTATATATTATATTTAATGACACTTGTATACCTTATTCTCGTAAAAAAGAGGGCAGAACATTTATGTATTATTCTGAAGTTATATAAATGTTGACTTCAACTAATCGGGGTAATATGTAAGGGCTCTACTACTCCGCCCTGCTATAAAGTCATGATATATATAACCTTGCGCAATATTGTCCAAAATTGTTTTTGTACATCACGTGACGACTCTGCTCATTTTGTCGGGGGACCAAACAATATGTCACAGTGCAGCATTTTGTTTTGTTACCCTTGCGTGGACACTAGAATAATTGAAAAACACAATTGATCGTATTTTAACCAAAATATACTTTCACTCTTATCCAATGTTTTTGTCATATTTCAGCAACCGAGCAAACATGTGCCTATGGGTCCCATATGGGCTTCATACGGGCATGCCCATATTGTCTTGTCCATATTGATCCCGTATGGGCATCTACATGTGCAAACCAATATGGGCATGTTGAGATACTACCAAGTTAACTGCAGCAGCACTGTTTTGAAAAATGAATTTAATTGAATTAATTTGTATAAACTTATTGTGTTTGCGATTGGTTGTGATAACATGTTTCGTTTAACAGAGCAGAACAGAACAAACAAGTAGTTATTCAGTAAGCAAACATGACTTGACTTTTATTCATTTAATTGCGTCCCATAAAGTATTCTTTTTATTATTTATACATGAACAATTAGTTATGTGTCGACATTTGGTAAAGAATGAAGTAAAATATGCATAACAATCGGTATACAAATAATGGTCGTTTTAGGCGCAGTGCACAAATAATGGTCGTTATAGGCGCAGTGCACAAATAATGGTCGTTATAGGCGCAGTGCATAATAATAGTCAACTCACAGGTTTGGAAAGGAGTGATTGGATATTGTAAGACATGTATTTCTAGTCACATAGAATATAATAAACAAAAAAAGCGTTCGAATAGGAACAACAACAAAAGACAATATTTAAATATTAAATATCATCATTCAAGGGGCTGCACCTAGATCAGCATTTAGTGCGTGTTTAAACTAATATTACTCATGTGATTTTTGTCAATGTTTACATTATGTAATTTTTATCCTATCAATTTAAATGTTTACAGCCGGATAAAGGGGTGTGGGATACACTAAGTGATAAACGGTAAGTTGACACGTGACTTGTGTTTTGCCTATATAACATGCCGAAACTAACTAATGACGGCTGCTATTGTGTTTAATCAACGTTATAATTTATATCAATGACAAGAAAAGCTCGAAATAAAAAATAAAATCACAAAATGGAAGCATCTGTTTAAATTAACAGAAACAGAACAGATCTCCATTTGATTGGGGCTTAAAAATTGCTGTCGCCAACTGAATATAATGTCGAAATAATTATATTCCTAGGTCGCCAATGATTATGAAGATACTGGTGTCATCCGCAAATAGACAGCTCTCAGAATGTAGATTGTCAACGCCGTCATTGATATACACACACATATATATAAGAAAAAGAAGGGGACCCAATATGAAGCCTTCTGGGACTCCTGAAGCTACAGATGCTTAAGATGAAGAAGAACTACGATACATATTTCGTTGTTTTCAACTAGATAAGTATGTTGTAAACCACCAAAGACGCGGCCCATCAATTCCTATGGAAGAGTTTCAGTAGCAGACATTGGTTCAAAACGCAATCAAGTTCTTTTAATATATAGCAAAAGATAGCCCGACTCTTTTCCTTCATGGCGTGTTTATAAAATATCGTTGAAGAGAAAGGTGAGTTTATTGATTGTGGTGTCGCCTTTAATGAAATCAGACTGAAAGAAAGATAGAGGGTTGTTTGAGATAAGATATATGTACACATATTTATAAACGTACCTTTTCCTGGGGTTTCGAGACAACTTTTACACAAACAAGGTCTCATACGGTTCATAAGGTTTTAGTTAAACTGCTCGCCCTGGCGGTCATGTTTTTCAGCGGCCCGAAACCATTTTCAAACTCCATCAAAATATCAGTAGAACAAATGTTTTTTTTAGCAAATTCCATTAATATTGGACTATGTGACTTACAGAATGTTAACAAGGTTTCACGACAGCCAGAAAGACAAATGCCATGCCCACTGGAGGCCTTCTTTTGTCAAATATAATTAAAAACAAAAGGGCCAATATGGCCCTAGTTCGCTCACCTGGGAGGAGTCGGTTCATTCAATATTTACCTAATGTCAAACTTGACTTAGATATTGACCAGACAAACATCCTGGTCAAGTTTCATCATTTAATATTGAACCAAAACTCTGGCGTATGGAGTGTTTTTGTTTTTGTAAGATTTGAAATGGTGACCTATATTTTGAGTTGACCCCCCTCACCAAACATTAAACTTTGCTTACAAGGATTTTGTATAATAGAATGAAAATTTGGACAATCAAAGGGCAATAATTATGGCATTAATTATGTGATTTTGCTTATCGTCAAACTTGACTGAGATCTTTCAGCAACTTTGATAAAGAATGCTTGAGAATTGTGAATGCTAGAGTGTTAACAAACCAAATGTGGACGGACGGACAGCGGACAAAGACCAATCCTAAAACTTCACCTGTGCAATCAGGTGAGCTAAACAGTGTGTTTCACCGATCTGAGCCATTTTCCAACTTGTCCAAGAAATCAATAAAACCAATGTATTGACTAAGTTTCACGATGATTAGGCAAAATATGTGACTTCTATAGTGTTCGATCACAAGGTTTCTCTCTATATAGTCACATAAGGAAAACTGCCCCCCCCCCTGGCAGCCATGTTTATTGACCCATCGGGACCATTTGCAAACTCATCTGAGATATATATATAAAACCAATCTGTTCACCAAGTTTCATGATGATTGGGCAAAAAATGTGATTTCTAGAGTGTTCACAAGCTTTTTTCTACTATATAAATATAAGAAAACTGCCCCCCCCCCGGCAGCCATGTTATTCAACTGACCGGAACCATTTTCAAACTCAACTCTCGTATCAAGGAAACAAATGTTCTGACCAAATTTCATGAAAATTGGGCCAAAAATGTGACTTCTAGAGTGTTCACATGTTTTCACTATATACATATAGAGAAAAATGCCACGCCCACTGGCGGCCATGTTTTTTCACCGATCTGGACCATGACGATTGGGCAAAAATTGTGACTTCCAGAGTGTTTACAAGGTTTCTAGCCAAATAAGGAAAACTGCCCCGCCCACTGGCGGCAATGTTTTTCAACGGACCGGAACCACTTTTGAACTCAACCAACATATCATTAAGACAAACATTTTGACAAAGTTACATGAAGATTGGGCATGAAATGTGACTTCTACTGTGTTTACAAGTTTGTTTGTTTTTTACCCAGTGACCTAGTTTTTGACCCGGCTCAACCCAGTTTCGAACTCGACCGAGATTTTATTGGGACGAAGCTTCTGGCCAAGTTTCATGAAGATCGGACAATAAATGTGGCCTCTAGAGTGTTTACGATCAAATGTTAACGGACGGACGGACGACGGACAAAGACCGGTCACAAAAGCTTACCTGAGCAATCATGCTTTTAATACAACACACACATTTACATACTGGACCGAGGGAGCATGAGAAACAATGTCCGCAGAAAGTCTCTGGAAGATTGGACTAAAAAATAACGTGGTTAACAAGGTTTCAATCTATCCATATAAGGTGAATTGGTCTTCCACTGGCGGTCATACTTTTTTACGGATTGGATTCAAATGTTCTAAGCAAGTTTTATGAAGAGTGAACACACATTGACTTCTAGGGTGTTAAAAAGGTTTCCCTATATCTAGATGAGGAAAACTGACCCATGTTAAATATATGTTACCAGACCACATCTAGCGTAGACATTATAAGAAACATTGAGTTTTTATGTGTTAACTTTATACATGTATTTGGAAATATTGTTCGAAATATGCGCAGATTAAGAGTGTTTATGGGCTTTTAAAGGGTCCTTTTCTAGATTTGTTAGATTGACAAAATAAAAAAACAAATGTTTCAGATTCTAAAATTTTCGTTGTAGTTATTATATTTGTGAGAAAACAGTAATCCTGACCATTTACAATGCTCTAAAGTATCCATAATGTGCATCTCTTGACGATGTAAAAAGCTGAAAATTATAAAGCGTTACAACGCGAAACGATTAAATAATTTGGAGAATTCTTTTGTTGCCGTTATATTTTTTACACTACAAGGATTGCTGGTATAAAGTATAAAATACATCGTTCACTCACGGATGGCCGAGTGGTCTATGTCAGCACGGATGGCCGAGTGGTCTATGTCAGCACGGATGGCCGAGTGGTCTATGTCAGCACGGATGGCCGAGTGGTCTATGTCAGCACGGATGATCGAGTGGTCTAAGACTTTTATACTTTATACGTTTACTCCAGGGGTCATTGGTTTGAGCCCAGTTGAGGGTTACTTTTTTTCTTTCTTTAATTTTATTCTTGTTACTTTACTGAATCGTTTTATGTCCAATGTTTTAATTTATCAATTTAAAGCATTTAATGACAAACTTCAATACATGCAAAAATGTGTTAAATGGAACCTTTAATAAATTGTGTTTTTGGCGTCGCACTGAAGTGCGGCGACTCGTATGTAATACGTTTTTTTTTCGCTTATGGGAGGAGAAGTTATTTTACGGATCAATTTATATATTTTTGTTGTCAGAATATCTTGCATAGATGGGATTTTTTTGTGTAAATTAGTGTTAATAAGTACTGCATTTGTGCCTATTTCATTTACTACAACATTTATTGCCAATAATGCAAAGCTAATTTTTTTAATTAATAACTGATCACAGGGACTGGGCAATAATAAACGATCACTGGGACTGGGCAAATACGCGACCCGATGAAACTTTCTGGTTTTGTATAAAAACAAAACATAATCAAAATATATTTATTTGGTGGTTTTTCTAACAATAGCGCATATTTTTGCTGTATTTTCTTCAATTTTACAAGACGACAGCGATTACACGGTTTATTGCTTTATTGATAACCGTTACACTACAGTCACTTATTAATATCTTAGTTAGAAGGTGATTTTTCAACCGGTTTCGTAGTGTAGTGGTTACACGCTCGCTTCACATGTGAGAGGCCCAAGGTTCGAGGCCAAGTAGAATGAAATTATTTTATTTGTGTTCTATGTTAACTTTTTGTTTTGATGTAGACATTTTAGTTTAAATAAATATGCTGTTTTATTGTAACCATCTTTGTTGTTATTATGACCATGAAATATATGTGTGAGAGGGTGGGGGGAGGGGGGTTCGTAAACACATTAAAACTTTTACAGTGTTTTCGAATCAATGAGTACTCAACCCCTATCGTAAATGAGCAGCGTAAGAATACGTTCAGAATAATCTCCCCTTGAAGTTGAGAAAAATATGAAATTACGCTTACAAGATGAAGCAGATTTGTTAAAACCTACACAGTTCTGTTCCATTAATGAAAACTGCACAAGGATGCCAGTAAAAAAAGGAAACCAATGTAAATAAAATGAACTATGAAATATTTGGGGTTACAACACAAAATCATAGATTATGGTTATTTGGTGGTTATAACACAACATCATAGATAATGGTTAGTTGGGGGTTATAACACAAAATCATAGATAATGGTTGTACCAGTATCTTTTTTCTATTTTGTTTAAAATAATAGCCAATATATTAATATTTACAGTAGACAAAAAATCGTTCCATGTAACTTCATTGAGTGCCTTTTACACTGAAATTCCCGACGCCCTTTGATGCTTTGCATCAATACTTATCTTGTGCATTACTTGCTTTAAACCTTTGATGTGGAAAGCGGCATCGCTAATCTTTGATGATCGTCATCGCGGTATCTCAAGAATGTAAGGAATCCGGATAGTGCTATCTACAATCTCGCCCTTGTGTAGGTAGACTAAAAGGCGATATATCGTGTTAAATGTTATCGTGCGTCGCCGCAACTGTCGCGCAAACTATTGTACGTCGCCGCGACTGGCGCGCAAACTATTGTGCGTCGCCGCGACTGTCGCGAAAAATATCGTGCGTTGCCGCGATTGTCGCGCAAAATATCGTGCGTCGCCGCGTCTGTCGCAAAAAATATCGTGTATCGCTTCGTGTGTCGTGTCTCGCGTTCAAAAGGCGACGCACGAAACACGAAGCGACGCACGATATTTTGCGCGACAGTCGCGGCGACGCACGATATTTTATTATTCAAATGTCGCGCATATTGTCCGAATCTTGTGTTTCGCGGTCTAATTTCAGACCGCGACACTAGACACACGAAGCGATACTCGTTATTTTGCGCGACAGTCGCGGCGACGCACGATATTTGTACTGTTCAAATATCGCTGTAATAATATCGCCTGTCGAATGTCGACTTTACAACGCGGTCAAAATTAGCTGTTGCCTCGCGAAACGATTGAATAATTTGGAGAGTTCTGTTGTTGTCGTTATATTTTGTGATACTACGAGGATTGCTTAAATAAACTATAAAATATATCACTCAAAGTATGAGCACGGATTACCGAGTGGTTTAAGCGATATACTTTTACTCCAGGGGTCAGTGATTCGAGCCCAGTTAAGGGTTACATTTTTCTTTCTTTAATATTATTCTCGCATTTTACTGGAGCTTTTAAGATCTACTGTTTACATTTATCAATGTAAAGCATTTAATGAGAAACTTCAATACATGCCAAAATTTGTGAGAAGGTCCCTTTAAAGCCTTATGTGTAGGGTGTTTCTATATATGTGTCTGCATTTGCTTAGATGTTCATGAACGCTTGTCTGTCATACGTATAGGGCTGTAATTATACGTATATATCTGTTTACCGTGACTGTGTTATGTATTGACATGTATGTATTACTGATGAAAATATTCGCGCCCAATGGTGGATAGTTGTTTACATTTTGCTGATACATTGTTTGAAAGTTGTGATAGTGAATATTGTGATAAAGGTTTTTTTAAAATATATATTTGGACTAGTCAGAGGTGAAAACTTTTTGTTTTTGTGACTTTGATAAAGGTTTATACAAGTTTACCTGTTGCATAGTTGTTGCTATTTTTAGTTACAGATTAGTAACTCAGTCGATTTTTACGTGCGTTGATAAAAAGGCTTAGTGTGAAAATCTGTTTAACAGGCGATTCGTCACGCTTGACTGGAGCGCAAGCGTATTGTTGATACAAGAGCGCTGTGTGGACTTTTTCGCACGATTGAAAGAGGCTTTGTGTGAGTTTGACAATTGACAAGTACATCTCCCGAAGAACAATGGGGATTTCGGTGCAGCAATTGCGTGCAAAAATCGGAACATTTAGCCAGCCTGTCAAATGTAAACAAACGTTTCAAACATTCAAACCAATGGGTCTGTCTTTGGCAATTAAGGCTGTGTGATTTTATTTGCTGTTAGCGCAGTGCGTGGAATCAAACTCAGACCCTCCCAAAACAGGTCGTAACAGCGATACAATACGCGGACGCAGCGACGCAACCGCGTCCTCGACATCCGGGCAGGAAGCAGAAGTCCCAGCGTCGTTGACACGGCCGCCACGCGCATGTTCATCAGGGCGGTCAACCAGCCAGATTTCTATTACAGACATGTTACACTTCCGGGACCCAAGGGTGATCTCGGAAACGGATACAGGGGATACAGGGGATACCGACATGGACGACGTCGATCAACTAGATTGCCAAAACCTTGACTTTGGTCTTATTATTCTGGAAATACGCAAGGATGTAAAAGGAATACACACAAAATTTGATATCATGGAACATACAGTAAATCAACTTAAAGTAGACAACGAAGAGCTGAAAAAACAAAATTAAAATCTCGTGCAAACAGTCAATGACTTATCAGAACGTCTGAAGCATGTTGAATCTGTCCCCGAAATTAGTCAAAACAAACATGAAAAAAATGAAACTAAAATGAAACGAAACAACCTGAAGTTTCATAATGTTCCCGAAAAGCAAAATGAAACCTGATTGGTGTTAATTAACACTATAAAACATCTACTAACGGAGAAACTTAGCATTTATTGTGATTCAATTCTGATCGACGATGTTTTCCGCCTACCGTCGCGAGCCGGCAACAGGACGATTCGCCCTTCTTCACAACCGGAACCGCATTCTGACGGCATTCCGAGGGAAGCGGAAGGAAGTCGATTCTGGATTCCGAATAGTAGAAGATCTTCCTCCGAGAATCGCGAGGGCGAGAGCGGGGTTATTTCCTCAATTTCAGCAGTGTATTGCCGAAAAGAAGCGTGTTCATTTAAAGCTCGACAAACTAATTGTTGAAAATACAACGTACGCATACGACGAACTCCAGAAAAAGCCCGTTCGCGTTGATGAATAGGGTGTGGCCAAGGCTCGAAATACAAACTTGTTGAAACTAGTATAAAACTATGTTCCCTGAATGTTAGAGGGTTAGCGAAATTCACAAATGACATAGATTTTCTGAAGTATGTAAAACAATTTGATTTAATTGCTGTATATGAAACTTGGCAATCGCGTTTGTGTGAATATGGTGATGTTTTCAGTGATTATATTCCTTTTGAAAATATAAGATCCCAGAGAAAAAGCAGTATTCGTAATTCAGGCGATGTATTAGTGTTAATAAGAGAATCTTTTTGTCGATACGGCATGATCACAAGAATATATGATCAGTTTACGGACTGTATTGTATTATATGTAAATCAAAGTACTGGTGTGACGATGCTTTTGAAGAGGATGGATATAAAACATCAATTTAAGTTTATCTATATCACCACAATTGCGTATGTTGATACGAACATTTGGGTACGATAAAAAATTTGGGTACGAAAAAAATTTGCGTACGAAACATTTTTGGTACGAAAAAAAGTTTAGGGGTACGGGGAAGTAGTACCCGTGGGTAACTTGACCCATTGAGCGAAACTGGCAGGCGGGTCACATTCTTGTTCATTAAGTATGGCAATACCTTCATGATGATTCTCAAAAGTAGGTATGAGCACATAGCCGGACCATGTGAGCTCAATCGTATGAGCACTTGACTATCCGAGTTCGCCCACGAACATATGGATAAGTTAACTAATAGCGAAATGACCTTATACATGTATATGCTGAAATCTAACAATCGAACGAAATATCAAACATGGTATGTACACTTAGGTGGTTGTGTAATTTCTGTTAGAATATCGTATTCAATATGTAAATTTTAAATGATTGTGCCCGCACTTGAGTTTGTTGCCTTGTTTTTGCGTCTATACGCGCCTAGGCTGCACCCAGTGTGTGTATTTGTGTTTTTCCAAGGTAATGAGTTACCTCCGCGCTGAGGCTGCATAATGTTGGGACCCGGAGTGTGTCCAGCACTCCTACCTAATAAGATTTGATTGACGACAGTTGGGACGAATTTTGAATGAAAGCTGCAATTTCCAGCTATTTGTTTTGTACTGAAATACTTTTTAATTTTTTATATGGTAAAATGCTGCGGGGGGGGGGGGGTGAGATTATCCGGAAAAAAACATCTGTCCGGAATGGTGACCACAAAACAGACAAAATATAACATTGCGCCGGGAGCGGGAATCGAACCGGTGTCGTAAAGGTGAAAAAGCGAACGTCCTTACCACTGCGCTAGCGGGACGAACAATTACGCAAAAAAATGTTGTTTTATCTATATATATATCATAGCAGTGCAGCGTTTACAATTTGCAGGTTCGAAATTGTTCGCATTCTTTAGTTTTGTGATCACGTAAAAAGTTAATTTTACATGTTTTTATTCGCAATTTATTTACTAAATCGAGAACAAATATCAAACAAAATAGAGAAAATATATAGTTGTTTCATTGGTCCATAAAAATAAAATGGATGTAAAATTACTAATTTGAAATTAACGTTTTGATACACTTATTGAATCTGTTTCCCCGGGATATGCTGTTTTATTAATATTTACCTTTATCAACACGAACGACAACTCTGCTAGGAGAATGTTATCAATGAAAATCAACGAGCAATCTCCTCAATCTCCACGCAGAGTTGTCGTTCCTTGCTCTCACATACAACTCTGCATAAGGCTCAGCACGCCATTTTGTCTACCAAATAGCTAAAACTGAACAAACGCATACAATGTATATTTGAGTGGATGTTTAAGATCGCACGCATTTAATTAAGAAATATGACTTTTAAATGTACGATAAATCGTGCAAAAACTTGTGAGTTTTAATGCAACTCTTTGGAACTATTTTATTGCCCATTTACACAGATGTAATCATTCCACGCACTTCACAAATGTTAACAATTGTACATATTTTTTATTGAGTGACGTTAGGCATTGCTTCGACGTATTTATGTATGTCGGTTTCTTAACATAAAAAAAACATTTCAATTTTATAATAATTAATTAAGACTGATATAAGATATCATGGTATGAGACGGTTTTCTTTAATGCAGTTAATGCAATGTAACCGTCGTGCAAGAGATTGTTTAGTATACTGTAACCTCACTGATGAACGCTTGGAATGATCATGACATGAATGAGACGCTTTCATAACAATAGTCCGTTCTGAGCCCAACACAGAGGTGAATGTAATGTGACCGTCGTGCAAGAGATTGCAATCTCCTACGCAGTGGCGAATGCCAAGGGAAGTAACTGAAAAATCGAGTTATCTCAATCGGACTGGCTCGGTCTTTTACATAGGTCGCCATTGTGCAGATTTTTTTTACTGGTTATCAAACCTTAGACGACGCTGTTCCAGCGTCGTCAAAAAGGAATTGCTTTCTTTACCAAAAGATCTGAATATGTATTTTTCATATGTATCTCCAGAAGGGTCTGTTATATATGACGCGGAAGGAACCGATGACATATGTCTATTAAATGATAAATTTACTATTATAAAGTCAGATTTCCCAGATACCTCGTTTTTGACGATGCGAACAACCGCATCGTCCAAGGTATAATACTCGTAGAATTTTTTTTCACAATGGCGCCCTATGTAAAAGACCGAGCCAGTCCGATTGAGATAACTCGTCTTTTCAGTTACTTCCCTTTTGCATTCGCCACTGCGTATGAGATTGCTCGTCATTGATAACATTCTCCTAGCAGAGTTGTCGTTCGTGTTTCAACATTCAACAATGGCCGCCCCCGTGAGAGTCTCGATTCAAAACTTTCTTACTGCATAAATTGGCTTGTTTCGCTATTTAGAAGCTGTCATTTAGGATATATGAATTATTTATTCACTAAATCTCCGCTTATGACAACAATGGTTGGAATTCGAAGGATATATACTCGATGTGAATGAAGGACTTTCTGGATCGTAACAGCTTGACACGGCAAAACTGACATACTTGTATTTTTGAGTTATCAATATACGTCACATTGTGCTTTATAACTTGTATTCGAGCATTTTGCGACTTATTGAATGACTATGAAACCCGATATCAACATTTCATCGGGGATTTGCAGATCACCAAGCTGTCCTGAAATTCAACATTGATTTCAAACTCTTTACTGGTTTGTATACTCTTTCTTAGTGTTCGTACTTTTTATCATTTTAAAGTTAAATGAACTGTGTCACAGTAAAAGAGACATTGAGGCGATTGTGGCCAGTTTGGATCTAGATCAGCCTGCAGTCGCTTGAAAGCTGTTTGCTTAAACGCGTTTTTCTGACAATAACAAATAATTTCATTGGATACTGATTTGACTGCGCTTTTCCTGTGACCTGGCTCAAGTAATAGAATTGTCATTAATCAAATTATTTATTTCGAACATTAATCAATTGTTTTTCTTGTCCCTCGCGATCAATGACTCCAGCACTTTCCTGTTGAGAATTGAATACTGCTTAAGGCGATGCTAGGGGGCGTGAGAGATGTTGCACCTTCCAGTATCGCTCGATTGTTCATTGTCGGCTCGGGTACTACGTACATGTACCCCGGGTACTCTTAAGTTTACTTACATGTATCCCGGGTACGGTAAATATACTAAAATGTACCCGGGAAATTTAACCCTAAATCAGTCGTTGTTGACTATTTTTTGTAATAATTATATATACACATCAGGGCTTAACACTAACTTTTTTTTCAACTAGCCCGTTCGGGCTAGTTAATGCAGAACCTACTAGCCCTGACCAATCTTTCATGTGCCCTGACCCAAGTATTATAAAAACCTTTATATTTATCATTCAACTTGTATTTTCTTGTGCTTGGAGATGCGCAATTATGATTAAATCATTCTTATTAGATTGCCTTACTTATGCTATTGAATTCAATATTCATCTATTTAAGACATCTATTTGTAATCTTCACGCCATTTCTGGAGAAATTTTCTTGTTTTTTTATTTCCTCATACTTTCTCTTACTTTCCTCCTTCCCTTTTCTTTTCGTATCCGAGGAACCCCCATCCCCACCCGTAAAGCCAAACTTAAACAACGACATGAACGTTAAAACCTTTTTTACATAGATTGCCGGGTTACCATCTTACAAGAAATGGTAAGTGAATCTTAGCAAAATAACGTGTTACGGTAGTTGTAACAATTGTACAGGGTTAACTCTCTACTAAAAGCCGGGATCGACCATTAATATTAGTTTTGCTAATTGAATTGCGTAAAAAATATTGTCAAAACACTTCTAATCTAAATAAAGTCTCTATCTTCCTCTAAATGGATTTATCAATCGTCTAAAGGATGGATTAACTTTTCCATAATGACAACAAATTAAAATAACTTAAAATTGATAAATAACTATTAATTTTATAGTTACTTTGTGTTAATGTCGAGTTTTATACCTTCATCATTCCGGACGATCCTGGGCGATCCCGGCTTTTAGTTTCAAACGTATTTTCATTGAGAAAACACGTCACTTCGAGGAAACCAATCAAAAACCGTGTCTAGCAGCATTCCGTTTAAAAATAGGTACTGACGTGTTTTACCAGGAAAACAGCCGGGGATTTTCTGAATTGTCGGCCTCTTTTTGATTGCAATCAGGGGGTTCCGAATCTATTTCGAGAAACGATCCGTTTGTTGTCTCCGAACTCACTCTGGGATTTAATTGTCATCTGATCGTACTGTATTAAGATTTTTGCATCTTTGAAAAGCTTATTTAAAACGCAGTTTATTGATATAAAACATATAATCCTGCCCAAAATACACACGACCGGTCGGGCATGTTCCTGGGACATTGGCTAGCCCGGACCAAGGTACAGGCAGTGAATGTCGTTCGGACGTGCCTTAGTGTTAAGCCCTGCACATTTATGTCAATTTTCGGTAGAATGGCCTCTATATTATCGGAACACATACTCAAAAAGCATGTTGATGCAGTGTTTTTTGAAGAGAAGTGTGTTTAAGATAATCGGTTGCGCGTTTTACGACATCGGATTTTGGGCGCGAATACAACTCGGGTACAGTCTAATATGGACCGAGTACAATAACGTTTATTTACCGTACCTGGGGTACATGTAAGTATACTTAGCGTACCCAGGGTACATGTAAGTATACTTAAGAGTACCAGGGGTACATGTAAGTAGTACTAGAGCCGACAATGACCAATCAAGCTCCATTATCACTCATGAACCGACTCAAAAAACCGAGTCAGCAATATTTGACTTAATTTTTGGATTGGTTGCTCTTGAGGGATCGAAAATTTCAGAATCTTCCTAAAAGCCCTACGGGTTTGATCCCCAGAAGCGACATTGAAAACTAGCATACTTTGTTATCTAAAAGGCTGCTAAACCTGATTTACAATGATAATGTGAATTTTCTCTCTCATGATGTTCATCAGTCATATTATATAAAAACTTACAGCAGTAGTAAACAACTGGACAATAATTAATGAATGCATCTTTCATTTGTCTTTGACACTTTGATTTTGACATGGCCTAGATTTAAATATGTGACTGGACTTTACCAGCACTCTTGTAACAGAGCTAAAGTTTAAATGTACCATTGAAGATCACCTAAATCCAGATTTGCTATTATAGACGTGTGGAAAGTGTTAAGGGTGTGACAAGTAAGCAAAATATGGTCATTACCCAGAGGCCACAACTGATCTATGACTGTATTAAAACAAGAAAAATCAGTGCCTGATTTAGATTTCCTTAGATAGTTCAATAAAAACTAATTTCATAAGCCTGGTAACAGTTTAACGGTAATGCTACCAATGTGTCACACCAGGGCCTTGAATTTGAAATCTAGGACGTGCATGGTCATTTCCTCATTAAATCAGGACACACAATTGTATTTTAAGTCCTTAATTGACCTGGCTATAGTTCTCAGATTATTATAAGCTCAATCAGTATATTTATATCATTATTTATGCTTTGTGTATTGTAAACATATACACAATCATGCAGTTACATGATAGCAATAAATAATATCAAAGCTACCCATACTATAAAGGTCATTGACAAAGCCTATGGTCAAAATGTGAACACATTGAGTGTAATCGCCCTCTCGTGCCAGCAAAAACAACACGTTGACAGGTTGTCATTTTTGACAGTTCTACTTTCACTTTCATTTTGTGATATCAAACTATTAACAATTATGTGGCTGAGAAAAATATCGCTATTGCTTTTTATGCCCTCGGTAGGGTGGCCTATATCAGTTGAACTGTCAGTCAGTCAGTCAGTGTGTCAGTCTGTCCGTCCGTCCGAAAACTTTAATGGCCATAACTTTTTTAATATTGAACATAGCAACTTGATATTTGGCATACATGTGCATCTCATGGAGCTGCACATTTTAAGTTGTGAAAGGTGAAGGTGAAGGTCATCCTTCAAGGTCAAATGTCAAAAATAAAGCGTCTGTCTGTCCAAAAACTTTAACATTGGCCATAACTTTTTCAATATTGGCGTGCATGCGTATCTCATAGAGCTGCACATATTGATTGGTGAAAGGTCAAGGTCATCCTTAGACAGTGCGCAAACTGATCGCAGGTCACTTATTCAGCACCTAGGAATTATAAAAAAAATCTATTAATACCAGTTAATTGGTCACTGATTCACCAGAAAAATATACCTAGGAACTTACCAAAAAAGGAGAAATCGATAAATACCAGTTAGCACTTTTGTGGAAAACTATCTTACGGAAAGTCTGGAGACAGCCGATCTTTCACGATCAAAAGTTACTTCAGCTGCGCGCAGAGCCGTATTTTTCTGTCTCGCTTTACAGGTATGATTCTTATAATTATTTACATTTTGGATATTCATTTGTTGTTTGTATTATTTTACGGTGCGGTAATTTATAGTTAATTACTGATGTTAGTTGTATTTGGCTTTTATTGTTATAATTTATAACATTATGTTGTTACAGGATTATTCGATATGTAAAGAATTACGTAGAAATTATAATAACTGGACCGCAAACTGATATAACATAACAGATATTAAGATATATGCTTATTATTGTTAGTTACTGAAATCCTATGTTTCTGAAAATAATTGTAGAAGTATTTTATTTCAAATGCTATATGACGTGCTATTATAAACTGTGCATGGAAATTCACATGTATATTATTTGAAAATATTATAATATTTCTCTGTCTCGCTTTACAGAAATAAAATTGAACTGCCTTGGCAAGATCGTTGGTTTTGAATTAATATCATCAAACCATCAGGCAAGGAATATATATATATCTATTTAATAATTAGTGCTTAACGCGGAAATGGAAATAACATTTCATGAATAACATTAAACACACGAAATAAACATCAAGATATCCTAAAATATCCAAAAGATCCCGAGTAAGAAATAAAATATAATCGGTAGAAAATAGGACCGGTTATACTACGCGGTTTGCCAATGCCATTTTTTTTAGACGCTAGGCATAACTGGGTTAAGTATAAACATGTGTGCCTAGTTGTTAAAGAGGTTAAAACCCTGTTTCCGAGACCTAATTAATCAACGGTACGGAACGATGTTTTTTTTCTAGGAACGTTCCTATTTAATTTCGTCAAATAAAGCCCACAGGTTCAGAAAATGTCGTTTGAAGAAAAAAGTTGATTGACACGCACACGTGACGCAAGAGCCGACTGACATCGGATATCATGGAATAGCAATAGCTCACAATGAGCACGTTGTTCTAAAATAAGTAAATAATAGAACTTAATCAACGTAATAAATTAAGACGATTAAAATTTCGATAAGGGCTGTTCATAAACTGCTAATTTAGTGTAAATGTTAAGTAACCATATCCACATTTATGTTGTGACCTTTTACATCTTATACGTTCTCTTCACGGGGCTGTTTTTTGACCAGACATTTTGTTCCATTTTAGGTTCGATAAATATTGTGAATGTGTTTTTAAACCATTTTTATAAATCTTCTTTCATGGGTTATCTCGTGTGTAACATTTTGATTATTTTCATTTTTGCTTGACCGTCGCATATATTATGAATCGGTGTATGCCAAGTTTATTACACCAGTTAAGGATGATTTCCTTTTGATTTCTAAACTTATACTCTCTCATATTCAATCTGACATATATTTCGGATTTGTTTTAAATTATGTAATATGTAAACTGCGGAATTCTGTGCACGCGCGAATATTAACCAATTTATGCCTAGTGGACTCTCCCATCCTTCTAAATCGGAAATTTGATTGTTTAGATAAAGAGACAAAAAAGAGAACACTAAAATCTGAACATGCTTTAATTTATTGGAAAACAGTAAAATATGAACGTTATTCCACGTACGTAAGGAAGTTTGATGAACTTTGGTGTGTCGATAGGGTCACATGGGAAATATGCAAATGTATTCAGTTTTGTCAGTCTGTCTGTCCGTCCGTGTGTTTTAAATATCCCAATTTTATGCTTCGTTTAATTATGATAACTTTCGATTCTTTTTTTGATTTTCGTCTCAATTTTATTTATATCCGTTGGTTTAGACTGGATGAGCACGCCATTATGTTCAAACGAAATAGTGCGACCCGATTCACTCTAGGTATGATCAATCAACCAAGTATGTGCATGCAGATTTATGAAAGCTTTGTTCTAACTAGAATTGCGACAACTTCGGGGTCTTGCGGGATGGAATGAGTAAGGAGATCAAATTAATTTAATCAAAGCGCTGGAGGCACTGAAGTTGTTCGCTTTTGCATAATCTTAGACGCAACTTATTTTTGAAATTATCTTATAGCTTTATTAATCGCAAGCTTGAAATGAACACAACCTATTCAGATTTATAAAGAGTGTGTCTTAAAGCACGAGATGTGTGTGCACTGTTTATCATCATATTTATGTTATAGAGACAACTTAACAAAAATTAACAACACCATGTCTCTTTTTAGACGTTCTGAAAGCATAAAAAATATTATTAAAACGGTATAATGAGAACCAGTTGTTATAAAAAAAAATTGCGGTCACCATTTTATTAAATAAATATTGTGGGAATATCGAATACCGATCACACTAAGAATATAATTTCATGATGGAAATTCCCTTTTCAAAAGTTTTGACACCATATACAATTCAAAATAAGAAAAAAATGATGAAAATAACACAATAAATCAATCTGCGAGCAGTACTTTTTACTCACGAATTAGGTAGTCATAAAGACAGCGCTGTTTACCCGTACTTTGTTGTTTATGCATTACTTGTTACACTAGTAGTACACGCGGTGTCAACCAGTCTCTGACCTTAACATCGGTATAGAACACTCATGCGCTTTTTCGGCGTAGCTGTTTTACCCAGCTTTTCACCTTAAATGACCTATTCATAATGCCAGCAGGCACGAATAAATACATTCGAATATGTTATAGGCTGATTCGAGAGAAATCCACTGAAAATTGGCTGCATCACTGTGTCTGTGCACAGCGTAAAGGATGTAACACTGTTCAATGTACGGAATTCCGGACTACTCCCTGCATTTTAAAACGACACATAGACACAAATTGTGGCCGAGTTACACTTACGCACTAAAATCCATCTTGCAGAATTTCAGGGTCTGTACTCGGTCACTAAATCGTGAAGACATAATTGACTATCGATAAACACAGTTTTGATTTCAAGATTAGAAAAAAAACACTACCGAAATAGTAAAGTGTCACGTTAAGAGGAAATCGTTTAATTATCTAACCACACATGTTTGTCGTACTCAGTCAGTACGGCTGAAAATCGTTCTTGAAGGCCTAAATAGGCTACCCTTGTCTGTCAGTTTGCTGTATTTGCTTTTTTGAATTCAATTGTATATCGAAATGAATTCAGCTAAATTATACCATTTAAAACTCGCAAAGAGATATTTAAAAAAACGCGTCATGCGAAAATGGGTCTTATGCAGTATGCGCCCATCATAGCTATAGCCCACCCAGCCTGCGATTGTCTCAGTCTGGTCAGAAGATACATAATGAGACCATAAAACCTTGAGTGATTTCATAGCGGAAAGCATCACATCTAACCAGACTGCGCAAAAAGTCATTTAGGACACATATGATGTGAACTCCCGAAGCATAATTGTAATCTACTGACACTAATGTGTGGTTTGACTCTAATAACACACATTTCATGGGCTGAATATGCGACTAACAAGTGAAAAAAACACTCACAATTGATTAACTTTTGTTTTTCAATTTAATTATTTAGAAACATAAGTTTTAAACTTTATTTCAAAGTCAGCATGTTCGCCGAATACCTTTTTAAACGATATTCGTGTTAAGCGATTATAAAGTATTTTTGTCGTTGATATATTGTACCTGTAGTCATTGGTGAACTCCATGCGACTTTGACGTCGTGTTTTTATTATGCAAAAATATACACTTTCGCGAGACGTATTATTCGCAAAAACTACTATGAAGTATTTGTAAACTTCTATTAATAGTAACCAACCAATGAAACTTTACATATCCTGAAGTCGGGGCCTTATAAATGACCTCTTACTGAAGTAAACATGGAAACGTAGCACCTAGTTTGAATTCTGGTTGAGTGTAAATTGTGATGTTTACTATCGTATCTCACTACGTGAGTTTACCCGTCGCTTGGTTTGAGTCTTGCTAAGAATGAACCACAACATAATTATAATAAATAATGTATTGGTATAAACCAGCATTGTATTAAATTCTCAAGCAAACCACAATTAAACTTAAGCTTCGCTGGCCGAAGACCATAAGACCCATTTTCGCATGACGCGGCTATGAAAGTGTGATTTAAATGTTTGGAAAGAAAACCGCGTTATCAAGCACACCATATTAAATTTCGTTATAATATTTTTCGCAAGAAACTAAATGCTTCATTTAAAGCCACACACCTTGAAATGAAATACATGTTAATCAATACATGTAGATGCAATTTGAAAGTGTGCAGAATTGTCATTAAATCTATAGCCTAGTGACACGCCGGGTATGCGGATACTTTGATAACAGATGGCACTTCGATACCAGATAACAACATCAAAGTACTGACAGTACTGGTGTGACGATGCTTTTGAAGAGGGTGTATATAAAAGCATCAATTGAAGTTTATCTACATCCCCACAAGTGTGTATGTGGGTACGAAAATTTTGGGTACGAACAAAAAATGGGTACGAAAATTTTGGGTACAAAAATTATGCCCAAAAAAAATTTGGGTACGAAAAAAAATTTGGTTACGAAAAACAATTTGGGTACAAACAAAAAATTGGGTAAGAACAAAACTGTGGGTACGAAAAAAAAATTGGGAACGAAAAAAATAGGTACGAAAAAAATTGGGTACGAAAAAAATAATTGGGGGTATGGAGAAGTAGTACTCGTGGGGAACTTGACCCATTTAGCGAAACTGGGAGGCGGGTTACATTCTCGGTTAAAAATAGCAAGAAATATCTTTAAAAAGATATTCGACGTGTATTTTATGTACCACTTATCTTACAAAAAACGTTCTGTTACAGTAAAACGTTTGTGGGTTATAACATTACGTTACGAGGCAGATATATTCAAAACTTGACATGCTCTTAAATTACACCATGCTCTTTAATTTCACATGTATATCATACCAAACTTTATATTTCGTTAGTTCCTTTCCTATGTTAATGATGGTATGTGTGTGCAATGGTGTGGCTCTGTAATTTCAGTATGAAAAGTTTATTAAATATGCAAAATGAGAGAGCACGCATAAGAGCGAGTTTCATAGATATCAGAGGGCCATTATGTTATTTATATACTATACTCGCTTTAACTTTTACAAATGGCAGGTTCGAAATAATTCGTTTTCTTTACACTCATGATCGCGTTAAACGTTAATTATACACGTTTCCATTCGCAATTTATTTAAAGAATCACGAAAAATGTCAAATACCATACAGAAAATTCATAGTTGTTTCATTGATCTATAAACATTTAATGGATTGAATATAACTGTTTTAAAATTAACGTTTTCAAACTATTATTAAATATTTTTCCCAGAATATGCTGTCCTATTTTTAGCTGAGCTTCCGTTACCTTTATCAATGATAATCAGCGAGGTATGCCGATTAAAAAAATCGAGCTATCTCAATCGGACTGGCTCGGTCTTTTACATAGGTCGCCATTGTGAAGAATTTTTTCATGGTATGATAACTTAGACGAGCTGCTTCGCAGCATCGTCAAAAAGGGCAGTAGTGACGAGCCATATAATTATAGGGCCATATCGCTTATAAGTAGTATAAGTAAAATATTTACAAATATATTAAATAAAAGGCTGACTAGTTGGTGCGAAGAAAATGATGTAATTATTAAATCTCAAGCTGGTTTTCGTAGAAATTATTCTACGAAATATATTTAACCTGCAGGCTGTTATTCAAAAATACTTGTGTAAGAAAAGGGGGAGAATGTACGTGTTTTTATTGACTTCTTTAAAGCATTTGATTCGAGTGTTCATGTCAATTTATGGCGTTGTTTGATCAGGAAAGGTATCAAAGATGACAGCAAGTTTTTGAATATATTTAAATCTATGTATAGCAACTTAAGGTCGTGTGTTAAAGTAAAAGATGGCTTCACAAGATTCTTTAATTGCGCGATCGGAACGAAACAGGGCTGTGTCAGCTCGCCTTTGATTTTTTCACTGTTTATCAATGATCTAGCAGACTATTTGAAGCTCAAATGCGAAAATGGAGTCTTTATTAACGATAATACTGATGACATATATGCCTTCCTTTTCGCTGACGATATAGCCAGCACGGCCGATACAAAACAAAACCTACAAAGACAAAATAACTGTATTGAACAATTCTGCTACCTAACTGGGATGAAAATAAATGTTGAAAAGTCAAAAATTATGGTGTTTCGCAACGGAGGCGCGCTAAGATCCTATGAAAAGTGGTTTTATAACGGTGAACAAATTGAAGTTGTTCAGAATTATAAATACCTGGGAGCCTTTTTTACGCCAACCCTAGCATGGACCAAAACCCAGGAAATATTAAGTCTACAAGCTTCGAAGGCGGTGGATAACATATACAGATTTCAAAAACGATTTGGATACTTCAAACCTAAGGATGCTTTTCAACTATTCGATGCAATGGTGACCCCAATTTTATGCTACTCCTCTGAGATATGGGGATTTCGATACAATGAAACTGTTGAGCGTGTACACTCCCGGTTTTGCAAATACGTGGCGTGTTTAAATCGAAATGTACCAAACTTCCTCGCTCTGAGTGAATGTGGGCGGCATCCATTTAATGTTACTTATATGTGGCGTTGTGTGAAGTATTTGACAAAGCTGACTTGAATGGAAGACCAAAGGTATCCGAAAAACTGTTACCTGATGCTACGTAAATTAGACACCGACGGCAAGGGCCACCGTAGTTAAACAACTTCTGTTTGAAAATGGCTTCGGGTTTGCTTGAATAGCCGGTGAAATTGGAAATGTCAGTGCTTTTATGAACTTCTATAAAAGAAGACTTAAAGATTGCGCGCTTCAAAGGATGCAGGATTTTATTAATACATCTCCAAAAGCACTACATTATAAATACTTCAAAACTCTCCTGAATACAGAGAGATACCTCAACATGGATTTACCGTATATTCTAAAAAGGACGCTATCAAATGTTCGTTGTTCAAGCCACGAACTACAAATTGAAAAGGGCCGACATATGAATATAGATAGAGAATATAGATATTGTTACTTTTGTTTAAAACGCAATGTTTATGTAATCGAAGACGAATTCCATTTCGTTTTAGTGTGCCCATTATATGATGAGTTGATACACAAATATTAAATGGGCATTATTGGAAACCAGTATATAACTTTAAATCTGTTTTATACAATGATGTCGGAATATAACAGAAAGAGTGTAATTGCTATGGCAAAATATATGCACGATGCGTTTACTACTCGGAAGACGTTTTTGCTTGATACTTAATTGAATATAAAAGTGTTTCTTGACGCGAGAATTTCTTTTATTATTAAACATATAACTTGAATTACGTACTTGTCAAAGATATGATATGATATGTTATATATATAACACGCTTATGTCATTGTTTTACATGTTCTGCTCGTTTATAATATAATTATTAATTAACATACCTCTTTCACCACCATTGGATGATTATTGAACAATTTTATTTTGGGACGGAGGCCTTGCATTACAATAAACCATATGTTATGTTATGTTATGTATTGTATATTTGTTTTTATGCCCCAAGCCAAGTGGCATATAACATTCGCACTGTTTGTCCGTCTGTCCGGCATTCTGTTTTTTATGCAACGCATTAAGATACTGAGCTGATTTTTGGTAAGTGAGTCTACCTACATGACCTGTAGATGACGTGTAAAATTCGTTCCGGTCCGTTGATTTTTGACAAAGATACGAGCCTTTGACTGATCTAAATTTTTGCCAGAGAAGTAATTGGCTTTAAAGGAAGATAATTGTTATTATAACATGTACACTTTCATTTTTGACCAGGGAAGTATAATTGTTCAATGCTTTCAGATATTGAGCTGATTTTCGAATGTGAGTCTACATTCATGCCCTACATATGAAGTATGAAATTTGTTCCGGTCCAATGATTTATTGTGAAGTTATGGGCCTTGGACTTTTTCCTTTAATAACTGTTTTCCGGAGGTTTTTTACGCAATGTTTTCAGATATAGAGCTGATATTTGAGTCCACCTACAGATCTACAGATGAACGGTGAAATTCGTTCCGGTCTGTTTATTTTTTGCGAAGTAATGGGCCTTGGACTTAGAAATTATCGCTATAGTAACCGTTTCGCGGATGATTTTTACGCAACGCTTTCAGTTATTGAACTGATATTTGGTATGTGAGTCTAACTACATTACATTCAGATGAAGTGTGAAATTCATTCCGGTGCATTGACTTTTAGCGAAGTAATGGGCCTTATACTTAAAAGCTATCTGTATTACAACCTTTTTCCGGAGGTTTTGTACACAAAGCTTTCAAATATTGATCTGATTTTCGGAATTTGAGTCTACCTACATGACTTACAAATGAATTGTAAGCTTCGCTTTGGTAAATTAATTTTTGGCTAAGCCTTGTTTTCTCTAAAATTGCTGCTTTGGGACTTCAGCGCAGTCGGGGGCTCTTGTTTATTTATTAATTTGTTGATTAAGTATTGTAAAAACGAATACAGTTGTATTATTATTATTACTATGGCCCGTTCTTTGTATTCAGTAGACAGTCCAGATGCTTTACCAAAATTGCTACAGAAAATGTATTGAAAATTATACAAGTCTTGTTTTCTTTTTGTGCAATAAGTAAGAAAAATACATTGTATTTTATTGGAGATTCATATACATCAGAAGTGAATGAAGTGGTTTTTGAGGAATATAATTTTCAAATTTTAAGTTTAAAATTAGAGGAAAATTATTTTCACATAATGCAATTTAATAAACGCTTAGGCACACTGAAAAAGTGCAAGAGTAAATTGAGTGTGTTTAGCGGTTTTCCGCCATTCAGCATAGGACAGTCGAACTGTAACGACAAAGTTAAAGTTTTAGTTTGATTTCTTTTTTGAACTTAATTAATAATTTAGGTATTGGTTAAAACATGAAAACCAAAATAGGCGTGATATTGTATATGTGTACGTTGAAATGTTTTTTTCATGTAGATACAATTAATTGTGCACATAATTATGTTGTTGTTTTTATACGCTCGTTTTTAAAAACGGGACGTATTATAGTTTCACCCTTGGCGGGCGGGTGGCGGGCGGCGTCCACAGCAGTGTCCGCTCTCTAATTCAAATAGTTTTCATCCGATCTTCACCAAACTTGGTCAGAAGTTGTGTCTAGACAATATCTAGGTCAAGTTCGAATATGGGTCATGCCGGGTCAAAAACAAGGTCATGGGGTCACTTAGTGCATTCAGAGCTCCAGATAAGGATTTGTGAAATAAGTAACGGTACTGCCACTGACAGAAAAAAAGGAGTAACGCTTAAAATTAGTACCTGTACTACCATATCCAAAAATACAGGTATAACTGTACTACCTGTGTTCTTGAATATTGAAGGGTGTATAACTGACTTTAAAGAAACATTTGCAGCAATTATAATAAATATATGTAGCTTCTTAAACAGTTACTGTATTAGGTTTTCCATTCTGAACTATGATGCAAATACAACTACACATTAAAACTCATGACTTATACTATTTCTTCATTTTTCTTGACAAGAAAACACAAGCCAACTAGTAAGCTAAGTAAATGAACACTTATTTCACTGCCTCATCCGTTTCCCATCGTGTTTTCTAACGTTTAAAGCCACCGATGCAATCAAATCGTTTAATATCGGGGCGACAATGTATTTTTCTGGGTTTACAGATTTAATGTCAGGATGGTTAGACGACAGCGTATGTAGTCATTATATGACAACAAAGTGTTGTTTTGAACCGCTTTCGGTTAAGCCGGCATTCCATTGCGCGCAGACATATTGTTTTTGACGGATTTACAAGGTACAGGAAATAATGCGACAGAATATACATTAATATATGAACCCAGTCTACAACTTTTCGGTAATTTAAATTAACGAAAAGCGCCGTTAGGTTAGAGACCAACAAATCACGCCTCGCTGACGCAGACGTATCGGTACGGCCAGATTTTTTTCAAAAATGCGTAAAATGGATATTAATGTCGTAATTGTACGTCCAGTTTATAAAAATAAATGCGTAAATCTTCACGAAGAAGGCGTATTTACGGCTGTACGGCCCTTATCTGGAGCTCTTGTGCATTTCAAGGATTAAGCATGGTGTCCACTCTCTAATTGAAGTAGTTTTCACCCGATCTTCACCAAAATTGGTCAGAAGTTGTGTCTAGATGATATGTCGGTCAAGTTCAAATACGGGTCATGCTGGGTCAAAAACTAGGTCACGAGGTTACTTAGTGCATGTTAAGCATTTAGCATGGTGTCCGCTCTCTAATTTAAGTAGTTTTCATCTGATAATCACCTAATTTGGTCAGAAGTTGTGTCTAGATGATATGTAGGTCAAGTTCGAATATGGGTCATGCCGGGTCAAAACGAGGTCACGAGGTCACATAGTGCATTTCAATCATTCAGCATGGTGTCCGCTCTCTAATTGAAGTAGTTTTCATCTGATCTTCACCAAATTTAGTCAGTTGTTACATCTAAATGATATCTAGGTCAAGTTCAAGTATGGGTCATGCCGGGTCAATAACTAGGTCTCGAGGTCACATAGTGCATTTCAAGCATTCAGCATGGTGTCCGCTCTCTAATTGAAGTAGTTTTCATCTGATCTTCACCAAATTTTGTCAGTTGTTACATCTAAATGATATCTAGGTCAAGTTCAAATATGGGTCATGCCGGGTCAATAACTATGTCTCGAGGTCACTTAGTGCATTTCAAGCATTCAGCATGGTGTTCAAAACCTTTGAACGGGCGTATCTTGTGACAGTTTGGCACTTTTGTTTAAATATTTTATCATTTGGATGTTTGTCATGTTTGATGCTGTCAGTAGACTGTCCATTAGATTTACCAAATACAGACAGTAAAATAAGTCTTGTTTTATTTTATGCGCAATAAGTAAGAAAATACAATTTACTTTATATGAGATTCGTATATATCTGAAGTGAATGCAGTGGTATATGAGGAACACATGTTCTGAGCAAGCTTCATCATGATTGGGCAAAAATTGTGACTTCTATGGTGTGCACAAGATTTTTTTAATATAACAGTGACCTAGTTTATTTTACCTCATTTGATCGAGTTCAAGTCGTACAAGATATAATTGGGAAACATGTGCTTTCCAAGTTTCATGGATATTGAACAATGTGGCCTTTAGAGTGTGAAGGTTAATGACGCAGGTTAAAACAACAGACTAAAGGCAATAACAAAGGCGCATCATGGGTAATTTGACAATAGGCGCTCACCTGAGACCCGAATGAACTAAACAGTTCTGAGCATGTAGTGTTCTCATGAAACTTAACAGTTCTGAGCTTGTAGTGTTCTTATGAAACTAAACAGTTCTGAGAAGGTAGTGTTCTTATGAAACTAAACAGTTCTGAGAAGGTAGTGTTCTTATGAAACTAAACAGTTCTGAGCATGTAGTGTTCTCATGAAACTTAACAGTTCTGAGAAGGTAGTGTTCTTATGAAACTAAACAGTTCTGAGAAGGTAGTGTTCTTATGAAACTAAACAGTTCTGAGCTTGTAGTGTTCTTATGAAACTAAACAGTTCTGAGAAGGTAGTGTTCTTATGAAACTAAACAGTTCTGAGAAGGTAGTGTTCTTATGAAACTAAACAGTTCTGAGCATGTAGTGTTCTCATGAAACTTAACAGTTCTGAGCAGGTAGTGTTCTCGTGAAACTAAACAGTTCTGAGTTTGTAGTGTTCTTATGAAACTAAACAGTTCTGAGTTTGTAGTGTTCTTATGAAACTAAACAGTTCTGAGTTTGTAGTGTTCTTATGAAACTAAACAGTTCTGAGAAGGTAGTGTTCTCATGAAACTAAACTGTTCTGAGCAGGTAATGTTCTCATGAAACTAACTGTTCTGAGCAGGTAGTGCTCTCATGAAACTAAACAGTTCGGAGCTTGTAGTGTTCTCATAAAACTAAACTGTTCTGAGCAGTTAGTGTTTTCATGAAACTTTACTGTTCTGAGCATGTAGTGTTCTCATGAAACTAAACAGTTCTGAGCTTGTAGTGTTTTCATGAAACTAAACATTTCTGAGCTTGTAGTGTTCTCATGAAACTAAACAGTTCTGAGCTTGTAGTGTTCTCGGGAAACTAAACAGTTCTGAGCTTGTTGTGTTCTCATGAAACTTAACAGTTTTGAGATTGTACTTTTCTCAAGAAACTAAACAGTTCTGAGCCTGTAGTGTTCTTATTAAACTAAACAGTTCTGAGCAGGTAGTGTTCTCATGAAACTAAACTGTTCTGTGCATGTAGTGTTCTCATGAAACTTAACTGTTCTGGGCATGACGTGTTCTCATAAAACTAAACTGTTCTGAGCATGCAGTGTTCTCATGTAACTAAACAGTTCTGAGCTTGTAGTGTTCTCAAGAAACTAAACAGTTCTGAGCTTGTAGTGTTCTCATTAAACTAAACTGTTCTGAGCATGTACATGTAGTGTTCTCATGAAACTAAACTGTTCTGAGCTTGTGGTGTTCTCATGAAACTAAACAGTTCTGAGCAGGTAGTGTTCTCATGAAACTAAACTGTTCTGAGCATGTAGTGTTCTCATGAAACTAAACTGTTCTGAACATGCAGTGTTCTAATGAAACTAAACTGTTATGAACATGTAGCGTTATCATGAAACTAAACAGTTCTGAGCTTGTAGTGTTCTCAAGAAACTAAACAGTTCTGAGCTTGTAGTGTTCTTATGAAACTCAACTGTTCTGAGCATGTAGTGTTCTCGTGAAACTAAATTGTTCTGAGCATGTAGTGTTCTCATGAAATTAAACTGTTCAGATCATGTAGTGTTCACATGAAACTAACTGTTCTGAGCATGTACATGTAGTGTTCTCATGAAACTAAACAGTTCTGAGCATGTACATGTAATGTTTTCATGAAACTAAACTGTTCTGAGCATGTAGTGTTCTCATGAACTAAACTGTTCTGAGCTTATAGTGTTCTCATGAAACTAAACTGTTCTGAGCGTGTACATGTAGTGTTCTCATGAAACTAAACTGTTCTGAGCATGCAGTGTTCTCATGAAACTAAACTGTTCTGAGCATGTAGTGTTTTCAAGAAACAAAACAGTTCTGAGGATGTAGTGTTCTCATGAAACTAAACTGTTCTGATCATGTAGTGTTGTCATGAAACTAAACAGTTCTGAGCTTGTAGTGTTTTCATGAAACTAAACAGTTCTGAGCATGTAGTGTTCTCATGAAACTAAACTGTTCTGAGCATGTAGTGTTCTCATGAAACTAAACTGTTCTAAGCTTGTAGTGTTCTCATGAAACTAAACTGTTCTGAGCATGTAGTGTTCTCATGAAACTAAACTGTTCTGGGCATGTAGTGTTCTCATGAAACTAAACTGTTCTGAGCATGTAGTGTTCTCATGAAACTAAACTGTTCTAAGCAGGTAGTGTTCTCATGAAACTAAACTGTTCTGGGCATGCAGTGTTCTCATGAAACTAAACAGTTCTGAGCATGTAGTGTTCTCATGAAACTAAACAGTTCTGAGCATGTAGTGTTCTGATGAAACTAAACTGTTCTAATCATGTAGTGTTCTCATGAAACTAAACTGTTCTGAGCTTGTAGTGTTCTCATGAAACTAAACAGTTCTGAGCTTGTAGTGTTCACATGAAACTAAACAGTTCTGAGCATGTAGTGTTCTCATGAAACTAAACTGTTCTAAGCATGTAGTGTTCTCATGAAACTAAACTGTTCTGAGCATGTAGTGTTCTCATGAAACTAAACAGTTCTGAGCATGTAGTGTTCTCATGAAACTAAACTGTTCTAAGCATGTAGTGTTCTCATGAAACTAAACTGTTCTGAGCTTGTAGTGTTCTCATGAAACTAAACAGTTCTGAGCATGTACATGTAATGTTTTCATGAAACTAAACTGTTCTGAGCATGTAGTGTTCTCATGAAACTAAACAGTTCTGAGCATGTAGTGTTCTTATGAAACTAAACAGTTCTGAGTTTGTAGTGTTTTCATGAAACTAAACAGTTCTGAGCTTGTAGTGTTTTCATGAAACTAAACTGTTCTAAGCATGTAGTGTTCTCATGAAACTAAACTGTTCTGAGCATGTAGTGTTCTCATGAAACTAAACTGTTCTGAGCATGTAGTGTTCTCATGAAACTAAACTGTTCTGAGCATGTAGTGTTCTCATGAAACTAAACTGTTCTGAGCATATAGTGTTCTCATGAAACTAAACTGTTCTGAGCATGTAGTGTTCTCATGAAACTTAACAGTTCTGAGCATGTAGTGTTCTCATGAAACTAAACTGTTCTGAGCAGGTAGTGTTCTCATGAAACTAAACTGTTCTGAGCATGTAGTGTTCTCATGAAACTAAACTGTTCTGAGCATGTAGTGTTCTCATGAAACTAAACTGTTCTGAGCAGGTAGTGTTCTCATGAAACTAAACTGTTCTGAGCATGTAGTGTTCTCATGAAACTAAACTGTTCTTAGCATGCAGTGTTCTCATGAAACTAAACAGTTCTGAGCTTGTAGTGTTCTCAAGAAACTAAACAGTTCTGAGCTTGTAGTGTTCTCAAGAAACTAAACTGTTCTGAGCATGTAGTGTTCTCATGAAACTTAACTGTTCTGAGCTAGCAGTGTTCTCATGAAACTAAACTGTTCTGAGCATGCAGTGCTCGCATGAAACTAAACTGTTCTAAGCAGGTAGTGTTCTCATGAAACTAAACTGTTCTGTGCATGTAGTGTTCTCATGAAACTAAACTGTTCTGAGCATGCAGTGTTCGCATGAAACTAAACTGTTCTAAGCAGGTAGTGTTCTCATGAAACTAAACTGTTCTGGGCATGCAGTGTTCTCATGAAACTAAACTGTTCTGAGCATGCAGTGTTCTCATGAAACTAAACAGTTCTGAGCTTGTAGTGTTCTCAAGAAACTAAACAGTTCTGAGCTTGAAGTGTTCTTATGAAACTCAACTGTTCTGAGCATGTAGTGTTCTCGTGAAACTAAATTGTTCTGAGCATGTAGTGTTCTCATGAAACTAAACTGTTCTGAGCATGTAGTGTTCTCAAGAAACTAAACAGTTCTGAGCATGTAGTTTTCTCATGAAACTCAACTGTTCTGAGCATGTAGTGTTCACATGAAACTAAACTGTTCTAAGCATGTAATGTTCTCATGAAACTAAACTGTTCTGAGCTTGTAGTGTTCTCATGAAACTAAACAGTTCTGAGCATGTAGTGTTCTCATGAAACTAAACAGTTCTGAGCTTGTAGTGTTCTCATGAAACTAAACAGTTCTGAGCATGTAGTGTTTTCATGAAACTAAACTGTTTTGAGCATGTAGTGTTCTCATGAACTAAACTGTTCTGAGCTTATAGTGTTCTCATGAAACTAAACTGTTCTGAGCATGTAGTGTTCTCATGAAACTAAACTGTTCTAAGCATGTAGTGTTCTCATGAAACTAAACTGTTCTGAGCATGTAGTGTTCTCATGAAACTAAACAGTTCTGAGCATGTAGTGTTCTCATGAAACTAAACTGTTCTGAGCATGTAGTGTTCTCATGAAACTAAACTGTTCTAAGCATGCAGTGTTCTCATGAAACTAAACTGTTCTGAGCATGCAGTGTTCTCATGAAACTTAACTGTTCTGAGCTTGTAGTGTTCTCACGAAACTTAACAGTTCTGAGCTTGTAGTGTTCTCATGAAACTAAACTGTTCTGAGCAGGTAGTGTTCTCATGAAACTAAACTGTTCTGAGCATGTTGTGTTCTCATGAAACTAAACTGTTCTGAGCATGTAGTGTTTTCATGAAACTAATCTGTTCTGAGCATGTAGTGTTCTCATGAAACTAAACTGTTCTGAGCATGTAGTGTTCTCATGAAACTAAACTGTTCTGAGCTTGTAGTGTTCTCATGAAACTAAACTGTTCTAAGCATGCAGTGTTCTCATGAAACTAAACTGTTCTTAGCATGCAGTGTTCTCATGAAACTAAACAGTTCTGAGCATGTAGTGTTCTCATGAAACTAAACTGTTCTGAGCTTGTAGTGTTCTCATGAAACTAAACTGTTCTGAGCATGTACATGTAGTGTTTTCATGAAACTAAACTGTTCTGAGCATGCAGTGTTCTCATGAAACTTAACTGTTCTGAGCATGTAGTGTTCTCATGAAACTAAACAGTTCTGAGCATGCAGTGTTCTCATGAAACTAAACTGTTCTGAGCAGGTAGTGTTTACCAGCTTTCAAAACAGAAACAGAATAAATATCAAAACACATTGCGTTTAACAAATAACAATCATTTTCAAAATCCTTCCAGATATCATAACGACATAACTTTTTAACTTCTGAGCTTCTGAAAAGGTTGAAAACTATAACTTGCAAAGTACCGGTATTCAAAAAGTTCAACTCAAGCCACATACGAAAAAGTGACCAGGTTCCTGGCACCATTTTTTTCAATGGAAGGTTACCATATTATACATGTATATATATAAAAAAATTGACTTCTATCATTTAACCTTCTTGTAGTTTTTAACCCACCTTTTCACAATGTTGGGACAAATGTTTTGACCAAAGTTCATGAAGATTAGGCAATAAATGTATTCTCTACAATGTTCACACACTTTATTTTTATAAATTAGACCTAGTGATCTGGTTTTTTTTACCCCAAATGACCCAACTGCAAACACAGCCACGATGTCATCGTTATAAACATTTGCCAATATTTATTTAGATTGGGCAATAAATTTGGCTTTTAGGGAGTTCGCAAGATTTGGCTTTTATTAAACTTAATGATCTAGATTTTTAACCTGATATGACCCAGTTTTTAACTCAGTCGAGATATCATTGCAAGAAATGTGCTATTCAATTTTAATGAAAAGTGCGCAGTAACTGTTGCATCAAGTGTTCAAAGCTTTCTCTTAAATTTGGCCTAGTGATCAAGTATTCAACAACACATTAGTATACACAGTGTTCAGCATGGCTGAGATATTATTTGGACACAAATTCTGACAAAGTTTTATGAAGACTGGTCAATAAATGTAGCCTCTGGAGTGTTCACACATTTTATTCAAGTTGACCTCGTGACCTTATGTTTAAATCCACAAGAGCCTTTTTATATATCAGATGAGATTTTATTGACACATAAGTTCAGACAAATTTTCAAAAAGATTGGGGAAGAAATGTGGCTTCTAGTGTCTTCACACGCTTTTTTATTTAATTTCACCTACTGACCTCGTAACCAAACATGCCACAGTATCAAACTTGGCAAAAATTTCATTGGGACAAATGTGCTGACCAATTTTTATGAAGATAAATATGGCCTCTAGTGTGTTCACAAGGTAATGCTGACAATGCATGCCAGACAGCAGTCTTCAAGTGGGCTAATGACATTAACATAACATACTGCAGGCTCTAAAATGATAACCAGGTATTTCTAAGATTTGTCAAGGTGACATTTTTTTATCCAATGTGATACACATTTCAACTCGGCATTGAAATTGTTAACATTAATATTATCACCAGATTTCATCAAGATTCAAACATTAATGTAACTTTTAGAGTAGACACATCATTTTCTTAGGATTTTACTTGGTGACCTAGTTTTAAACCCCGCTTGAACCAGTTTCGAGCTTGGCCATTATATTGATTAGATAAATATTCTGACCAAATGTTATCAAGATTGACTGATGTTCATGTATGTGGCATAAGGCATTTTCAAGATTTGACCAGGTGACCTAATTATTGAACTCTACTTGTCCCAAATTCAAACCTCCGCTTACATATTGTCAATATTAACCCTAGAGTGATAACATGCTATAGGATGATGCATGACCCATGATAGCAAAAGAGGCCACACAAGCAAAGATAATAGTATATATAACAAGAGTGCCAAACTGTCACAAGATACGCCCGTTTTAAGGCTTTGGACAACTTGATAACTTTAAAATGACCCATTTTTGAACTTGACCTACATATCATCTAGACACAACTTCTGACCAAAGTTGATGAAGATCTGATGAAAACTACTTCAATTAGAGAGCGGACACCATGCTAAATGATTGAAATGCACTAAGTGACCTCGTGACCTAGTTTTTAACCTTGCATGACCCATATTTGAACTTGACCTACATGTAGATATTGTCTAGACACAACTTCTGACCAAATTTGGTGAAGATCGGATGATAACTACTTCAATTAGAGAGCGGACACCATGCTAAATGCTTGAAATGGTTTAAGTGACCCTGTGACCTAGTTTTTGACCCGGCATGACCCATATTTGAACTTGACCTAAACATTGTCTAGATACAACTTCTGACCAAGTTTGGTGAAGATCGGATGAAAACTACTTCAATTAGAGAGCGGACACCATGCTAAATGCTTGAAATACACTAAGTGACCCTGTGACCTAGTTTTTGACCCGGCATGACCCATATTCGAACTTGACCTAGATATTGTCTAGATACAACTTCTGACCAAGTTTGGTGAAGATCGGATGAATACAATTTGAATTAGAGTCCGGACAAAGTGGCGCCGTTGAAAATGCACTAATTGACCCTATGACCTAGTTTTTTACCCGGCATGACCCATATTCGAACTTGGCCTATATATCAACTAGATGCAACTGCTGACCAAGTTTGGTGAAGATCGGATGAATACAATTTGAAATAGAGTCCGGACAAAGTGGCCCCTTTGAAAATGCACTTATTGACCCTATGACCTAGTTTTTGACCCGGCATGACCCATATTCGAACTTGGCCTAGATATCAACTAGATGCAACTGCTGACCAAGTTTGGTGAAGATCGGATAAATACAATTTGAATTAGAGTCCGGACAAAGTGATGCCTTCCGCCCGCACACCATGCTAAATGCTTGAAATACACTAAGTGACCCTGTGACCTAGTTTTTGACCCGGCATGACCCATATTCGAACTTGACCTAGATATTGTCTAGATACAACTTCTGACCAAGTTTGGTGAAGATCGGATGAATACAATTTGAATTAGAGTCCGGACAAAGTGGCGCCGTTGAAAATGCACTAATTGACCCTATGACCTAGTTTTTGACCCGGCATGACCCATATTCGAACTTGGCCTATATATCAACTAGATGCAACTGCTGACCAAGTTTGGTGAAGATCGGATGAATACAATTTGAAATAGAGTCCGGACAAAGTGGCCCCTTTGAAAATGCACTTATTGACCCTATGACCTAGTTTTTGACCCGGCATGACCCATATTCGAACTTGGCCTAGATATCAACTAGATGCAACTGCTGACCAAGTTTGGTGAAGATCGGATGAATACAATTTGAATTAGAGTCCGGACAAAGTGATGCCTTCCGCCCGCCGCCCGCCGCCAAGGGGTTTCACATAATACGTCCCGTATTTTATACGGGCGTATAAAAATGTCTAAAACTGGCTTAAGAATGGTCTGACGAAACAATGTATTTGGAACTTTTTATTTTAATATATGTCTTTACATGCAAAACACATGGAACATTTTGTTTTTTTTTTGCTGATAACTTTGCACTTCGAAATTTCTAATGTTTAACTCACTTCCTTTCTAAATCATTACGTCTTCATTTTGGTGACTCCTTAGGCTTGGGAAATTTTTTTAGAAACAAAGAATACATGTACATGTATTATTGTATACAACATTTCTACAATTTATTTCAGACATGAATACAAGCAGGTAAAATTTACGCAAAATGCAGATCCAATGATTTAATATAACAAGTTTATTCCAGGAAAAACAAGAGATGCGTTAGTCAGAAACACAATGCCCCCTACTGCATCGCTTTCATTTATAAATATTTTTTTTTATCATTTGGCAGGTAGAGATAATTTTTACAAGGGAAGTAATATTTTTAAAGGGATATAATAAAAAATATTACATCCCTTGTAAAAATGATCTGTAGCTGCCAAATGATAAATAGAAATTATCTCCCTTTAAAGCTTGTTACTTCCCTTTGATTTGTTTTTTTTTAACTTTGACCCTGAAGGATGACCTTGACCTTTCACCACTCAAATGTGCAGCTCCATGAGATACACATGCATGCCAAATATCAAGTTGTTATCTTCAATATTGCAAAAATTATGGCAAATGTTAAAGTTTTCGGACGGATGGATGGACAGACAGTTCAAATGCTATATGCCACCCTACCGGGAGCATTAAAAAAAGTGAGCTTGTGCACAGTGTAAAACGTTTGAACGAATAAAAATAACCCATGGTAGTTGTTATCAGGAAAACAGAACATTTTGAAGAATTTTCTGAAATTATGATAACAACATTATATGAAAAACATTTTCACACATAAATTTTACAATCGTGCTTCATTTCCACCAAACATCTAACAGTCGTCCAATGAACACATAGTTTAAGAGGGCTATCCCTTAGAATTCTTGCTAGTTATTCGCCGATTCACATGCGTCTATCCAATCACTGTATACGTCGATGGCTTCAGACAGATCTGAGGCAAGGTCAAGGACAACAGGACATTCATCACCATGTGACTGGTGTTATTTCTACAATACTTTTTAAATTGCATAACACTTATTAAATAGTGCAGTCATGTTTCTTAAGAGCCCAGGCCAACTAAAAATAATTAATGTAATGAGTGCATCAGTTCTTATGAAAGTTAATGATGTTAACTTCACTTAATACTTGTAATAAATAAGAAATGCAAATGAAAGTGCTGGTAGCAACTGCAATGTATACTTAGTCTTTTGACCTTTGTACAAACTGTGTATTTGTACTCCTTTTACACTAGACACATTGCCAGCTATCATATATAAAGACATGTATTATCCCTTTCCCATCAAAATTAAAATGACTATGTGCAAACAGCATAAAACCAGAACAGTCTGCGAGTAACTCGCAGTCTGTTCAGATTTTATGCTGTTTGCTGCTTATCAGTATCTAATGGTTGAAAATGAAACCTTTAAAACTAGTAAGAAAGGTCTGTAACAACATTCAACTTTCTAAGGGACTACAAACACGTCGAAATACGTAAAGGGTTAATATTAAACAGAATAGCATAATTACTATTTTACCAAGTTCAATATAATTATTTTGTACATTGGTCAGCATGATGTGCAACACATTTTAATGTAATGTTTCAGGTTGTGGGGCTAACAGAGTGTTAAAAAATCAATCGGATCTTATTGTCCATAAATATTTCATCCAAGTGAATAAGATTTGTTGACTTAAATAAGTCTTCAATACCTTTTTAAGATATTGGTGCAGACACATTTTTCAGATCAAAATAATTAAGGCCTGTTTGTCTCAAAAGTACGTTCAATTGTACTTAAAAAATTAAAACATCAAATAACCTGGCATTGCAGTACTGAAGTGGACATTAGTTTTGCCTTGCAACAGAAAAATCCAGCCTTTTCAAGGATTTCCAAAGACAGCCTTGGCAAACCATTGGTTCCATCCAGAATGCAGACTGACGTGTCTCTTTCATGATTGCTTTAGATGAAACCAAGCCAAACAAAATTTATCATTTATGAATGCATTTGTGAACCTTACTGTGTAAAATAGGCATTTCATCATTTACTCAGGCAGAACAGGGGGGAATGCTGTAAATTGGAAGGGATAGGAATTACCACAGCTGATTTTTACTGAGTGTATATAAAGGATACAGTTGATGTTTGTTGAGAAATCCTCCAGGCAGACTCCACAGGAAATGTAGCCAGTGTTTCGTTGACGATCACTTAAAATAAAGACAGCTGGTCAAAAGCATAATACAAAGTTTGTTATAAATCTTTATTAACTTCATTAACAAACAAAATTTAAACAAAATCTTCGACCACAAACTACAATCTGCAGTCACAATAAATGTTAATACATCACTTTTTTTTAAAGAAATTTAAGCATAATGTTACTGTACAACTCTAAGTAGTATATTAATGTTTTGGAAATGTGATACATTGTTGATATACAATCTTAAAACTTAACAAGAAATATCTTTAAAAAGATATACGGCGTTGATGTTGTAATGTTTGCGACCAGTGAAAGGAGATGGAATGAAGCGACCATGTATTTTAATGAAGGTAGAGAGTGATAATAAGATAATATATATAAATGTATTAACAAATAAAAATGAAGAACAAGAAGAGGTGATATTGTATGTTTTATTGTCAATAAGTATTGTGATGACTAGGTTTTCATAATTGAATGAGTAATACATTAGTTTCAATAGGAAAAGAAAACATATTTGCCACTGAAAAACTATGATCATAATGTTGGAATTAAATAAAAGATAATGTGTTATAATGTGTACAGATGTTAGTAGAATGTAAACATAAAAGACTCAATATTGCAAGCATCATAGTGATATGATTTTTTTATCTTCCTTTAAAGCTTGTTACAAAATAGAACTTTATATAAAAAATGAAGAAAACAAAGTATAAAGAAACATATTTACACTACTAAACGCAAATATGGATTATGATAAATCAAAACAGATATATTTCCAACACCTATATATTTCCTGAGTATCGCGGGCTACCGCCCCAAACCCCCGCTTTGTCGATCGTGCTAAACAACTGCGTACCGGTTAAGAGCAATCTAGTCTGTTTTTGTAGTGTTTAGTGTGGCCCCTACGGCATGTAAACAATAGATTCTTTTAATTGTACAAACATGCGATTAATGCTATACTGCTTCGTAAACTAAAAAGAAACGTTTCGATGTAATGTTTTGAGGATGTTTTGTATCAAGACAGTTTTTAATTTATTGTAATTTACATGTATGTACATATATTCATATTTCATTTTCAGTTCAATGATATCCATCCAATGTTTTAGTCAGGGAACCAGACTACCAATGTTTACGATGATTTTTGTATTATTAGCCAATGAACAATTCGGGTTTATTCATTTCGGATCTATCATGAATAAAGGTCATCTAAGGTCAAAAGTGACTGAAAAAATATGCCAAAGTAAAAGATGTAAAAATATTTTGTATCAATAAAACTTTTTATTTTAATACTCTTTAATTAAACAATGCAAGCACTTCTCAAGCACAGATAAAAGTTTAACATGTCAATAAAAGCACCATTTTATAAAAAAAAAGTGTGTATGACAATGTAAATCTATATTAAACAACATCAACAAAAGCTCTCTTGAGAACCTATTGAATCCATGTACTACAAGGTGAAATAACTATCACCATCCCATCGTAAATAGATTTGTTTAAATGAATGAGATTTTATACTTTGCTCATAAACACACAAATTAAAGTGATCACTTTGTTAGTTGTCTATGTAAACAATCAGCAAACCATGTTAGAATTATGTACTTATAAACTTATCTGAAATCAGTTTTATCTGATTAGCTCTTTGGGGGCAAAATAAGTCAGAGGTTTTTTCGTTCAAATTCAGGTCCAGTAGGGGGTCCCATTCCCAATGAAACAAGCAAATTCATTGAATTGATATCACTTGCCATCAAAAATTTGTTAATGGATCAGTGCAAATCCCTTGACATACAGTATAAACATTAAGTTTAGGGTAATAATTAATAGGTAATAATTAAGTGAAGGGGAATTGTTTGTATGCATGGCAATTCTCCCCATTGATATCCACACATCCATGAAGTTTCAAGTTGAAATTTTGTAGCGTATCTGAGATATAGCCTTGAAAAGTTACATCATACAAAAACAACAAAGGGAAATAAATCTTTGTTAAGAAGGTGCAGGGTTATGGTTCTTGTGTTGCAGTGCATGGCACATCTTCATATTGATTTCTACACACCTATGAAGTTTCCTGTTGAAATGTTGTATCATATTTGAGATAAAGCCCTGAAATGTTCCACCATAGTTTCACTTTCTTAAATAAGAGCTATTGCCCTTTGTTGCTTTTGTATCATACAGAAACAACAAAGGGCAATAATTCTTATTTAAGACAGTGAAGGGTTATGGTTCTTAAGCATAGCTGTTCTCCTTATTAATATCAATACACCCATGAACTTTCATTTTGAAATCTTGCATGGTACAGTATCTGAGATACATGTATAGCCCTGAAAAAATTCATACAAAAAGCAATCAAAGGGAAATATTTCTTATTAAAGAAAGTGTAGGGTTATGGTTCTTGCGAATGGCACTTTTCCTCATTGATAACTATACACCTAGGAAGTTGCAGGTTGATATCTTATATAATTTCTGAGATATAGCCCTTAACATTTTTGACAGATGGACAATCTGTCAACAGTGACACGCCCAATTATATATCCCTCCGCTTTTGTCAGGGATACATTTTATATATTTTTCCTAAACGGGATGTAAACAAGAAACCGTCGGAGACGGGTGATGCTCCCCAAAGTTTTTTTGTCACAATATTGCACTATATATTCAGATAAAAAGGAAACGTCTTGAGGGGCATAACTTTGGACAAAATAATACAATGGATGGTTTAGCATCTTAAAAATTTCAAAGGGCCATAACTCTCTAAAATAAATCATCTAACCAGAACCCACAAATAACATGCGCATCTCCTCAAGGTAGTTAAGCTTCCCATAAAGCTTCATTGAATTCCAGTCAGTAGTTGGGGAGAAATAGGACATAATTGCACTATATGAACTGTTTATAGAAAATTTTAATTTGACAAAGGGCCATAACTCTGTGAAAAATCATCCAACCAGAACCGGCTGATAATATGCACATCTCCTCTTGGTAGTGAAGCTTCCCATAAAGTTTAATTGAATTGCGGTCATTAAATGCTGAAAAATAGCCCAGACAAAAATTGTGCACGGATGGACGCACGGACAGTCGAAGCGGCGACTATATTCTCCCTCCAAAATTTTTTCGGGAGCACAAAAATCCCAATTGATGGTTTCCACACAAAAAACTTTTTTAAAATATGTTTCGACATTTTTATCAATCATAAATCCAGGTCTATAAGTTGAACCTTAGTAAATATAATTTTGAAATCACTTTTATTCTAAATTTACAAGTATATTTGCAAAAAAATCAACAACACTAATTTCCCAATGTTAGTCAAAACGATGCTATTTTTCCCAATGCTAAGGGAACCGGCCCCATTACCAAAATAGTAAATAATAACACTGAAATGCATCAGCATAATACTAACAGTTTGACCTCACAGGAGTTCTCATGGTTACAGAATGGACAGTTGAAAGTCACAGCCATTTTTTGGATATTTTTCACCTTTGGCGGAGGCTTCCTCTTAGACTTTCTTCGACCCATCTTGACAATCAGAATTTAATATCTGCATTGTAAAGAAACAAAATTGTTTAGTTATTCATTTGTTTGGTACATGAACATGCTGTTTGTTTTCTTCAATTGATTCCAATTATCTTGAACAAGGCAGCTTGAATTGATATGAATGTTCAAGTCTGTATTTTTATAAAAATGCTTGTTAGCCAGAAATTTATTATTGCACTAGCGTAAGGTGAAATGTCAGATGTCATGCTGCATTGTCCATCATTTCAAGCCATCAATATTAATGAACAAAATTCAAAATGAATGTATACAATATGTTTAAACAAGCGAATAAACACTACTTATATCAAAATGTTTAAACGGTGACCATTGGTTCATTAATTGATAGTTATCATTCAAAATTGTTAAAATAGTCTTGTTATGTTTGTCCTTGATAACTTGTAAAATAAGTTGAGGACCAATATAGTGTTTAATCTTCACATAAATTTTCTAAAGGCAGTAAAGCCAGCTTGATGAAGTGGTAGCCCTTTAATATCTTTTTCTTCCACAGATAATTGGGGTTGAAAACCGGGAATACCATTATATTTAATGCAATTTTTTTCTTGCTTTTATAATTAGTTGTACGGTGAAGAATACTTCAAAGTACGGGGGGTTTCATAGCTTTGTTAGTATATTTAGACTCTTTTCCTGTAAATTTGGCAACTTAAAGAGTAAAATTGACTTTTCATACTGAATTAAAACAATTTCAAGACAATGGCAACATCTATTAATTTGTAATGTTTTCACAACCAAATAAAGGCAAAATAATGAACATTAGATAGTTACTTAATAACAGGCCAAGTCTAAACCCTTTCAAACCCTATTTGCTTACATCTTTCCAAACAATCTGTTCGGACATCAACTTGACAACAAAACATTAAACTTTCTTAGTAATTTTAATCTTAATCATTAAGTAAACCCTCTTTAGACTAGCAAACAACAACATACTTTTTAAAGGTGATAAAATTTACTATAAATAGATAAATAAGTAAAGTTTTATCAGAAAAATATCATAGCAACATACAAAATATGTGGATTGCATGATGTAGGAGTGGGTGAAACTATAGAAAAAGGACAAAGTATGAGAAAATTGTAATTTTAAACACTATCAAAAATTCAAATTAAAAATTATATATTGTTTATCGTACGGTAATATAATTTGTTCAATTACTTCGTTATTAAAACTTATTTTAACACCAAAGAACAGCACAGACCTGCGTGTTTCGATTGTTTGGTGTAATTTGTCGAACTTGATTAAAATTTAATATAAAAATAGTTCACCGACTACATGTCTAGGTATAACCCAACACTGGGCCAACGTGTTTAGATTAAAAGCACATTATTTTCTTGTTTAAACTACTAACAATACCCCTTAAAAAATATTTTAGTACAGTGTAAATTTCTTACAATAATGTTCTTAATAATTACTTGTACAATCACATTTGTAACCGATTCACTCTATATAGAATCAAAACATATTCCAATATGGCAGCGCCCATGTAAAAAAATTAATGAAAAGTATTTTTCATTCATTTGCTATTTTAATTTATCAAAATGTTAATTTAAAATAAAATCTATAAAATAATGTACCATGCATACATATTTTGTCATTATTATTTGTAATTCATGACTGCATATTCAGCATAATTTCGAATAAAACTCTCAGATGAGATAGTATTACGTTTCGGAGTGATAAATTCGGATAGACCTGTGATTGTTCTTTCCTTTAGTTTCTTTACTTACTAAAGATTGTCTCTTTTTAACCCTTTACCACTTAGATACGTATTTTGACACATTTTTAGTTCCTTTGAAAGTTTAATTTATACCTATACACATTTTTGAAACAATCAAAGTTGTTTATATTATGTATGTAAAAAGTCTACATCATTGATGGTTTTGTTCAAAACACCTAAATTTAGGTTTTATATGAACAAATGGTGGCAAAAAAGCAAAATTTGCTGCACATGATGATGTTTTTTAAAAGCCAATAATTGTGGCTACAAATGTTGTGTAAAAGCCAATAATTGTGAAAATATTTACTTTTAAACAGTTTGTCGCTGTGTAATAGTCTATAAGAAGATGTTTTAAATTATTTTCATTTATAAAATCGGAAGATAAAAAAATCAGGGTTACTTGGGTGTCTTCCATTAAAAAGCTTGTAATTTGGAAATCTCTTACAACAGGCCCCATGTTTGACCCCATGGTCTACAGGCATAGCTACACCTATATGGCTGGGGTTAGGAATTAACAACACATGGATTTTTTTCTGATTGTATTAAATTGGATCAAACTTAATCAATTCTGTGACAAAACATTTTAGATTAGACAATAATAAATATGAAACATAATAAGCAGGGGACAAACATTCCACACCTCTGCTTGTTTTGATCAGTGAAATCTTGTAAGGATTTTTCAAAAGCTCTTGTCCTGCAAAACAACGGAAAAAATCATAAATTGAAACATGTATTTATTTACCAGTTATTCATTGAATTAAAAACCTTTTTTAAAAGCATATTGATTCCAAGAGTAGAACCGGAAGTTCTAATTGTATATTTCTTACCATAGGTGTCCGTTGTTATGCAAAACTGTGTCCCAAGTAAATTTATTTTTTTTGGTATAATATTGGTGTGCAGAATATGACAGTAGACTGTCAGACTCACTGTGACTGCATCCAAGGAAAGTATTTATTTTTCAGGGGATTTCTAACCGCTAGGTAGGTGTTTGAACAAGTCTGAATTTTGTCTGCTATACGTCAGACATACACACACTCTTTATAGAGGTTGGGATGATGTTGAAGGATTTAAAACAGACAACAAACCAACATACGAAAAAAATATGTTCCAACAAAGCGTTTGCAAATGGTCCAAGATGCAAAATATTTGTCATCAATTATTTGTGTGTGTTCCATAGAGTAACTTATTTCACTGCTTAAAATGGAGACTACACAGGTATTAACAAACAACTTAATCAACTGGGTTTTTCCTCCATAAGCTGAAGATGACATATTTGTGATAAGCCATTATGAATAATCTAAGGAAACAACATTTCAACAGTGATGTAGGAAACTTTATAAGTCATATTGACCCTTTGCAATTTTATGTCACACATATTTTAAGGATATTGAAATATTCCTAGGCAATTGTCCTGCAGGACTTGTGCAGTCTTGCCCTGCAATTCATAACAATGGCAGTATGTTGAGCTGAAAATGTACACCTTCATACAAATCATATGAGTCGTGTTCTGAGAAAAACTGGGCATTAAGGAATCCGGGTCTGTTCGCCCTAATTTCTGTTCGCCCTAAATCCTGTTCGCCCTAAAACCTGTTCGCCCTGGGTCCGTTCGCCCTAAATTTTATTATCAAAGCAGGGAAGCAATAAATATAACGAAATTTGTTATATTTTTAACATTTTAATAAATAAATGACAATTTAAGCTACAAACTTGCCTACATGTGTGAAAAAACAAGAAGGCGCTCTTTAACGTGTAAGCGTGTTTGTAACAAAGCCGTCGAATGCCAGTAATTTTCTCTTATTGTTTATTATATTAATTAATGAAAACTTTGTTACACAAAATATACCGCTCTGTTTCATTAACATAATTTATTTTTATTTTCTTAATCATACGCTAATAATCATATTAAAGATAATTTCTAAAAAAAATAATAATAACAGTTCTGTTTTATAAACATGATTTATGCATGCATTAATATTAAGTATACTCTTTAGGATAATAGTTTCAACTTAACAATCATATTCTACATAACTGATTTCTATATGATTTAGTAATTGTTCTCAATGTTAACTATATTAGGTTAATACGACACTCAATCAATCAATTAACACAGATCGTTATCTCTATAATCTCTTAATTAATCGACACCGATCAATAAAGGCCGGTTGCTACTTCACACCGCGCAATACATGCGAGAATTATTGGAAGTTGATCAGTTTAGTAAATTGAATATTGATGATGTTTTTATTGAGATTTAATGATGTTTATATGAATTTTAAATTTATTTGCCTATGCAGGGATCGACAAGAATACAAGAATTTAGATAATCCGACAGACGGTGGTTATATATTGCTGAATGAAAGAACCATAAACAACGCAAGAAGTTACACTCAAAATCTCATAATCTTAATGACTATATTACACATATTAATGTACAAATAATTTATAAATTTAATGTATACAGCTTATATATAGAATAATAAATGATGCACTTTATATTGTGTACATATTTGTAATATTTAAATTTCCATTTTAACTTATTTAATAATTTTAATTAATCATAATTAATAAAGTTTTACTTAATTTCAATTAACAAAATTTTATAATTACTATTGCATATTTTTTAAACTTACTATTGCATATTGTTTAAAATGACTAGTGCATATTGTTTAAAATAACTATTGCATATTGTTTAGAATAACTATTGTATATTGTTAGAAATACTTAAGGAATTGCGCAGTCCGTATCACGCATTAAGCCCAGTTTTCACAAAACCACATCGGTATACTTTTTGTGCTAGGTAAGCTACAAACTCTAACATATGGAAAAATACATTGATGTACTATAATAAAACAGTTTAGTAAGCTAAGAGAGCGAGTAGCAAATTCCAATCTAAATTGTTTACCAAATCAAGAACGCAAACGTAAGCTTCTTTAATTAATTACATTTATTATGGATCAAAGGATATTAGCGCTTAACGCTAATTCGCATAAGTCGAAGAATGGTAGCATTTAATGCTAATTGAAAATGAAATACGATAGAGACAACATTCACTAAGACTGTAATGGACAGAATGATTTATTATTAAGAACTAAATAATTTATCTACGTAAATGAAGATCCCGTTACCAGTTACATTAGATGGAAATAATGAAATCCTCAAGGAACATTAAAATATATAGAAAAAGTACGTACGATATGTTTTTATTATATACAATTGACAAATTAAATTAAACTAACCAGTCCCACATAGCCGATGCTGCCACCGTTCACAAACGTCGCATGTAATCGCATGTTGTCTTGGTCGTACCTCCAAATTGCACGAAATGCACAACACATTATCCATTTTTGAAATAATAGAACCAGACATTTGAGCTCCATTTTATATACTGTGATAATTCACAGTTAGGTTATTCCGAACATATCAAACAAAAACGTGTTACCGAAATATAAAAGACGGCGCTCTTTAACTTGTTAGCGTATTTGTAACAAAGGCCAGTAATATTCCCTAATTGCTTATTATATTAATTAATGATGAAATCTAAGGTACAAACTTGCTTACATGTGTGAAAAATCAAAACGGCACTCTTTAACTCGTAAGCGTGTTTGTAACAAAGGCCAGTTATTTTAACTAATTGCTTACTATATTAATTAATGAAAACTTAAGGTTCAAACTTGCTTATATGTGTGAACAATCAACTGTTCATACCCCGATATGCACATGATAATATAGGGCGAACGAACCCAGGGCGAACGGACCCAGGGCAAATGTGTAACTAGGGCGAACGGACCCGATACCGGCATAATGCATGTGCATAAAGTATCATCCCAGATTAGCCTGTGCAGTCCGCATAGGCTAATCAGGGACGACACTTTCCGCCTAAACTTAATTTTCGGTAAGGAGGGACTTCCTTGAAACTAAAAATACCATAAAAGCGGAAAGTGTCGTCCCTGATTAGCCTGTGTGGACTTCACAGGCTAATCTGGGATGACACTTTTCGCACATGCATCAAGCCTAGTTTTCTCAGAACACGACTCATATAAATAAACTTATACAAAATAACAAATATCCAAAATGCAAGCAAACATCCAGAATTTTTAACACAGACACAATTTAATGTAAAATTATGTATTTACCTGTAGGTTTAAACCGTAATCATACAAAAATGGCTATTTTTTAGTTCCTCTGGAAATAGCCATCTGTCTTGCTTGCTTTCTTTGTGTGTTGTGATGTTGTTTGTAGTTGCAATAATTCAACTCCCAGCTATTGACCCTCCTTGTCGCTGGGTGCTCGTTAAAAAAAGATAGGTTAAGATCGTTTTTGCACCCTATGAAGAATGCATATCCTACATAAGCTGTTTTGTCCTAAGTAATGGACATTCAGGACATGTTAGCATCTTCTTGGTGATTTACCAACTAATTTTTAGCTCATCTATTTTTTGAAAAAAAAAATGAGCTATTGTCATCACCTTGGCGTCGGCGTCCGGTTAAGTTTTGCGTTTAGGTCCACTTTTCTCAGAAAGTATCAATGCTTTTGCATTCAAACTTGGTACACTTACTTACTATCATGAGGGGACTGGGCAGGCAAAGTTAGATAACTCTGGCGTGCATTTTGACAGAATTATGTGCCCTTTTTATACTTAGAAAATTGAAAATTTTGGTTAAGTTTTGTGTTTAGGTCCATTTTATTCCTTAAGCATCAAAGCTATTGCTTTCATACTTGCAACACTTACTAACTATCATAAGGGGACTGTGCAGGCAAAGTAATGTAACTCTGACTGGCATTTTGACAGAATTATGTGCCCTTTTTATACTTAGAAAATTGAAAATTTGATTAAGTTTTGTGTTTAGGTCCACTTTATTCCTACAGTATCAAAGCTATTGCTTTCATACTTGCAACACTTATTAACTATCATAAGGGGACCGTGCAGGCAAAGTTATGTAACTCTGACTGGCATTTGGACGGAATTATGGGCCCTTTATACTTAGAAAATTGAAAATTTGGTTAAGATTTATGTTTTGGTCCACTTTACTTCTTAAGTATCAAGGCTATTGCTTTCAAACTTCAAATACTTTCATGCTATCATGAGGTTACTGTACCTGGCAAGTTGAATTTTACCTTGACCTTTGAATGACCTTGACTCTCAAGGTCAAATTATTAAATTTTGCTAAAATTGCCATAACTTCTTTATTTATGATTAGATTTGATTGATACTTTGACGAAACTACTCTTACCTGACATACCACAATAGACTCCACCCAAACCGTGCCCCGTGCCCTCCCCCCCCTCCCCCCTCCCCCCCACCTCCCCCCTCCCCCCCCCCTATTTTTTTTTAAGATCATCTCACAAATGACCACCACACCCTCACACTATACCCCCACCCCACCCCCCCCACCCAATTTTTTTTTTATTTTTTTTTTATTTTTTTTTTTAAGATCATCTCACAAATTACCACCACACCCTCACACTATACCCCACCCCCCCCCCCCCAATTTTTTTTTTTAAACGGTTATGTTTGAAATACCGTCCAACCATCGCACCCAAAAAATCCCCCACCCCCCCATCGCCCTCCCACCCACCCCCCCACCCCCCCGCCCCCGATTTTTTTTTTCTTTTCTTTTTCGCTTTTTGGAAGATAATGTAATAAATGTCCACAACCCCACACTATACACCCCTCTTCACTCCACCCCTCCCTTCTTTGTGATTGAAAATGAGAGTCCCTTCACCTTTAAAAAGAAAATAGATGAGCGGTCTGCACCCGCAAGGCGGTGCTCTTGTTGCACATACCATTACCAGGACATAAGGTTAACACTAAATTTGTTGGAGATCTGGTTTCTTACACAAAAGTATGATATAACATGCTTCAGTTATACAGGATCTACAAACAATTAAACGCCTAAATGGTCCTTTTAAAATCCGGAGGTTGGGCTCTTTTCTCTTATTTTTGGGAAAGGAGGGTGGGGGGGGGCTAAATAATGTAAATGGTGGGGGAAATTTCATGGTTATGTCATGAACAATCTTGCGGAATTAACTAGTAATGGAATGAAGCATATATACCAGTATAAGTGTTAAATAAAAATGAATAGCTTGTTGCACTATTGTAATTTTTATGCCCTCTTCAAAGAAGAGAGGGTATATTGCTTTGCACATGTCGGTTGGTCTGTCGGTCGGTCCGTCCACCAGGTGGTTTCCGGATGAAAACTCAAGAACGCTTAGGCCTAGCATCATAAAACTTCATAGGTAGATAAATCATGACTTGCAGATGACCCCTATAGATTTTGAGGTCACTAGGTCAAAGGTCAAGGTCATGGTGACCCGAAATTGTAAAATGGTTTCCGGATGATAACTCAAGAACGCATATGCCTAGGATCATGAAACTTCATAGGTAGATAGATCATGACTTGAAGATGACCCCTATTGATTTTGAGGTCACTAGGTCAAAGGTCAAGGTCACAGTGACCCGAAAAAGTAGAATGGTTTCCGGATAATAACTCAAGAAAGCATACGCCTAGGATCATGTCACTTCATAGGTAGATAGATCATGACTCGCAGATGACCCCTATTGATTTTGAAGTCAGTAGGTCAAGGTCACGGTGACCCGAAATAGTAAAATGGTTTCCGGATGATAACTCAAGAACACATATGCCTAGGATATTAAACTTTATGGGTAGATTGATCATGACTCACAGATGACCCCTATTGATTTTTGGGCCAAAGGTCAAGGTCACAGGGACCTGAAATAGTTAAATGGTTTCCGGATGATAACTCAAGAACACTTACGCCTAGGATCATGAAACTTCATAGGTACATTGATCATGACTCGCAGATGACCCATATTGATTTTCAGTTCACTAGGTCAAAGGTCAAGGTCACGGTAACCCGAAACAGTAAAATTGTTTCCGGATGATAACTCAAGAACGCTTTTGCCTAGGATCATAACACTTCATAGGTACATTGATAATGACTCGCAGATGACCCCTATTGATTTTCAGGTCACTAGGTCAAATGTCAAGGTCACAGTGACAAAAAAAGTATTCACACAATGGCTGCCACTACAACGGACAGCCCATATGGGGGGCATGCATGTTTTACCACCAGCCCTTGTTGTATGTTTGATTTCTGTTTTTATAGTTTGTGTCTCTTTCAGGAAAAGTGAAAATTACAGACGTTGACCATGAATCTTCTTGAATATGAGCAACAAATATTTTTGGATGCTTTCCATGAAAATGGATTACTTGTCATGGCAAAGTGAGTTTGATTATACCAATCAGTACTGCTGATATATTAATTATGCCCCACTTCGAAGAAGAGGGGGTATATTGCTTTGCTCATGTCGGTCGGTCGGTCTGTCGGTCGGTTTGTCCAGCAGGTGGTTGTCAGACGATAACTCAAGAACGCTTGGGCCTAGGATCATGAAACTTCATAGGTACATTGATCATGACTTGCAGATGACCCCTATTGATTTTGAGGTCACTAGGTCAAAGGTCACGGTGACCAGAAATAGTAAAATGGTTTTTGAATGATAACTCAAGAACGCATACGTCTAGGATCATGAAACTTCATGGATAGATTGATCATGACTTGCAGATGACCCCTATTGATTTTGAGGTCACTAGGTCAAAGGTCAAGGTCACGGTGACCTGAAATAGTAAAATGGTTTTCGGATGATAACTCAAGAACGCATACGCCTAGGATCATGAAACTTCATAGGTAGATTGATCATGACTTGCAGATGACCCCTATTGATTTTGAGGTCACAAGGTCAAAGGTCAAGGTCACGGTGATCGTAAATAGTAAAATGATTTTCGGATGATAACTCAAGAACGGTTTTGCCTAGGATCATGACACTTCATAGGTACATTGATCGTGACTCGCAGTTGACCCCTATTGATTTTCAGGTCACTAGTTTATGTATGTGTTCATGCATGTTTCCACATAGATCCCTACGTACGTCACTTTGCTTGTGTTTTCAACGGGTCGTTAACTAATGGGTGGATCACGTACAAATGTATAAATTTGAATAACTTGTATGTGTAGATGATCATAACGAAAGGAAATTTGACTTCGAAAGTTTTTTGACAGATTTATGGCCCTTTATCTGTTTTTTCTCAATGAAGAATATATAGTCCCAAAATTGTTTGTTTTCAATCAATAATTTCACAGTTGAATAACTTCAATGTTTTTATGCCCCCGGTAGGGTGGCATATAGCAGTTGAACTGTCCGTCAGTCAGTATGTCAGTCAGTCTGTCCATCCGTCCGAAAAAAACTTTAACGTTGGCCATAACTTTTTCACTATTGAAGATAGCAACTTGATATTTGGCATGCATGTGTAGCTCATGGAGCTGAACATTTTGAGTGGTGAAAGGTGAAGGTCAAGGTCATCCTTCAAGGTCAAATTCAAATATATGGCGTCTGTTTGTCCGAAAACTTTAAAATTGGCCATAATTTATTCAATATTGAAGATAGCAACTTGATATTTGGCATGCATGTGCATCTCACGGAACTGCACATTTTGAGTGGTGAAAGGTGAAGGTCAAGGTCATCCTTCAAGGTAAATGTCTAATATATGGTGTCTGTCCGTCCATCCAAAAACTTAAACATTGGCCAAAACTTTTTCACTATTAAAGATAGCAACTTGATAATTGGCATGCATGTGTATCTCATGGAGCTGAACATTTTGAGTGGTGAAAGGTGAAGGTCAAGGTCATCCTTCAAGGTAAATGTCTAATATATGGTGTCTGTCCGTCCATCCAAAAACTTTAACATTGGCCATAACTTTTTCACTATTGAAGATAGCAACTTGATAATTGGCATGCATGTGTATCTCATGGAGCTGAACATTTTGAGTGGTGTAAGGTGAAGGTCAAGGTCATCCTTCAAGGTAAATGTCTAATATATTGTGTCTGTCCGTCCATCCAAAAACTTTAACATTGGCCAAAACTTTTTCACTATTGAAGATACATGTAGCAACTTGATAATTGGCATGCATGTGTATCTCATGGAGCTGAACATTTTGAGTGGTGAAAGGTGAAGGTCAAGGTCATCCTTCAAGGTAAATGTCTAATATATGGTGTCTGTCCGTCCATCCAAAAACTTTAACATTGGCCATAACTTTTTCACTATTGAAGATAGCAACTTGATAATTGGCATGCATGTGTATCTCATGGAGCTGAACATTTTGAGTGGTGTAAGGTGAAGGTCAAGGTCATCCTTCAAGGTCAAATGTCAAATATATGGCGTCTGTCGTCCGAAAACTTTAACATTGGCCAAAACTTTTTCAATATTGAAGATAGCAACTTGATATTTGGCATGCATGTGTATGTCATGAAGCTGCACATTTTGAGTGGTGAAAGTTCAAGGTCAAGGTCATCCTTCAAGGTCAAAGGCTAAAAAATAATAATTCAAAGCGGCATTCTCTTGAAGCTGCACATTTTGAGTGGTGGTAGTTCCAGGTCAAGATCATCCTTCAAGGTCAAAGATAAAAAAAATAATTCTCAAAGCGGCGTTCTCATGAATCTGCATGTTTTGAGTGGTGGAAGTTCAAGGTCAAGGTCATCCTTCAAGGTCAAAGGTCAAAAAAACAAAAACAAAATACAAAAAATTCAAAGTGGTGCAATAGGGGGCATTGTGTTTCTAACGAACACATCTCTTGTTATGAACATATTTCTAAATGACTTACGGTACTTTTGAATACCATTAATTTTTTATGTATACCGGTAAGCATTATCAACTTTTAACATGCTTACAAATTTTAAATATTATTTACAATGTAAGTGTGACAGTGTAAAACTTGATCAGATATTTCTAATATTCTATAATTGTTATTCTTATGACTGCTTTGAATATTTCAGAGGTCTTGGAATTGAGCGCATTTTCTTAAGTTTCCTGAAAGTCTACTGTGATCCTGCTAATCTTGTGTTGGTTTTAAACACTACTAATTTAGAGGAGGTTAGTATCAGTGGTCTGTATATTTAGATATGAGCCTTGCTCTAAGAAAACTGGGCTTAATGCATGTGCATAAAGTGTCATCCCAGATTAGCATGTGCAGTCCGCACAGGCTAATCAGGGATGACACTTTCCGCCTAAACTTGATTTTCGGTAAGGAGGGACTTCCTTGAAACTAAAAATACCATAATTATGCATTATGCCCAATTTTCTCAGAACGCGACTCATATTATTTGATATTGATAACTTTATATGAATTCATTTCACAACACAATAATGTTGATATGCATAGTGAAAATGAAAATGTTACTGTTATGCCTCTTGTTTGCTCATAAATTTATTTGTTCCAGTGTTATCATAGTGATAAACAGATTTATCACCAGTCTGTCCGTGTGTCTGTTTGATCATGTGTCTAGGTGAATATAGTTCCTGCAATAAGTTTAAAAGTTATTAAGCTAGGTTAGTAAAACCTGGTACATATATATATAACAGGTATTGAAGGGCTATATCTGGAATAACAATGTTATTTCACCTTTTGTCAAGCGAAAAATTGTGATTGCTATGGTTACAGAAATAATGGAAACACATTATTTCTCGTCTTATTGTCAGACAAATTTATTACTTAAGGCTTATACAGCATATGGAGACCCCGTTCTTACTCTGACAACATTACCTCCTTAGAGGACTGCTGTTTAGTCTGTGGCAAAGATGTTGTTTTGATAAAATATTATTTTGTAAAAAAATATTTAGGATCTGAACATGTGACATGTTTCTTTTACAAAAGTACTTTAAGTGTAACTTACATTAAACTATAGTATGAACAATATCACCAGGATTTCTTATTAACAGGATTTCTACATAGAGCAGCTCGAAAGGGAGAATGTTAGTCCTTTACCAAAATCCATCAACAATGAATTCAATGCAAATGAAAGGTTAGTGTATCACAATGTGATAGAAATCCACTTAGTACCAGGGTTGCATAAACGTGTTAATATTTACTTGTATGTACTATTTCAAAACAGTGAAAGTGGAAAACCATGTTATTTTCTGTAGACCTGTCTGAAATGTAACAAGACAAGTATTGTTCTACATTACTGAATTGTTCTTATTGGCAAAAATATTAAATACATGTATATTAAAGGCATCAACAATGAACAACAACAATTAGGATCAGTCCATGCCTCAGAAATGATTGTAGGACAAACGGCACCGGGACAATCGGCACCCTGTGGGGTTTTTGCATACCCGAACAGTTCTCACCCTGTAAATTTGTCGAACAGGACAATGGGCTACCGATTAAATTGTAAACCCGGACGAACGGCTTTCAATTTACGTAAGACTAAGAAACAGTTAATGTTATTTGCTATTGAGACATTTGACTTGATTTGACTTTGCAGTGAAGGAAAATCCCGTCAGCACCTTAATGGACTTAATGGTACTGATAAGTCTAATTCACTAATTGGTTGGAAAAAATAGATCCCTAATTGTTAATGTAAATAATACCTGACAGACATTGCGATAAAAGGAGTACTATCTATTAACCCAATTAGCAGATAACTTTAATCAATCCACACTTCAATTAGTCTGATATCAAAGTATGTTGTCGGGAGTTATTAATAATCTCTTTTTTCAAACCAATTAGCGGATAAGACTTATTAATTCAGGCTTTATTGATCGCCTTTAATCGGCAGCTGATTGTCCGGGTTTATGATTAAATCGGATGCCAATTGTCCTGGTCAACAAATTTACAGGGTGCTGACTGTCCCAGTATGCAAAAAAACACAGGTTACCAATTGTCTGGGTGCTGTTTGTCCGGATACCCTCAGAAATACTACACCTTACTTTGTCCAAAATGTTGGGTTTGTTAACATAATGATTGAGAAAAAAACAACTTGCAGAATGTTGATTTGGAACCATCAGCACATAATATCTAATCATAGTTTACTAGTGTTTTGTTTTAATGATGCATTTGTTCCACTTTAGAAGTGTCTCAAAAATAAGGAGAATTTTAAAACAAAGATTTAAATTATTCCTAATTAGGAAATATGATGGGTCAAATGGAAAATACCTTTATCAAAGTCATAAAATAAAGATTTTTTAATCATGGCAAACATTGGAAAATTGCTACTTTTTTTCATCAAAATGAAGAAATGTCTCTCAATTGATATTATATGCTGAAATGTTGTTTACTGCATTGGCTTTCAGACAGAAGTTGTACCTGCAGGGTGGAGTGTTGTTTGTTACCCCTATGTTGTTTGTTGTGTTTGCTTGCAGACAGAAGTTGTACCTGCAGGGTGGAGTGTTGTTCTTGACCTCTCGTATCCTTACTGTAGATCTGCTGTGTGACCGTGTGCCTGTGGAGAACATTACAGGAATACTGGTGGCCAGGGGGCACAAGTAAGTGGGGAACATAACAGATACATTGGTGGCTAAGGGACACAAGAAGGATCACTGGCCTTATTAATAATTGTGAAGTGTGCACTGGTCGTGTTGGTATATACTAGTATTAAAGGAATAATGAAACACCGGAAACCTTAAAAGAAGAGCAATTCTTTATACCATCTGCTAGTATTCCATTTACAGCCAGTGGCCAACTGACTGTACACAATGGAGCAATACAGACCACCCAACGATTGGGGTCAAAACATATAATTTTTATAAGCATCAGGGGCTGTGAAATCAATTTGCTACCTGATGATGGAGTCTTAAGTTGAATATTGAAGTGACGTGTCTCTTGTATAATTATAATCTGAAGTCAATGATCTTAATTTAATTGAATAATTGGTATGGGTGCTTTCAATTGCAATGAATCAACTCTTCTTGATTGTTGATTAACATGCATACCCATATATATGATGTTAAAAATACATGAAGAATTTAACTTCTGTTTTTACAGAATTGCTGAGTCATGCCAGGAAGCGTTTATCCTCCGACTCTTCAGGCAGAAAAACAAGGTAATGGAACAGTGAATACTTCCTGTGAGGAATTAAAGTAGACCATAGAACTTGTATTGCTGTATATAAATATTATAACATCTTATATTTACGTTCAATAAACAAGAGTCTGAAGTATATATGAAAAAACTATGATTGACTGTACAAACATAAATGAGTTGTGTATGACATTCTCATTATATTCAAAAATCAGTATTTGAGCTTAAACATAAAAAATATTTCAAAATAATTTGAATGTATTTATACCCCCACAAACGAAGTTTAGGGGGGTATATAGGAGTGAACTTGTTGGTCGGTCGGTTGGTTGGTCTGTCTGTTGGTCCGTATTAAGTGTCCGATTTCTAATTTAAGTAGTTTTCATCAGTTCTTCACCAAACTTGGTCAGAAGTTGTATCTACATGATGTCTAGGCCAAGTTCAAACATGGGCCTTGCCGGGTCAAAAACTAGGTCACGGGGTCACTTAGTGCGTTTTAAACATTCAGCATGTTGTCCGCTCAGTAATTCAAGTAGTTTTCATCCAATCTTCATCAAACTTGGTCAGAAGTTGTATATAGATGATCTTAAGGCCAAGTTCGAACATGGGCCTTGCATTGTCAAAAACCAGGCCATGTGGTCACTTAGTGTGTTTTAAACATTCAGCATGTTGTCCGCTCTCTAATTCAAGAAGTTTTCATCCGATCTTCACCAAACTTGATCAGAAGTTCTATCTAGATGATCTTAAGGCCAAGTTGGAACATGGGTCTTGCATTGTCAAAAACTAGGTCACAGGGTCACTTAGTGCGTTTTAAACATTCAGCATGTTGTCCGCTCTCTAATTCAAGTAGTTTTCATCCAATCTTCACCAAACTTGGTCAGAAGTTGTATCTAGATGATCTTAAGGCCAACTTCGAACATGGGCCTTGCCGGGTCAAAAACTAGGTCACGGGGTCACTTAGTGCGTTTTTTAACATTCAGCATGGTGTCCTCTCTCTTATTCAAGTAGTTTTCATCCAATCTTCACCAAACTTGGTCAGAAGTTTTATCTAGATGATCTGAAGGCCAAGTTCGAACATGGGCCATGCCTGATCAAAAACTAGGTCACAGGGTCACTTAGTACGTTTTACACATTGAGCATGGTGTCCGCTCTCTATTTCAAGTAAATTAAATCAGATCTTCACCACACTTGGTCAGAAGTTGAAACCAGATGATGTGTAGGTCAAGTTCGAACATGGGCCATGCCAGGTCAAAAACTAGGTCACGGGGTCACTTAGTGTGTTTTAAACCTCACCATGTTGTCTGCTCTCTAATTAAGTAGTTTTTATCCAATCTTCACCAAAATTGGTCAGAAGTTGTATCTTGATAATGTCTAGGGCAAGTTTGAATATGGGTCATGCTGGGTCAAAAACAAGGTCACGGGGTCACTCAGTGCGTATTAAACATCACAATGTTGTCCGCTCTTTAATTCAAGTAGTTTTCATCCAATCTTTACCAAACTTGGTCAGAAGTTTTATCTAGATGATGTCTAGGTCAAGTTTGAATATGGGTCATGCCGGGTCAAAAACTAGGTCACTGGGTATCTTAATGCGTTTTAAACCTCACCATGTTGTCCGCTCTCTAATTCAAGTAGTTTTCATCCAATCCTCACCAAACTTGATCACAAGTTTTATCTAAATGATCTCTAGGACAAGTTTGAACATGGGCCATTCCGGGCCTAAAACTAGGTCACGGGGTCACTTAGTGCGTTTTTTAACATATAGCATGGTGTCCGCTCTCTAATTCAAGTAATTTACATCCGATCTTCACCAAAATTTGTCAGAAGTTTTATGGAGATGATCTCAAGGCGAAGTTAGAACATGGGCCTTTCTGGGTCAAAAACTAGGTCAAGGAGTCACTTAGTGCGTTTTAAAAATTGAGCATTGTGTTCGCTGTTTTTTGTGAAGACAACATGCAAAATATTATGTGTCAATGCGGCCAGTGGGGGTATTCGTCACGTCTGTGACAAAGCTCTAGTTCTCAACTGTTTTGATACAGCTAAATCTTGGTTGTATGTTGTGTTAAATGTTTCTGATTCTTGCAATTAACATTAAATTGGAATTAAATATACAAACTCATATAAACAAAATTTATCATAATTTGTATATTAAATAGTTTTTTAACCAGGTTTTCCGAAGAAAAAAACTGGTTATTAGATTGGCAAATGTCGGCGGGCGGGCTGAACAAGCTTGTCCGCGCCATAACTTTGTGGTTCATTGTCAGATTTTAAAATCATTTGGCACATTTGTTCACCATCATTAGAGGGTGTGTCCCGAGTAAGAATTACGTCAATATCTCCAAGGTCAAGGTCACGCTTTGAGTTCAAAGATAAAAAATGGCCATAAATGAGCTTGTCCGGGCCATAACTATGTCATTCATTGTGAGATTTTAAAATCATTTGGCACATTTGTTCACCATCATGGGACGGTGTGTCGCAAGAAAGAGTTACGTCAATACTTCAAAGGACAAGGTCGCCACAACTAAAAATAGATTTATTTTGAAACAAAGGGGGTTAATTATTCAATCAGTTTAGTTTAAGTTGTCTCCCTTTATCAGATTTTTTTTCACATTGAAAACCTGGTTTTGTGACAATTTTGTCCCTTGTATTTTAATAAATTATACATTTCAGAAGCTAGAAACCGTGTTTAAAAATTGTTTCTTACATTTATCTGATCCAAATTTTTTTACTTTTGTGTTTTTCAGACTGGTTTCATAAAATCATTTTCCCACAATGCCACAGGATTCATGACTGGTTTCAATCATGTGGAGCGAACAATGAAGAGTCTGTACGTGCGTCGACTGTTCCTGTGGCCTCGATTTCAAGCCAATGTTCAAGAAGCAATGGATAAACACAAGGTAACAACTGCTTGCATATTTGCAATAATTCTCAAGGGTGAATACATTTTAAACAATCAAGTTATGGTACTCATTATATTTTGTGAAACCTTGCTGATTAGCTAGTATGTCATTGGTTAAGTAATTTATAAATTAATTGAAATCTTAATAGGATTTCTCTTTTTCTTTGCATTTGTTGTTCAGATAGATGTGGTAAAGCACAAAGGTTTGCTGGAGTGGGGTTGGAATGGTATTACATAGTTCCCCCCCCCCTCTCAATTCCCCTGTGGTGTTGATATACCCTCTCAGCACAGGAAGCATGCTATCTGAGAAGTGTTGTGCTTTGAGCCTATTGACCAACCTTTAGGGGCAGGACATTGAGGGAAGGGAGAAGCCAAAAAAAGCAGGAAGTATCACTCTGCTATTTAACGTCCAGTGTATATGAGACTCATTCTGGGAAGAATGGGCATAATGCATGTGAGTAAAGTGTTGTCCCAGATTAATGTGTGCAGTCCCCACAGGCTAATCAGGGATGACACTTTCTGCCTAGACTAGTTTTTTTCTCATAAGAGACTACCTTTAAACTTAAAATACCATAACAGCGAAATCCCTGATTAGCCTGGGCTGAATGCACAGGCTAACGTTGTACAACACTTAAGGCACATGCATTAAGCCCAGTTTTCTCATAATTATGCTCATAGGTTTCCCTTACATTTCCCTAAGATTGTGTTTCACCCATTCAGATCGATGTAGTTGAGATCCACGTACCTCTCACAGCATTTAGTCTCACCCATACAGATCGATGTAGTTGAGATCCACGTACCTCTCACAGCATTTAGTTTCACCCATTCAGATTGATGTAGTTGAGATCCACGTACCTCTCACAGACAGCATGGTGGCCTGCCAGGCTGCACTACTGGACCTCATCAACGCCTGCGTGAAGGAGCTCAAGAGATACACCACTGCCGTAAGTGCATCCAATTGGTTGTGACTGTTACTGTTGGTTACTTTTGAAATCAGAAATCCTTCATAAGTTTAAACAGTTATTGTCCTCTACCTGTGAAACCGGATTGTACTTATGGTTTGCGCTCTGTCCGTCTGTCTGTCAGTCTGTCAGTCACACTTTTCTGGATCCTGCAATAACTTTAAAAGTTCTTCATATTTTTTCATGAAACTTAAAACATGGATAGATGGCAATATGGAGATTATGCACGGCATTTCATTTTGTTCCTACGTCAATAATTATGGTTGCTATGGCAACAAATATATTTTAAAAATCTGACAATGGTGGAGTTTCCCCGGTAGGGGACCATATTGCTTGGCAATCTCTTGTTTATTTCAGATTCTTGTACCATACTTTTTGTTTACAAACATATTAATTTATTGCAACATTTGACTTTCCACTGCTTTTCTTGTAGATTGACACAGAGGAAATCACAGTTGAAAACGCAATCTCAAAATCCTTTGAGCAGATCATTCGGCTGCAACTGGACCCTGTGTGGCACCAGCTTGGAGCCAAGTCAAGACAGCTCGTGTCTGATATCAAAACACTCAGGCTCATACTCAGGTATATTGCTTAGATCCTTGCCATTAAGACATAAAATGGATAGTTACAGAAGTTATTAAAAAAAACAACATGATCATCAGCTGAATACATAAAATTCATGACTCAGTTGCTATTCCTGACATAATTTTAGAATGAAAATAAGTTTGCAGTATTATTGTTAATTGGTCAATATAAGCCTCTTTAGGGTTGTGGCTGCTGCCCCCATTGTTCAGTGCCCGCACATCAGAACCCCAATATTGTTTTTCATGCTTGCCGATTATCTTTCAAATTAAAGCATTTTATCACCACAAGGTTGTCAGTCATTGAGTAACTTAGCTGTCTTATTTTCCAGGCACCTCACTCAGTATGACTGTGTCACCTTCTACAACATGGTCAACTCTGTGAAGTAAGTCAGCAGGGTTGTGACAGAAAGTGCAAAGATTGTTGAATCTATGTGTCAATATGAATGTGGCATTGTGTGTGTTAAAATTGTGTGGGTCTTATCATTTAGAGTTACTAGTATGTTTTGGAAATGCATTTTTTTGGTTTATGATCTGATTTCTGTACATCACAATATGGTTTGTGCATCATGTAATATAAATTGATAATTTGTTATGTTTATCTGCAAATACCTGAATAGAAAAACAAAATGTGTTTTATTTATTTTCTACATACTGTTTTTCCATGGGTATAAGTTGCACTTGAGTATAGGATGCATTCCCGTAGTTCAAACATTTTTAAGCTTCGGCCAAAGTAATGACTGGAATAAAAGATGCATAAAAGATGCGAATGAAACTACCTGGTGGAATATCAAAGTTACTTGTAAGGTTAAATAAATCGAAACTCTTTTCTAGTATGAATTTTTAAATACCTTTATGTAAACTTTTCTACATACAAGTAATTCAATGAGCCGTTTTCATATTCGATAAAATTAACTTGTGTATATGCAGAACCAGTGAGAAGCAGTTTGGACAGAACACAGGCTGGTTGTTTTTGGAGGCTGCAGATAACCTGTTTGTAGTATGTATGAGCTGTTGTGTCAAGTTATAGCTTTCCAATAATAACCTGAGAGTTATACAGTATATGAGCATAGATATTGTTTTAGCCACATTTCGTTATTGTAGTACTAAAGCTTGTTTATTCATTGTCACAGTATTGTAATATAATAATGCCTGTGTGAGAGTCGGTGTCAGTGTAATGTTTGCATGTTATACAGGTTATTAATTCTAACCACAGGCAAGCTGTCAAGTTGTTTTGTTCCATTGTCAAGTACTTTCCATGGTCACTATGATAAAAATTTCACACTAGAAGTAAAAATCATCTGGAAAGAGTGTCTGTTTTTCATCTTGCAATTCATATTTCCAATATAAAAATAGCTTCTTACGCCCCTCTTTCAACCTAGATTCTATGGCATTATGAACGCAAGTTGTTACATATTACAATATGCGAGGTCAGGGGTATATTTGACAATATTTTGTTGGATATTGTTCATTTTTCAATGTCAATTGGTAAATCGGTGATCCCTGTAAGAATTTCTCCCATGTTAATAAAACCCTGTAGCAGTGGTCTTTGTTTTCAGTGTGCCAGGTCACGTTTATATGGAGACCAAAGAAAAACCAAGAAGCCAAAACCGGAAGTGGACACATCAAAACCAGGTAATTATATATAAAAAGGGAAAAACTGTGAATATATTAAGAAAAAAAATGCTCACACATCTGGAAAACACTTTTAAAATATTGTCATGGCTATTTACCAAATATTCTGACACCCACATTGTAAAGCCATGAAAGTCCTTATTGTTACTGGTACTTAACAGGTATTCTCTCACACACATGATAGCGACTGGCAGCCAGGGTCTTCCATGAACTGTTATATCTTTGTTACCCATGACAATGTCACTCCTGTTCTTGTTATAATTCTCCCATACATCCTCACCACTGTCACTTACAGAGACACCCCAGTTGGAGGTGTGTCCCAAGTGGACGGCCTTGGGGCAGGTGATGGAGGAGATAGCCTCCCACAACGCGCAGGCTGACCGCGAACTGGGGCCTGGGCGTGTCCTTATTGCAGCAGAGGATGATCGCACATGTGCACAGATCAGAGAAGTAAGGGGAGTACTTTCTGGTGGTGTGGCTTCATCAGCACTTACCTGGTTTAATTAGATCTATTTGACATTTTCTCATAGTACCCTTTATTATGATAGACATGGTTTTAAATGGTATTTAATTAAAAAAATAATAATTGGGTGTAAACTAATTTTAAGGAAAAAATCCCATTTGTACGGAGCATTGGTCAGCACCTGACATCAAACATACTTGAATTATCTATATCATAGCATTATTTCAATATGGTCCCGGTAGGGTGGCATATAGCAGTTGAACAGTCCGTCAGTCAGTATGTCAGTATGTGTGTATGTCAGTATGTGTGTATGTCAGTATGTGTGTATGTCTGTCCGTCTGGAAAAAACTTTAACGTTGGCCATAACTTTTGCATTATTGAAGATAGAAACTTGATATTTGGCATGCATGTGCATCTCACGGAGCTGCACATTTTGAGTGGTGAAAGGTGAAGGTCATCCTTTAAGGTCAAATGTCTAATATATGGCGTCTGTCCGTCCATCCAAAAACTAATCTCATGGAGCTGAACATTTTGAGTGGTGAAAGGTGAAGGTCAAGGTCATCCTTCAAGGTCAAATGTCAAATATATGGCGTTTGTCCGTCAGAAAACTTTAACATTGGCCATAACTTTCTTAATATTGAAGATAGCAACTTGATAATTGTCGTGCATGTGCATCTCACGGAGCTGCACATTTTGAGTGGTGAAAGGTGAAGGTCAAGGTCATCCTTCAAGGTCAAATGTCTAATATATGGCGCCTGTCCGTCCGTCCAAAAACTTTAACATTGGCCATAACTTTATCACTATTGAAGATAGCAACTTGATATTTGGCATGCATGTGTATCTCATGAAGCTGCACATTTTGAGTGGTGAAAGGTCAAGGTCATCCTTCTAGGTCAATGGTAAAAAAAAAAAAGGGGCGTTCTCATGAAGCTGCACATTATGAGTGGTGGAAGTTCAAGGTCAAGGTCATCCTTCAAGGTCAAAGGTAAAAAAAAATAAAAAAAAATTCAAAGCTGCATTCTCATGAAGTTGCATGTTGTGAGTGGTGGAAGTTCAAGATCAAGGTCATCCTTCAAGGTCAAAGGTAAAAAAAAATAATAAAACAATAAATTCAAAGCGGCATTCTCATGAAGCTGCACATTGTGAGTGGTGGAAGTTCAAGGTCATCCTTCAAGGTCAAAGGTAAAAAAAAAAAAATTCAAAGCGGCGTTCTCATGAAGCTGCACATTTTGAGTGGTGGAAGTTCAAGGTCAAGGTCATCCTTCAAGGTCAAATGTAAAAAAAATAAAATTCAAAGCAGCGTTCTCATGAAGCTGCACATTGTGAATGGTGGAATTTCAAGGTCAAGGTCATCCTTCAAGGTCAAAGGTCCAAAAAAAAATATTTTAATTTTAAAGCGGCATTCTCATGACGCTGCACATTCTGAGTGGTGGAGGTTCAAGGTCAAGGTCATCCTTCAAGGTCAAAGGTCAAAAAAATAATAATTTCAAAGTGGCGTTCTCATGAAGCTGCACATTTTGATTGTAGGAAGTTCAAGGTGAAGGTCATCCTTCAAGGTTAAAGGTAAAAAAATAAATATTTCAAAGAGGCGCAATAGGGGGCATTGTGTTTCTGACGAACACATCTCTTGTTTATTTTTATGTCTGAAAAAAAAAGCATTCATAAAAATTGTTCAAACTTCATTTGTTTTCAGTATCTTTGTGATGGCAGTGACAGTTTACTGGGCAGGCTGTATAATAAGTCTATAGCCAGCAAGGGAGAATATATTGAATATAGCAAGGTACGTTCAGGAAGCATTAAATAGGGCCTTGCAAGTTTTTTCATCAGCCCTATAGTAATCACATTATCTGTCCAACTGTGAAATTGTCAATCTGTACACAATTTTCATGTTGTTATCCCCTGCCATAGGCGGAGGGATATTGTTTTGGCGTTGTCTGTCCGTCCGTCTTTCCGTCCGTCCGTCTTTCCGTTCGTCCGTCTTTCCGTTCGTCCGGAGCCATATCTTGGAAGTGCTTTGGCGGCTTTCATTGAAACTTGGTATGAGTATATATATGGATCAGAGGATGATGCATGCCAAATGGCATTTTACATTATCTGTTAGTAACGGAGTTATGGCCCTTTGTGTCTTGAAAAAATGATTTTTTGAGTGTTAAATATAACACTTTTGTGTCCAGAAGCATATTGGCGGGGGATATCAATTCAACGAATTTGCTTGTTTTTTTTCATAATTTCAAAGCTATTAATTTTAAACTTCATATGTCAATAGATCCTAATCAGCCGTGCATAATTCTGCAATTCAATATTTTATTGATTTTCTTTTTTGTTCACTCTAAAATTCAGAAAAAGCTTATTGCTAAGCAACAAAAGGTCTCAGATCAACAGACACTGACCCAGATGGAGGGGTCAAACCAGGCGACTGATGGGTCAGCTGATATTGTAAGGATATGTTATCAAGTTTTTAACTGTTACACATACATAGATTGTTGTCCCACGTTGGATAAATATCATTATAATTCTTGTTTAGCAAGTCATAAAAATGATCTAACAAAGCGAATTAACAAGAACTAATATGTCAAAAAAAAAATATCAAGTTTAAAGCTTAACTTTCATATTGTGTGAGGGGAAACACGTTATTAAGGAGATATCTTTCACAATAAATAAACATTATTTTCATAGAAATATAAATCTGAAATCATGAATGTTAACATGGCACATTGTATGTGTGATTTGATCATGAAATCCTTTATAAGGCCATTCTTCCCCTATATCTGATTCAAGTAAGGAGGTTGTTACTCTCTTGTTTAAGTGTCCTCACGTAACTTAGTGGTAAACCTGCTTTCTCATTAGTGTAAGTTAGTAAATCAATTACCGAGATAAAACTGAAATACTGGTGAAAACTACAAACCCAACAAAACAAACATGTCTGTTTTCTTGTTACAACACTGTTCAGCTTGCTGGTACGCCCCCATGCTCTTCCCAGGAGGCCTATTTCACCCTGCTGCCGGAGCCTGTCACAGTGATACACCCCCTGCACGGCTGCTCGGACCCGTTCAGTCTGGTACGCACACTGGGCGAGGTGCAGCCAACTTACGTGGTCCTCTACGACCCAGATATGGAGTTTGTGAGGCAGTTAGAGGTAGGTCTGTGTCAGCCCACCTCTGCGGAAACAGGGTGTAATGCATATGTGTAACGTTTTGTCCCAGATAGGCCTGTGCAGACTTCATTGTCTAATCTGGGACGATACTTACAGCTTTTATGGATTTTTTCATTTTAGGAAATCTCTTTAAAAAAAAGTTCAGCTCAGGCAGAAAGTGTAGTCCCTGATTAGTCTGTGCAGACTACACAGGCTAATCTGGAACAACTTTGCTGGTGCTTTAAGCCCTGTTTTCCTGGAGTGAGGTTGTGTTCCTTTTAGATTCAGATATGTAGTTTGTGTAGCGTTCTGAGGTTGGTCTCTGTATTTATCCCCCTGATATGTTTTTGTTATTAAGCAAACTTTTTACATTTCTGAGCAATTACACTGAAACTTCAAATATGTCATCACCCGGAATTGTAGATGTGCAGTTTCCTTTTTTCTGATTTTTTTATTTTCAACTAACCTGACACAACGGTTGGGGTGTACTCTTCATGTTTATGACAAAGCTCAAGTTATAGAGCAAAAATCAACTATTGTTATGCTGTTAGAGAGAGTAATTCGTACAGATTTGGTGGCCTGTCCACACACTAATACATGTGTTCAATACATGTTTGTAAAGTGTTGTCCTAGATTAGCCTGTGCAGTCCGCACAAGTTAATAAGAGACGACACTTTTTGCCTAAACTGGATTTTTACTAAGGAGACTTCATCAAACTAAAAAAAAACACCTTAACAATGGAAAGTGTCATCCCTGATAAGCCTGTGCAAACTGCACAGGCTAATCTGGGACATCAATGAACGCACATGCATTAAGACCAGTTTTCCCTGTCTATGTTAGGTCTACAGAGCCACCCATCCTGACAGACCCCTGCGTGTCTACTTCCTCATGTACGTAGGCTCAGTGGAGGAGCAGAGATACCTGACCAGCCTGCGCAAGGAGAAAGAGGCCTTCGAGTACCTGATCAGGGAAAAGGGGGTAACAATTGCGTAATATTTGGGGCAAAAAAACAGTCAAATTTGTGTATCAGGAGATACAAAGTTTTTCAACAAATGATGGATATTATTAGCTCGGCTATTTTCGGAGAAAACCCAAGGTATTGTCATAGCCAGCTCGTCGTCCGACGTCCGCGTCGTGCTAAAACCTTAACATTTTGTTAAGGTTTTGAACATTGCCTCCAAAATCAAAGTGCTTCCATCTACAGCTTTGAAACTTAATATGTAGCTGCACCTTGATGAGTTCTACATGCCACACCCATTTTTGGGTTACTAGGTCAAAGGTCAAGGTCACTGTGACCTCTTAAAAAAAAAATTCTGACAAGCTTTTTTTTCACCCGCCATAGGTGGAGGGATATTGTTTTGGCATTGTCCGTCCATCCGTCCGTCCGTCCGGAGCCATATCTTGGAAGTGCTTTGGAGATTTCATTGAAACTTGGTATGAGTACATATATGGATAACAGGATGATGCACGCCAAATGGCATTGTACACCATCCGTTAATAACTGAGTTATGGCCCTTTTTATCTTGAAAAAAAGCTTTTTGTGTGTCCGGAGCCATATCTTGGAAGTGCTTTGGCAGATTTCATTGAAACTTGTTACGAGTATATATATATTAGAAGATGATGCACGCCAAATGGCACTGTGCACCATCTGTTAATAACGGAGATGGCCCTTTGTATCTTGAAAAAATGCTTTTTTTAGTGTCAAATATAACATATAATATCAATTCAAAGAATTTGCTTGTATTTATTCAAAACTGCACCTGCAGCCGAGTGTGCCACCCATTAGTCGGTGCTCTTGTTATATCCGGATACTGTGTTTGTATTCAGATAGTCATAACCCATGTGAAAACTGTGATAATTAAATGCTCAGGTAATTTGTTCCAGTTTTCACATGGGTTATGACTATCTGAATAGGCTATAATATCCCAGCAGATTATGAGACTGTTTGCACTCTTTTAAAACAAACATGAGACAGAGTTGTTTTTCTTATCTAGCTTTATTGAAGACTTTATAAACACCTCAAAGGCCCAATACACTAAATAATGAGAGTGACTAAATGCAACATTTATATAAAAGTAAATGAAACAATAAATGTTGTGAAAATGAGTCATCATCTTTTTAATTTGAAGAATACGATAATTATCATTCTTTTTTGTCAGATTTCTTTTAAAATGCTCAGATAATTTCTATAAGGACATCTTGGACAACCCCTTACTGGTTAATATCTCAAAGACTAAATAATTAGTGAATTAGTAAAACAAAAAACAATGTTAACGCTGCAGAGTTTGTAGCCAAATAATCATCAAACTTGCTATAAACGTTTGTCTGAATGGTTTGCTCAGATAATTAATTTCTTGGTGAGATAAAGAACTACGTCACCAGGTAGAATGTGGAAAACACTGTTTAACACATTAAGATATGCATACAAAATGTTAATGCTAGACATTTCAAACATGATTGAGTCAGAGCTACTGATATTTTATTCCAGACCATGGTTATCCCAGAGGAAAGGGAGGGGAAGAATGATACTGACCAGGCAAGGGACACAACTCCTGCTAATGCCCCTGTGAACACTAGAAAAGGGGGACAATCTACAGATCCTGCAGTTAGTAAAGTAAGTACAAATGATCATCCTACAGTACCTTTATTATTAATTAAATATTACTATAATGTTTGATAAAGCTGGTTTGTTTAGCTTGGAATGCTTGTTATACACGAATTATGCTTGTGTTTAATGACATCCTTAGACAACTGGCCGTTCACAGTTGTACCCTTAGATTTAAACAAAATTGCATTTTTAAAACATGTGCATACCAAAACACACCGTCAGCTACTTGCATTATTCGGCCACAGAAAATATATCCACCTAACATTTATCATGCAGGTTTAAATTAATTCCTTCCCACTGTCACAAGTATCAGCTCGAATATTGTTGGTTGGCATGGTTATACATCCAATATCATGGCCCAGATGTATTAAGTGTTTATAAATTTAAACCTTGGGTTAATCCTTGGATTTAAAAAGTGGATGAACTGATTTTGCAATATTTTGTTGAAATTTTGACAAATTTTATTAGATTGTGTTCTTACTTTTCTCTCATGCTTGATTAATTTTGGATTTTAAAAGCTCCTGTAAAACAAATGATTGAATTCGGCGTAGGGGTGTGGCCAAAAGAACTAATTGCTCCTACAACGAGAAAGGCTCATCCCAAACCTTAAGATGACCCTTCCAACCCACCACCATACCCCTCAATTGCTGTCATTAGAGCAGTAGAATTAGATTGACAATCATATGCAATAGGGCAACAATGATGGATTCCTGAATGATCTGTTTGAAATCATTTATATAACCCACCAGCTTTTTTACCACAGACTCGAATTAAAGTCTCTTCCTCCCCTGCAGGATTCTTTTGTCTTTTGTTTCCTTACTTATGGAATTGCAAATACATGTCGATTTTTATGCCTCCGGTAGGGTGGCATATAGCATTTGAACTGACTGTAAGTCCGTCCGTCTGTCCAAAAACTTTAACATTGGCCATAACTTTTGCAATATTAGTTGATCTTCAGTCAATAATTACACAATCTGACTCAACTTGGTATTTGGCATGCTGCATATTTTGAGTGGTGAAAGGTCAAGGTTATCCTTTAAGGTCAAAGGTAAAAAAACAAATCCAAGGGAAGTAACAAGCGTTAAAGGGAGATAATTTTAATATCATAAATACATACCTGCTATCCCTAGCTATAAGTTTTCAAGGTGGGTTAGCTACTCCAGAAATCTTCAAGCGCCAGGAATCGGCCGCCTCTCTAGCTGTTAACAGATCAGGTTAATCATAGTATAATGTAACCTAACTGGAAATCAAGAACCGCAACTTATCTTCCTTTTCTGGAGAACGCCGAGACAGACCGCCATTTTTCTGCTCCTGTGGAATTTGGTGTTTTCTTTCATTTCTGCGCGGTGTTTTGGGTTTCCGATTTGATAAATTACATAATTTGTCATTTCTGCTATATCCAGAAATCTTTTCTCTTTAAATTTCGTTGTAAATAGTGTTAGTTTCAGATTTACCGGGTTTTTCTACGGGCTCGTGCACTTGTGCACGTGCTTTTCGTGGTTTAGTCAAAAAGTATTGACTATATTTTGTAGAGTTTATATACCGTCTTTTACGTTTTTATCCATCAAAATATTGTTTCTTGCTTAGATTCCTTTCTATTTTCTGTTTGCAGAAATTAGAATGAGTTTTCAACTATGTGGCGTTTGTGATCACTTAAAAGCGTCTTGGGATAACCACAACACTTGTTTATCATGCACTTTATGTACGGTTGACCATAAATGTTCTATTTGTAGTTCATGGGACGACGACATTTGGCAAAAAGCAATATGTCGCAGAACGTTTTTGAGCAGGAAACGACCAGATGAACCTTCACCAGATCGTTTATGCCCGGTGACTTTACAGGCGTCAGATGATAAATTGCAGCATCAGTCACCCTGTATCAGGCAAGATGGCGATCGTACTTTACCATCGAAAAGTCGATCAACATCAGACCATATGGCGACAACCGTCAGCCGGTCTTTGCCTGATGGCATAGGTCAAGGACATCGACCAATGCCAGACCAATTGGCACCCGCCATACGGTTATTATCCGGTGACAACGCTGGTCATGTCATGACCGGTACGTCACTGGGAACCGTGGACCGGTCCGGTCACTGGTCCAGAGAACCGGGGACCGGTCCGGTCAGATCTCATTCCTTCTCAAGATCTCACTTTCGTGGGAATGAATTTTTTTGACTCACGTCAATCGGGTCAGAGTTTCACGTCAACGTATATCAGACCCTCTGCTGAAAGTCAAATGGGTTTTGTCCCAATCTCATATAACAGCTCAAGAATTCCTCTCTCTCAACGGTATCCTGAGCTCAGTAGCAGGCTTTGTGCAGTTGGGTCGTCTGTTCCAGAGTCCTCTTCAGCCTTACCTCTCAGCGTGTTGGAAATGGTCTCCGGACAATCTGTTTACAAAGATTCCACTTTGTCCAGAATTAGTACCTCATCTTCAGTGGTGGCTAGACGAGGACAATCTCTTGGCAGGAGCACCCCTTCTTCCTCCGCAACCTTCTTTATTTCTAATTACGGATGAGAGCAATGAAGGGTGTGGTGCTCATCTGGAACCACTCAGTCTGATAATTTCAGGGTCGTGGTCTCATCAGGAGTCACAGCTACATATCAACAATCTAGAAATACGAGCAGTTTTTCTAGCAGTATCTCATTTCCAGTCACGTCTTCGAGACTCGTGTGTGATGGTGTCAACAGACAACACGTCAGTTGTTACTTACATACAGGCACAGGGGGGGGGGGGGGCACATTCTCACTCCCTGTATCTGGAAACCAATGAATTACTTGTTCTTTACAAGACGCTCAATATTTCTCTTCTGGCCAAATATATTCCAGGTCGCCTCAACGCCCTGGCGAATGGGTTGTCTCGCAAACACCAGTTACTACCATCAGAGTGGACACTTCATCAAGAAGTGACCAATCAGATCTTTCTCATTTTCGGTTATCCTCTGGTCGACCTATTTGCGACCAGACACAACCACAGGCTTCCACTGTATGTGAGTCCAGTGTACGATCCAGCAGCGTGGGCAGTAGACGCGCTTTCGTTCGATTGGGACGCCTACGCCTATCCCACACCCATTCTGATTCCCCAAATATTGGCGAAAATCAGGGTGAGTGCGTGTCGCATACTCCCGATTGCTCCTTGGTGGCCCAGGAGAGCTTGATTCAACGATCTTCTCAGTCTCCTGTACGATCATCCCAGGAATCTCCCTTACAGGTCAGATCTTCTGTCTCAAAGAGGCAGACTACATGTGGATCCAGCAATGTTCCACTTACACGTTTGGACATTATCATGCAATCTCTGCAGAAGAAACGATTTTCTGTCAGGGCTTCAACCCTCGTTGCTTCTGCAAGGAGGAAGTCCACCAGAGCAGTCTATAATGCTCGTTGGAAACTCTTCTCTAATTGGTGTATTCGAAGGAAGATTGATCCCCCCAATCCCTCTGCTAGACGTATAGCAGATTTTCTCTTAGCTCCATCGAAAGATACAGATCTATGATTTCGCATACTTTGGCCTTTACTAAGTCATCACGAGTATGTGCTGTTCCAGCAATTTCGGAACTTATATGAGCTATGGAACTCAAACGTCTCGTTTTTCGTACACTTGCACTTAAATGGGATTTAGCTTGTGTGTTAGGTTCGCTTATCAAGGCTCCCTATGAACCTCTTAATCAGGCTTCTAAACAGTTCCTAACTTGGAAAACCGTGTTTCTGCTTACTATGGCTTCAGCCAAACGTAGAAGTGAAATTCATGCTCTGTCTATCGAGGATGGTCATCTTCGTTTTGATTCCTCAGATGGATCTGTTACTTTGTTAAGTCAACCAGGATTCCTTGCTAAAAATCAACTCCCCTCTGTGGCTTCTAAACCTTTCAAAGTTCCAAGTCTTTCTAGGACTTGTGGACATGATGATGATGAGAAAATTCTTTGCCCAGTTAGGGCTTTGAAGATCTATATTAAAAGAGTTAAGTCTATTTGAGGTTCTCGTAAGAGACTTTTCATTCCCTTAAAAGGGGGATGTGTCTGCGGCTTCTATTTCTCGCTGGGTAGCCTCGACCATAAGGAAGGCTTACTCTTCTCTGTCATCTATGGATTTATCCCTGTTTAAGATTAGACCGCATGAATTAAGAGCTCTTTCGGCTTCGTGGGCGTATATTAATAATGTTCCACTTTCGAAAGTGCTAAAAGCTGCCTTCTGGAGGTATCCGACCACTTTTTCCTCATTCTATCTTCGTTCTCTTGAGTGTCAACAAGACAATTTACATATGTTTGGTCCTCTTGTTGTGGCTCAAACTGAAGTTTCTTCCATGGCGTAATGTGCTGGCGCTATCTGGAAATAAGTACAATACTGTACTAATGAAGATTACATGAGGGCATTGTTCTACTATCTCTGGCTGAAAAACCTGTTATGGGTTTTGCTGTGATGGGAAAATATATACGAACCTTCCCGCCTCAGCTACAAAATCAGCTAGGGATAGCAGGTATGTATTTATGATATTAAAACAAATTTTCTAAAATAAAATTCATTTTAATTATTAAATACTTACCTGCTATCGGTAAGTCCCACCTCCCTCCCCGCTAATCGTTTAATATTTTCATAATTAAGTTAAAAAAGGAAGATGAGTTGCGGTTCTTGATTTCCGGTTAGGTTACATTATATTATGATTAACCTGAACTGTTTTCAGCTAGAGAGGTGGCCGATTCCCGGCGCTTGAAGATTTCTGGAGTAGCTAACCCACCTTGAAAAGGTATAGCTAGGGATTGCAGGTAAGTATTTAATAATTTAAATGAATTTTATTTTAGAAAATTTGTTTCTATGTATCATTTCGCAGGTACAGATCAATTTTACAAGGGAAGTAAAATAAAAAAAAATAAAGGGATATAATCATAAAAAAAATCATAGCAGCGCAGTAGGGGGCATTGTGTTTCTGACAAACACATCATTTGTTTTAGGATTACAAATGTTTCGGCACATTTGCAGCAAACTTTCTCATGCCATAAGGAAAGAAAATGTGTAATTGGCTTTGAATCTAGACTATTCAATTGAAAAATCTTAAAGAATAACTGTGTCGTTGTAAACCCATATACATTTACATGCATATCTATCTTGGAATAGACCAACAAACTTAAAATGTCAATAATTTGGTTTATTTTTAAACAAATTAATCACATTTTTCTTAATAAGTATATATTAGTGTATATAAATAAGTATTTCTCTGCCTTCTTCCCTTCAGGTTATTGTAGATATGAGAGAGTTTCGTAGTGAATTACCATCTCTCATACATCGTCGTGGCATTGAGATAGAGCCAGTAACACTTGAGGTACTGCATTATTTTTTCTTATTGCAAAAGTGCTTTATCTTTTTTCTGATTAGCTTTTCAATAAAAAGGCAACCAATCTACTTGCAGCTGCATCGGCGTCCGAGCTACAGTGTATGTTTAGGTGTTTTGGCAAGCTCAGGAAATAAACTTGTGCATTTATAAGAAGTTACAGTAAAACTTGCAACTGCGCTGTGACTTAAGCAATAAGGTGCTTTATAACTACAAACATCTGTCTATTCCGAGTATAAAAATTCAATACACATTTATTAAGAATAACACAGCCTTACTTGCTTAATAAGCCTATAGCTGCAAATAAGAATACAAAAAAGTACATGATTAAAATATTTGGTAAAGAAAATTAATGTTTGACATCAGCAATTGCTTTATAAAAGCCTACAATTGAGTTTAACACAAATTTAACCAGATTTGGTGTACCATTGTTGATGTTAAATGAATATGTAACAAGGCTTATAGCTACATACATTTAACAACACAATTTTACGTCTTCAGCATATTACATGTTACACGTTGAAATCAAAGCTGAAAGTAGATCTAAGTGTTAAAGAAACATTGTGATTGCTGATATTTTACATGACACTAAGTGTTCAATTTTCAAGTGTAAGCTATTCAGTATGACTATAATGGACTATTCAGGGCTCGACATTAACGATAGTCCGACTGTCCGGGACAACCAATTTGTTAGTCCGGACAGGTAAATAAAGAATTTGCTAGTCCGACGGAACAAGTGGTCGTTATAATGTAATTACTTAGTTCCCATTGTTCCATGTGATACTACACCGTACTGTTCACAAAGGAAGCAACCCTAAACAATCTTCTTTGCCCTGATAACAAGAATATTCTCCCTTGTAAAGAATATGCATTTAACGACACCGATACACACCAAATTTACACATAATTAACGTAAGATAATTAACGTAGTGACGTCATCTCTATGTATAGAATGATTTTACGACATCATTTCCATTTGTGGTTTGTTTTCGTTAGTACAATGTTGTCTGCTAAAAATGTCAAATCTGCTTTCCTTTGGTTTTTCGTCTTCAAAATCACAAGATTTTTTTTTAAATACCTTAAGGTCGCCAAGAAACAAAATGTAATTACGAAAAGAAGCGAAAACGCTGAGCAGAATAAGATATAATGGTCAAGACAAGTTGCTTTTTGTTCAGGACAAGTGAAATTTTGGTCTACAGTTAAGTCCGGTAATCTTGCGCGTCCGGTAATCTTGCGCACTTCGCAGTTGCGAATTTCGCAGACGACTTGTTTTCTTTAGTAATGAAAGATGGAATTTCACATTTTTAAGAATTATAGGATTTAAAAGGTACGTATTCCATGCAAAATAAAATCCGATCATTACATTTTAACACCGGTTGCGTCATCCCTATAAATTGTACATGTATCGTAAACACTAACCTGCATACGATAAATTCGAAATGAATCACACATTCCCTGGAGTCTTTAGTGTGTTCATACTTTAAATTAAGAATTCATAAATCCAATATGTAATTAAGCATTCTGTTGCACAATATCCGATCAGTTATGGTATATTTTACCATTGAAAATATATCGCATCAGACGACATTTCCCGCCATTCTGTCAAACCACAATTGGTATGATCTCCGCATGCGAAACGGCCTAGTTTTCATATTTTCTGTAAATTATGGAAGCATGATTGGGGTTAAATTAAACCTGTTATGCATAAACATTTTTTTCATGCATACCGGCACTTTTTTTATTAATTGTACACTATTACTAGATTTGTTGATTTGTAGTGAAGAAAAGCACTAGTAATCCACATTAAATTTGAATGGTTTTACAAACTGATTTTTTAAATAATTTTCTGGAATATTTTTTGTCACAAATTGGAAACCATATGTTAACAATTTTGCCTAAATGAGGTCATTACACAAAGTGCGCAAAATTCCCAGACACTGTGATGGTTTAAAAATGAGGTGAGTCATGTTTGTTTTGAAATCAAATCGGAAAGTTCTTTACTTAATTTATCAAATATTTTTGTGTTAATAAGCACATGAACTTCTTATTTTCATAATTAATGTAGATATTATGTTGTCAATTTACAAAAGAACATGTTTTTAAACCAACTGTCCCTTAACAGCGCAAGATTACCGGAGAGCATCGTACTTGTCTGACCGGACAAGTGGATTCAAAAGTTAATGTCTAGCCCTGCTAGTAAACACATATCTGATTCATCGGCCATATGATCATTTACCGCATGTTTGCCTGCTAGGTGGGAGACTATATTCTGACGCCAGAGATCTGTGTAGAGCGGAAGAGCGTGTCAGATCTGATCGGCTCACTCAACAATGGCCGCCTGTACAACCAGTGTGTCTCCATGACCAGATACTACAAGAAACCCATGTTGCTCATTGAGTTCGACCCCAGCAAGCCGTTTTCTATACAGGTGCTGGCCTATGGACACAATTTTCCAATAGACGATACTAATTGTTTGGTCATTTAGCAGCAATTTAGTTGTCTACATTGTTTCTTATTGTTCAACCTTAAGATTCGTTTTCTTTAATGTATTAATACATTTTTAGTAAAACAAAGAAAGTCTAAAATTAAATTGTCTTAAGAATTTTTTTGTTCAATGTGCTCATGTTTGTTAATGTAGGGTAACTGATAAATTCTGGAAATTTGTATACAAACATGGTGTATAATTGGTAAGTTAACTTGGATTCTAGTAAGGCAGTTATAAATTGCTTTCATAAATGTGCACTTAGTACTTATAAACCAGGTTACCAAGAATAATTAACTATAATAAGAAAGAGTAAGTTAAATGACCCCCCTGATATAATAATACGGCAAAAGACATTATGAAAACAAACCAACAAAGAAGCCTGCAATGTCTTCAGGGCAAGTACCCGATGTCTAGTGACGTGACTATGCAGGAGACAACCAGTCGCCTCTCCCTGCTCACCATCCACTTCCCAAACCTTCGCATCCTGTGGTGTCAGAGTCCACATGCCTCTGCAGAGATCTTTGAGGAACTCAAGGTAGCATGTTGAGAGAATATTGTGTGTTAGAGTTTTATTACTTGCATCTTTTTTTATATGGTGATTTTAGCACTAGCCATATTATGGGAATGCTCAATCCGGCAGGATTGCTATAAGTAGCAGGCAGACGGAACAGATTTTGTGTTGAGCAAAAGTTTGCTTGCATTTGAATTGATTTCCAAAAAAAATTGCCAAATGTGGGATAAAGAAATTCCTCCTACTGGTAAAACTTAGTCCAAAGCATAACGCTTCTTATGGATAGATTTTTAAATGACTGCACAATTCTTGTCACTTTACAGAAGTGACAAAAGTGGTAAGAAGAGTATCATATAAAAAACATGTTTGAGGTAATTTTTCAAGGTTAAATGTAAATCTATATTTTCAAAGAGTAGTGCAGAAGTGACAGTAGTGTTGCCAGTATGGTCAAAACTCAGGGTCAAAAGTAAAAGCATAGTTTTTAGAACAATTAGGATTTTCAAATAACGTTGCAAGCATATTGAGGTTTACAAAAAAATATTGCCCCCAGATCAAAAATAATGTATACAGTTGAAGGTTAAAAGTGGAATATTAATTTGGAGATTAAACTTATTAACCATGAGTTCTTTTAAATTAACATAAATCAATCAGTATTTAAGTTGTTTTCCTTAAAAAACACATGCAAACAACATGTTTTCTTACTGGTAAAGCCCTATATAATATTCAATCATCTTTAATTTTATCATCTCTTACATCAGTTGATTTTAAAGTTGAAAGGACTTGAGCCATATGTAGTGTTTTTCCCAGCCCATTTTAGCGTGGCGAAAAGCCACGCCGCCCTCCCGGATCGCCACGCTGCCCTTTTTAAAGGCAAATTTCGCCACGCGCCCTTTTTTTCAAAGGCAAATTTCGCCACGAAATTTGCCTTAGGATCTAACTTGGTCCGCAAAATCAGCTTCCTTGATTGTCTGTGACTCTCCGACTGTGCTTGATTTACTCGAGAGGCGTCAACGTCTAATCGACTATATTTAATTGAGCAGATTTAATCTATAACAGTGCTCGATTAGGTCTTACTGGCTGCCCCAAAGCTGTGAATTAGTCATGCGTGAAAAACCCCGTGTCAGTATCAATCGATAATGCCAGAGGCTACCCGTATGTTATACCAAGCGCACTTTTCGCTCGGCAATGTGTACTCCTCCACGATATAATCATTACTTCGGAGACATTTGATGAAAAACTCGATGTTATTCTTGTGGCAATTGTGCTTTGCATGCATTATTCAGTTATATCAAAACATATTTTTTACGCATAATTACTTTTAAATTCACGAACAAATTTATTCTTTATCGATTTCGTCTTTAAGATAATTAGATCTAATTATTGAAATAATTACCGAGACGTATACCAATTTAACAAAATACTAATCGCCTATACGATTTAACGTTGCTATGCGCACCTGTCGCTTACATCATTTGACATTTTATCAACATGGCGGACTATACAGAATTAAATTGTGACTCGGCAAAAATGGCAAATAACGTCGTAAACGATCGAACTAACGATGGAGATTATACATTAAGAAGGAATAAATGAAATGTCTTTGATAATCAACGATGCATAAAAATGTTTTAGATAGCAACAACATAATTTATTTATTTGTAATCTACTCGGTGGATGTATGTCACGGAAACGAGTGTTTGCATATTGTTAGAGATCAATTTACTCGCAATGTTATTTTAAACATATGTCGAGATTATTGTTAGAAAATGGGATAAGACAAACATGGTTTCATTTATATGTTAGTGGATCTGTGTATAATCAGATTCATATGCATATATTGCTTTATTATGTTTGTCGTGCTGTACAGTTTATTGAAACAGCATGGAACTTAAATGTTCATTGCAAGGTAAATATATTAATATATATCATAGTAAGTTAAATACATCAATTACCATTAAATGTGCTTGTTTATATGTTATTTTTTCCACAACTGCTTCGTGAAGCAAATAACATGGAACGTTTTTGCCCTTTTTTGCCTAAACTGCGCGCTAAAATGCCCTTTTTGAAAGTAATGCGCCATGCCCCTTTGCCCTCCTGGGAAAAACACTACATATGTATGGCTTTCATTGTACTCATGTTTTGTGCTCCACTCTCCCAAGGCAGGGAAAGAGCAGCCAGATGCTGCTACGGCAGCAGCAGTTACGGCCCTTGCTGAGGGGATAGACTGGTCAGACAGGTACAATCACACACCTCAGGTATGGCTTTTGTTCTTCAATTTTATTTTGGTAATTTAAGCTTGATAACTATGAGGATCAGCAGCTGTTTAGAATCCTTGGAAAATGGCTGAAAAAATACTTGGTGACTCTGACAAAAAAGGATTGAAAAGCTGTTTCAGACAGTATGTTACTTGTAACGCATCATATCCATTACACATCTCTATGTCTGTAACAGTAAAAACGTTTATGACAGAAAAGCATTTATAGTGTTTTTTTATATTGGACACCTTTCTGTACATACAGAAACATTTGATATTCCTACCATTTGTGTTGTATGTTTATTGAAGATAAATTATTCATACCTACTGGTACTTCCATTATTTTAGGACATGTTAATACGAATGCCAGGAGTTAACTTTAAGAACTACAAGAATATAATGAATAGAGTGAGAGACATTGCGGAGTTGTGTACCTTGTCAATGGAGGAACTTCAAGGAATTATGGGTACTACCCAGAATGCAAAGCTACTCTGGGACTTCCTGCACACAGAACAAAATGCAGAGCAGACGACAAGTGCTAGTAAACCTGAACAAAAAGCCGGCAAAAGATGGAGCAAATCCTATAAAAGATGATAGGCACGCTATAGTTTAGTGGATCTTATAATATTTTTGCATCTTAATCGGTCTAGAGCTACACTGTTTTGTTTTCACTTTAGCGACTTCTCTCCATTCCAAAACAGAATTTTAGAGACTTTTACAAAAAGACATTACAAACATACCTCAATGATTTCTTTGACACAATAACAGTCCAAATATAAACTATTGTGTAGCTGTTGGTACACATGTACATGAATTGAATCTGATAAGTAAAGTAACAGATTTGATTGTGCTCCTGCATTAATAATATTCTATTCTTTTTTATCGGATTATAAAATTATCCCACGATGTAGTTGGAAGAATCAAAAAATGCACTCGTCTGTTCGTCTGTCTGAACGTACATCTGTAGGCCACGAAACTTCTATTTTCAACCCCTCTTAAACTCCTGAGTTGATTACGATTTCATAGTTCACCTTCACAGATTTATTACCTTCGTATGCCTACAGGCTTGGTATTTTGTATATAACATCTAAAGAAGAAGAATTCTTAATTTTTTCAAATCTTGACTCTGTGGTCCAAACAGCCCCGCCATGCTTGTGACTTGATTTACCTATATGGAATGAAAACGTTTATTAATGCTTCAAAGATAACTGTATTTGAATTCATGTGAGGGATTCAGAGCCATCAAGGCCACTTGCATGTTTTGTTATCTGTTTCATGTTGTTTTCATACACAATACATGATAATCAATGAAAATACACAATAGATTATGTTTTTTGCTGTTAACTTATTGTACAGTTTTAAATTGCGCAGTTTCATCCTGAATTGTATTATGTATTATATCTACATGAATACATATGTGTGTATTTGTGATGTTGTAAGCGAAGTACAAAGACAATGAAGTTTGTATATACATTTTAAGTTATTTTCATCCTAAATGATGATATCAATGCATATAAAATTGTGTTTGCTTCATGGGCGGCGGGGTTCCCGTTCCGGTCCCCTTTGTGGCGTGTTTTTACCACCCATTATGCCTTTCTGGAAAGAATCTGTTCTATTTTTATCTTTTTTATGGCATTTTATAATAAATGCCCGTTTTCAATCAACAATATTGTGTTTGTTCTTTCCTTCAAGTCATACGAGTCCGTCCGGTCTATGACCTTTTCATTACCACCGAGGACAATACATAAATAATATTTTATGCACACATAAAAGATTTTATGTCATTGTACGATTTCTCAATTGTTGAACATTATATTGGTTCAAGCCTTATATTTAATTACTTGTGTATAACCTCAGTGTGGGGTCACATGGGCTCTTTTGACCAATCAAATTCAGTGTTGGCCATTGTGGCCCTTTGTATCCTTTTAGACTAACGAGGAATCCAATATGGTCGAAATTAACAACCCACCTCCACCCCTTCTCCGCCATAAGGTTTTGACTCCCGTACTATGTATGTTTTTACCTGTGTGTAAAACACATTTGTTTCTTATTTTACTGTTATACGCATCAAATATTTTTCTTTTATACTTATTTTGGGCGTGTTTTTCCCGCCGTCATCACATTCAAATTCATGTTTTTGTATGTGTATATACGCGTGGCGTGTTTTTACCACCCATTATGCCTTTCTGGAAAGAATCTGTTCTATTTTTATCTTTTTTATGGCATTTTATAATAAATGCCCGTTTTCAATCAACAATATTGTGTTTGTTCTTTCCTTCAAGTCATACGAGTCCGTCCGGTCTATGACCTTTTCATTACCACCGAGGACAATACATAAAAAATTGTGTTAACAGTGAGTCAGCGTGTTCTCAAATATGGACAATATGTACAGAACACAATACATGTTATTATTTATATTCGAAGATAACAACTTAATTTCAATAACAAGGAAGAGGAAGACTGGGCATAGGCTACATACCAGGCTACATACCGGTGATTAAAATGAAAACTTAAATAGTAAAACAGACTGATACCAATGCATATAAAATTATGTTAACTGTGAGTCAGCGTGTTCTCAAATATGGAGTACACAACACAATACATGTTATTATTTATATTCGAAGATAAATACTTAATTACAACAACAAGGAATAGGAAGACTTGGCATAGGCTACATACCAGGCTACATACCAGTGATTAAAATGAAAATAGTAAAACATAGATAACTGTCCCACAAAAATTATCTTAAAATATTGTAAACAGTAAGTACAATATGAAAAATTGATAAAACAATTGCATCATTGTGCATTCGATAGGCTTAGCATATCGAATATGTCCATATTTGTAGAATATATCAAATTAGTTGCATATTAGTGTACAATCATAGTAAAAAAAAGCGTTTAAATACATATTAATTGTTTACACTTCATTTTCAAAGTGTGTGTGTGCAATTGGGTTATGATGCAATTCGTGACGTTTTAATGTGTTCTCGCCAATCTGACGTCAGAAAATTTCGTCACTTTCTACATTTACACTGGTAAACGTTTCTCTAACGTCAAATTATTTTATCGCATGCGTCATTAAGAACGGCGCGACGTTTTAAGGTATATTCCCTCTCTTGAAGTCATACGATTAGGATCGTCAATGTTTCATGAGGAACAATGTTTAGTATTTCCGGTGTATTCACTCTTCTTACTTTTAAGGGTTATGTCACATTTCGGTTCCATGACGAACACCGTGTCGTGTTACGTTGAATTCCCCCTTCTGATGTCCTAAGATTTGGCCGCGTGTGTGTTATAACGGTGCATTAATTCTGTTCACGTCATAATATTGAGTCACGTTTGTGCGTCAAGACGACCAGTGTGACGTGACTGTCGCTCTGCAATATCTTGCTGCCCACCTCCTTGTGGTCATTGGTCAGCACGTACTGACCATTTACTGAGTAAATGTACTGACGGACCTACAGTTAGTAACAGAAATAATTTTAACGGTAAATTGTATAAAAGCAACACCACTATCAACAAATTATTTCTGGATTTTCATCTGGAACTAAATTATTAACGATTACGATACACATTTTAAATTGTTGAGCATTATGTGAACGTGTCGCGTTTCACCGCTTATTTAGAATTAGGTAATTAGTTTAAACCTATTTATTTTAGCTCGATTGCATAGAAAGTAATTTCTGCTTATTTGAAATGCTCTCGAGTCCGTTTCCTGGGCCTAGAACCAGTACTTGGTGTCTATATGGGAGATCGAAAGAATTATGTAATTTACTGCATTGAAATAATACAAATTTCGTGCTTCTTTGAAGCAGAACCAACTACAAACAAGTCAAAAAAGTAATGGAAACTGTCCACAATTTTGGCTAAACAAATGATAAAGCCATTGTAACAATGTATCGTGATCGACAAGCACGACCAGTTGCCAAGGTTACGCACCTTGAGGCCCGCTGCAGCGGCGGGTCCCTGTGGGTCAACCGCCTGCACGTAGGTGGGGCTACAGCCGCGAATAACGAACCCGTACCCCACGGGGTCACTGCGGACCTTAGAAGTTGGAAATATGTTACGATATTGAATCCATACGGTTACCAATAAGAATAATACAAATTTAACCCATTAATGCCTAGTGGACTTTCCCATCCTTCTAAATTGGATCAATTTATTTCCAAAATTAGGGATGTCTAGTATATTAATTTCTATATTTAGAATATTTCTTACAGAGATACCTTTAAGCAAACAGCGCAGACCCTGATGAGACGCCGCATCATGCGGCGTCTCATCTGGGTCTACGCTGTTTGCCAAGGCCTTTTTTCTAGACGCTAGGCATAAATGGGTTAAATCTTTTTTTGTACCTGCAATGCAACAAAAAGACAATCAAATAACGGCGACAGAATACTTTCTATTTGAGAGTGTGTGTCGCCATACCTTACTATAACTAGAATAATAATAAGTTTTAAAGCATTTATTTTATTTAAATGACTGAACAATATATTGTATCGTCCCCGTGTTCTGGTAATAAGGAAAACCCATAGGCCTATAGTATGATGTAATCAGGAAATATTTCGTGTAAAGAGTGACGGTACACAATAGGCTTACCCTGATGGTCTTTTTCACATACGGCGTGTCGGGGGAAAGTAGCTCGTGCACGGTCGCATGACGTAACAGCACTGCGAAGAGATATAACGTCACTTAGTACGTGAACAACGCATGCGCATGACGTCATTGATATGTATCGGCGGATATTGAGTTAATTTTATAGACAATTAGTAAAATGTATCTGGGATACCTGGTCCATTTATGTATCAGTTAACAATTTGATAATTTGACCGTTCTTCAGCGTTGAATGTGAGGTTCATCTGTATAACTTTATATAGATGTACATAATTGTTTAACTACCGGATTTAACGACGCTGTTTGAACTGTCTCTTTCAACTTCGTAAACGTTTGTCAAAACATGCATAACGGGTATTGGATTCTTATTTTTTTAGTAATGCCAAAAAATGTCCACCTCTGGTTTATTGTTTTACCTGAACGAAAGCTGCTCGTATCCGTCGCTGTTTCGCTACTGTCCGTGTCATTTCCGGAATCTCCCGAGTGCGTTCGTGACCTGTCGACATCGAGAATGACGTCACTAGGGATCCCCGCATGACAAGATACAACGGGCTCGAGTTTCCGGCGCTGTTCCGGCGTGTTGCTCGGAGAAGCTGTCCATGAATAATTTGTTAACGTGCAACTTAAGTTAAATGTAATGTAATTTCGAAACGGATATTAAGTATTGATATTGAGTATCTTAAATAATTGTTAATTTTCAACGGACGGACACTGCTCTAGTATAAATATATGCGTTAAAAAACGTTTCGCGTAAACAATTAGTTTAATTGCGTATTTTACAAGACCACAATCACATTTTCGTCAGTAAAACAGATATGCTGTTCTGTTTGCGCGCGACAATGACGTATGCCTAAATGTTACAATACACCACCAAGTCTTTTAAAACATACACTAATATATTTCGAAACTATATTTCATATACGTAGTGTGACCAATTGCGTTTTGGCAATGTAAGCATGCATGTTATATGACCTTTTCAGAACCTGTTTAAAAACAGTAATAGCACTACGTACATGTTGGTGTGAAGAATTTGGACTGGCTCAACCTGACGGAAGACCTCATCCTGTCGCGAGGGACGACCGACCGACACGCGCCCTTGCCGACGTAGTTGAACACATCCGACAGAAGCCGTCGGCCAGCGAAATCTACTGTAAATTGGTAGAGCAGCCGCCTGTCGTCACGGAAGTGAAAGTCGTCTGTTACTGTAATTCAATGAAAATCCGTCTTTTACTAAAATTCAGCAGTCGAATTACTATTTGTACATTAGCCATCCGTGCATATTTTTATGTACATGTAAACCATTCCAGGCTAAAAATGACTGTTGCGCGTTTGTAAGTTGCGTGTCTGCAAGAGTTATAAAATCAAGAGCACCGCATATCGGGTGCCACGCTCGGCAGCGGTTGCAGTTGTGAATAAATGAAAGCTTGTCAGATTTTTTTTTAATTTAGAGGTCACAGTGACCTTGATCTTTGACCTTGTGACCCAAAATTGGGTGTGGCGTGTGGAACTCATCAAGGTGCAGCTACATATGAAGTTTCAAAGTTGTAGATTGAAGCACTTTGATTTGAGAGCCAATGTTCAAAACCGTAACAAAATGTTAGGGTTTTAGCACGACGCGGACGGCGGACGGCGAGCTGGTTATGACCATACCGCGTTTTTTTCCCGAAAACAGCCGAGCTAAAAATTATCTTAAACAGTAACAAGACTTATTTTATTTTACGAGCCTAATTTTAAATTATGCCTCTACCTGTTTAATAAGATAATTTTCTAAACTCTTGCTGACACAAATCCTCCCATCGCGCAACAGCCATTTCTTAAATAATTTATTTAACAGAAGTATTCGCTACGATACTGTACATAAATCATTAATATCTATTATACTTCTTATCCTTTTTACTTCATGAAAAATAATGACGATTACTCCACGATGATATTTTTAAATATGCATATGTAACTAATATAATACTTAAACTGGAGCATTGCCTAATGCCGCCACTGTCCTTAATCCCCCACCTACAATACTGAATTTATTTCGTCTTGATACCGTGAATAAAATAACATTTAATTATTCCTTATTTGTCCGTTCGTCCCCTAAAAGAAATACATGACGCGTGTAATCAAAGCATCATAGTGCGAGCCATAAAACTGGATACTCGTGCTATGTGCGTACATCTTTATTGTCATTCAACGCTTATTATCATTGCATTTCAATAAGAAAAACACAATTAAACTGTGAACTTTTGAGTTAAATGATCTCACGGCAAGTATTTTAGAACCATGAATACACATGTACGTATTTGAAGACATTTCAACGCCGTATAAACACTTACTGATGCTTATTATTGAATGTCCTATAATATTAATAGTAAACTTATAGTGGAATTAATGTTAGACACGTTCGCAGTATTTTAATTACTATAGTTTAAGTCTTAAATATCGCTAATTAATATTGGCATACCACATTGTCGAAATTTTCCAAAATATGTATGCAGATGTTTGTTTAAACTAACTTGATGAGTTTGTTCCGATGGGTTCACTACTTTTAAACACAGGCACTGCAGCAATATCCATCAAAATCTGTTGATGGCGCAAAATAAGAATATATTATTTTAAGATAAGTATACATTTTTTAAAGATAAGTATATATTATTGTAAGATAAGTATATATTATTTTAAGATTAATATGACCAGGACACTATTAAAACCTACCATGCCTTATAACGTCGTTCTCGAGAAGCTTACGACCAAGTGCCAGTCCCTCTTCGCGGCTTCCGGCGGCGCCGTTCTGCATCACGTGATCCACAAACTCCGCCCCCGGGAAGGCGCTCCGGTAAAGCTCTCCGTCCTGCTGGTAGGCGCGCATGATCCCGTGGGTGCGGGTGGACAGCCTGACGGGTCAGAAGGGAGCGCATTTTAATTTACATGCTTTTACATATGTCAAGAGTAGTAACTGCAAGTGGTACGTCGATTTTATTGATGGAAAAAAACTATTTAGTTATCATTACATTTTCAATAAAATGACAAATATAAATATTTTAATTTCGACAAAAATTCCTTTCACTAATTGAATGCCGCTGTTCACTGAAAAGGCACATTAAAAAAAACTCCACTCACCCGTTGTAGAGCGTGAAAGCTGTGTAGAAGAGATCAAGGTTCGGGAACTGTCGGTAAGTGTCGTCGTCACGCCGGAAGCGGTAGTACAGTACATCGTCCTTCACATCGTGGTCGTCGCACACTGAAGCGGAAGTCGAAGTGATTTCTTAACCATATGTATGTTTTTGCAGTGTTTATAGCGTAACAGCCTTACAATCGAATGCACATAACAGTTTTATTCAATATTATTTATACATGTAATGCCTTGCTGTTGTTTATCGATATATTTTCATAAAGGTTTCCGTTATTAAAACATGTATTGTATTTTTACTATTTGCAGCATATGAGTTTAAGGGAGGTTTGCTTTATATATAATAAGGATATACTAATTCTAGTTTCCAATTTACCATCCCATCATTATTCCGAAAGTTTCCATTAAAGCGTGTAAGGATTCCGATGTATTGAGGCGTTAATTTAATGCATACATTTTACGTAGAGTAACTATACGATACATACATTTATGTACATTTTGCGAATTTAATTTATATATAATACCAAAAATATTTTACAACACGCAACATCCAAAGTACGCACCATGGTGGAGGATATTGTGATCTTGCAGGACCTTCAGCGCTTCAAGCGCGCACTGACGAGTTTCGCAGTGTTTGTTCCTCACCAACCAGTCCAGGAGTTCCCGTCCCACCACGCAGTTCCGGTACGTGCGCAGATGGTATTTCCGGTTTTGTATCATGCCGCCATCTTGCAGAGATTCTCTTTAAATACAGATACATATAACTGAATTGTGTCCATACGCTGCGATTATGATTTTGTAATTTTCTAAAGCATCCGCATATTGACAAATAAAACATATTTATATGACCTTTATATCCGCACTGGGAGTCGTATATGGCGCGGAGACTTTGTGAAATACTTTCCTAAGTATATCCCCAATGGGGGTCCGTATTGGTTTCGTTTCTGAGAGCTGATACTATTACAGGAAACACATGGTTTGAGATCAAAATGTGGCATACCGGTATATTCTCTATACTCCCTGAAATGCCCTAATCTGTTCAATATTGACCTAATATACACGGACAGAAATGACATATTCTTTCTATATTCTTTACATTATGGGGGGGGGGAGTAAATGCCCATATGCTTGACTGACTGATATCTATCTATCTACTGCCAAGCGCTCTTTAGAGCATTAAAGGCAGAGGGACATTATCGAGTCTGTTTCCTGGGAAGAACCAGTACTAGGTGTCAATGGAGGAGATAATGAGAACGCTCCCCGAGTGGGGAGCGAACCCACGAACTCCCGATCGCTAGGCGGACACCTCATCAACTACACCACCGCGATCTATATTGATATCGACGTGCTTTTTGAGAGATATTTAAGACCTGAAATGAACAAACACACTTAAATATAGATCTCACTCACATAGTTTACACAAACCTTCACAAAGACATTTGAACGGCTAAGAATGTAGTTCAAATAAAAATAGTTACTGTTAACGATGATAGAAATAACCGATTGGATGGGTAGAGTATAACACACATACGGGCAGTGTCCAAGTGCATGGGTGTGAACCTTACCTTAGTTTCTCGCCTATAAGGAGTATTTCGAGCCGCTCGCACTGCTCGATGTTCCCCGAAAAGCTGCTCATCTCGATCTCTATGATGATATCCGGTCGCGCCGTTAACGCTCGCAGAACTTCCGGTGCGCTTACTTTGTACAATAAACCATCCCAAGATGGCATCCCATATACTTTGACAGGCAGGCAGACGCCACTCGCTTGAAGATAAGTGTGTTAACTTCAGTAACTGTAACTTCCGTATGCGAGTGTTCTTTATGTGAATGAATTTAAATATGTATAACTGTTTATTTGTCCGTTTATTGTAACACCGCCTGATACTGTCCGAACAGTGTCCCCATATTATGAATATGGTACTTGATAACGTTATCCGTATACCATTATCGCATATCAAGCGCAGAGTGAAAGGTTACCGTTACTCATCAATAATAGTAACGGTCCTGTGTACGAGCGTGATGACATGATTGTGACGTGTAAGTAAGGAAGTGGGATGGAAGTACAAACCTTAAGACCTATGCACGCCAACGCATGCACGCGTATGAACGCATGCACAAGCATGTCTTATTTTTGAAAACAAACGACAATTTAAAGAACTATTTCGATTGTTGAATAACTTTTTAATATGAAATAATACAATAAGAACCAATAATATCATATTTTTATAAGTTCAAATAATCAATTATTACTTTTTGAAAGTTTAATGTAGCACCATTTCGAATCCGGGCATGGTGTTGAGTCCCTCATAATAGCCGTGGTATATAATTATAGTTTGGTATGATTATTTATAGACCTCTTGAACTTTTTATTAGATAATGGTCTTACTATTTTTGTCAGGTTCCCCGGTTCACGGCCAGTCATGACGTTTATAAAATGAACTGAACAACATACGGACAAACTATGAGCATATTAATAGAAATTCCCTGAACTTGAACTTCACATTTTATATCAATAATCTTACATGACGTAGATCAATTGTAATTACAGTTCAAACGTTCATCAAAAGTAGATAATTTTTAAAATGCGGGGTTAAATTAAAATACTACAAATGTTATTATAAAACTCTTTAATTTAAATGAAGATAACTGTGTCGATGTGTCAACCTGTTTTCAGAATTGAAAAGCGTTTTTCTGCATTTCATCGGTGTATGAACTGTCGAGAAAATTACGCATAAGCGCCGATCTTCTCTTTTACACGATTTCATAAGTTCTAAAAATTTAAATACAGATGGATTTGTATGGTATTTATCTTTGATGTAAATTTTTGTACGTCCCCCACCACTATAGTGGGGGACTGTTTGTTTGTTTGTTTGTGCAAACTTTAACATTTGCCATAACTTTTGCAATATTGAAGATAGCAGCTTCATATTTGGCATGCATGTGTATCTCCTTGAACTTCACATTTTGAGTGGTGAAAGGTCAAGGTCAAGTTCATCATTCAAGGTCAAAGGTCAAGTTTATGGGGACATAGTGTCCGTTATTGAAACACGTATCGTATTCCTACTATTTGCATTGTATGATGTTAAGGGAAGTTTGCATTTAGGATAGTAACTCTAGTTTCCAATTGACCATTCCACCAGTACCGGTTTTCCGAAAGTTTCCATAAAAATTATCTAGGGCTTTCCATGTATTGAGGCGTTAATATATAGATTTTACGAAGAGTAACTATACGATACATTTATTCATGTACATTTTGCGAATGTAATACCAAAAGCTTTTTCAACACGCAACCTCGACTCGCTGTGCATCCACAGTACGCACCATGGTGGAGGATAATGTTATCCTGAAGGACCTCCGGTTCACGGCCAGTCATGACGTGTATAAAATGTACTGACCGACACACGGACATACTATGTACATTTTGATAGAAATTCCCTAACCTTGAACTACACATAATATAAACCATTTTACATGAAGTAGATCATGTAGTAATTACAGTTCAAACGTTCATCAAAAGTACATCATTTCTAAAGAGTTAAACGTTCAATTATAATACTGACATAATTTGTTTTGAAATTCATTAATTTAAACGCAATATAATTGTGTTTATTTATCAACCTGTATAACCTGTAAATACTAAAAAAACGTAAATGCAAATCTGTATAGAAATATTAGTGAACGTCCTACACAACTCGCGCACGATCGGACGAAATTTGAATTGTAGTTATCATTTTAGCTGCATGTATTAAGATTTTGCCGAAATAAACGTTGGTGTTGGTTTTGATTTGCAAGTGGAAACCGGTGTATCCGAAGAAGAGAGCGAGCTGTCACCAACCAAACTCATATGCGCCAGAAGATGGAATTTTAGTTGGATAGCAGATGTAAGAAGCTCGTTCACATGACAACAATGCGTTGACTGAATAATACTTAAATACAAGCTATGCTACGTCTTATTTAGTCCCACGAAATATGTCGCATTAACAAGATACGTTGTGGTAATTAAGAAAAACACACAACAAAAAAAAACTGGTCGTTATTTCGATGCCGCATGATGCGTCGTCTCATCAGGGTCTGCGCTGTTTGCTTAAAGGAATTTCTGTAAGAAACATTCTATATAAAGAAATAAATATACTACACATCCCTAATTTTGGAAATAAATTGATCCAATTTAGAAGGACGGGAGAGTCCACTAGACATAAATGGGTTAATGGTTGTGGATCTCTAAACAGTACGCAATACACAAATTTATGCACATTAATGGAACAGAATAGAAATTCCCGTGCCAGATTCAGTAAATACAAAAATTAACAAGTCACAACAATGAATGTTAATATATGTTACACTGTGACAAGAACGCAGTTGCCTGTCATGATAACCCTTTGCATGCTGGGAAATTTGCCATCTGCTGAAATGTCGTCTGCTGAATTTATAAAATTCGCATTTTCTTCGATTTTTTTTAAAGAATACTATCAGAATAGCAAACAGTTTGGATCCTAATGAGACGCCACGTGTTGTGGCGTCTCATCTGGATCCAAACGATTTGCAAAGGCCTTCAAAATTCGGCTCCAGCACTGAAAGAGTTAAAGATGAGTTTAATGCTTACCTTCAATACTGAACAAAAATAACAATAACATGCACGTAACAATAGTGCACGAATATCTAATAGGGAGTGATGAGTTATGAATGATTTAGAACCCACCAGAAAAGAAAAAATCTTAGATTTAAAATGGTTGAATACAAATGAGATCGACGCAATGAGGATTGAAATATACAGGCCTAAGTGTATGTAAATACAGATCGTCGAATTAGGCAAAAACGTGAAATGGAAAGAAAGAGGAAGCTGCAAACTACTCACCGTAGAAGTCAAGATGCCAAGATGACATATAAAACTTGCTTAATTGTTGGGGTTCGGAGAAGATACCGATGAAGTTAACTTATTATAAGATTCATTAATAGAGAAAAAAAAACTTGGCCAGTGAACTTGTACCAAAAAAGCAAGAAGATGTGTCGCCATAGTTAAGGCTTTGGACTGTAAAAGTTTCTAAGACAATAACCTTGCAGCTGTTGAAAAAGAAAAACAATAATTATTTAGATCAATCAGCGAAATATTTAAAGCCTAAGGGTCGCATTAAAGTATTGGAGAAATGAAAAGAACGTGAGGAAGAATAATTTTTACCTACTATACAACCAGAGAGGCAGGCATACGCATTAAAAGTGGCAAACTTGAATAGAGAGCGCACCAAGTCCTGGAGAAAAAATATTTGGTCAGATGATATATAGAGGAGCAAGTATTTATATCAATAGTGCTTGTAAAATGGATGTTTACCAAAAAGCGTCAAAATAAATCCAAATATTAACCTTCTAAGTCTTGGTAATTATAACTACAAAATTATAAGATCATTAAGAGATAACTGCATTATCACACTAGAAAGTATCATTGATAAAGTCTATGAAAAGATCATGAAAATAGAAAAAAGGAAATCCACCAAGGCATCTCAAAGTAGCAAAATGCTTACCGGTATATAAAGAGGCATGCGTGTAAGCAAGGAATTTTGCGTCTTACATAGAGCCTTCATGAAGCAAAATGATTTAAAAGAAGATCTCAAGTTTTGTAGCTATGGACATTGAATATGCATTTGAACGAGTTTGGCGAGTATGACTACTAAAATAAGTCTATGAAAGCATTGAAAGCAATATTAAAGACATGCTCTTCGATTTTCTTAGAGAATTTATCAAAGAATGGATGGTTGACTTAATGGTTATATCCCCCCCCCAAAAAAAAAAAAAAATAATAAAATACCTCAAAGGTATGTATCCCACAAAGCTGGGTATTCATCCAAACTTATGTTAAAGCAACACACGGGACGGTATGTTTTCCATTGATAGTCAATGTGCTGAGTGTGTAGATGATTATGGAATGTGTTCTATTAGAGATAAACTTTTAGTTATTGCCGCGAAAACTATACGAGAAAGAATAAGGCATGGTAGGTTTAAGTAATGTCACGGTCATATTACTATACAGTATCTCTGTCATGGACTGACGCAGTATTTCTATCTACGATCACTGATAAGTGTGTCAAAAATTGTTTAGGAGTTCAGAGAAATGCAATTATGAAACCAACAGGATGTGTACAGAAACCAGCACTTAAACATTAGAAGTCTTGACTAATACCCTGCCAATGTGTACTAAAATCAAATTTCGAAAAGCTCAGAAAATAGTACAAATAGCCACAAAAGTTCATCGGCTTACTGATTATAAAAGGAGCGGATTGAAAACAAGAATATATACACGAAAACTTACAATAATATCCATTCTTACCAGTCGGATCACTGAACTCAATGGCAAAATTGATACAGAAACTTTTGAAAGAGAATTAAAATACATACCAAGTTCGTTGTATGGTCTTTAAAGAAACAATAAAGTTCAAAGATTTTTAATCAAGCAAAAATGAAATGCAAACTACAACATAACATAATTATTGACCAACTGTACAGCTACTGATGTGCTGGTATTCTCGGACGGATCAAGTCTGTGCAAACCTGGTCCAATTGTTGGAGCAGAAGCAGCAGTTTACACAAATGGCTACCTTTCGACAACGGTACTACTTCATAGAGGAGTTTTAAGATTTCATGGGACAGTAATACTTTAGTAGGTGAAATAATAGGAATAAAGTTGTCAGTTGAATTCTAACTTAACATTTAATAAATTAAAACAATAGAACGATACATGTATGAAAATATAGTCCGGCTGCAATTCAAACAACTTTTCAATATGAAGTACCGGTACGTTACATTTCGCGCGTTTCTATGTAAATAGACTAATATACTACGTCTTTTATATATATAGTAATAACGAGATTATGTATCGTTTATAGTTGTCACTTAAGTGTATATATCAGGCATTTCCCCAGGCGGTTTAAGCACAGAGGCGCCGCGGTGACTGGACTTTAAAATCAAATTTGCCTTGGCGCTTGACTTTCGGATCATGTCGCCGCAACGCTTGAAAGTTTCACAAGCGCTTTCAAGCACTGGTCCGAATGTTGTCTGAATTCGGCCATCAACAAACAAAAACAAGCACGCCCTAATCATCTGTGTGGGAATAAATGGGTAATATAAGAGGTGTTAACGTTTAACGGGTTGTTTATTGGGGGTATATCGTGATGTTTGTTCCTAATAATGGTCGATATCGATCAATTATACCTGTACAAATGGCGTAATGGCAATAAAAGGTGTGCTCAATTTTTGTTTGTTTTATTTTAAGTGTTAACCACTACCGGTATTTAAGTCTTTTAAAAAATTAAGCAAAAACGGAAGCCCTCGTTTAGTATCCAACGGCCGTCGGATATTCCTAGTAACACACACGGCCCGGGTACTGTCAACTAGGAACCCGGGTAAAGACATTGTGACCCGCATCTAAAAAACGATTCCATGAAATTAGGAAGTTTAAATGCGAGTGTGCTGAAGAAAAGACTTCATATACCCGAATTTGTAGAACTTATAAACACTTATGATATTTTTTGTGTCTGTGAAACGCATGCTGACTTGACAGATATCCTTGATATACCAAATTTCTTCTTTTTGTACAAGCACCGTTCACAAGCATATAAAGGAAAGTCTGGAGGCATTGGGGTTTATATCAGAGACTGTTTGTCCCCTTTTGTAACATTATTCCAGAATTCCACAGATTATGTCCTTTGGTTGAAAAGTGATAAGCAAATCTCTGGTCTGGAACAAGATATAATCATAGGAACTATGTACATACCCCCTGAAAACTCACGCTTCTTTAACACTGACCAATTTAGCATTCTAGAGGATGAAGTAACCACACATTGCAATAATTACAAGTATGTTTTCCTAGCTGGTGATGCGAATAGCAGGGTAGGACACTTAGAGACTACACCTTACCCGAACATCATACTAAGGAACTTTTTGGAATTGACATATAACTGCAAAACGATCTTTACAAACACACTCTTCTAGAAAATCGTTCAATCCCTTTGACCAGAAACTCCATGGACAAACACACCAATTCACATGGCTTCTTACTACTTGACATTTGTAAAAATAATAACAATTTTATATTAAATGGCAGATTGTTTAAGGACAAAACCACCGGCACTTATACATTTAGAGACAAATCAGTAATTGATTATGTGCTAGCAACAGCTGAAAGTTTAAGCTTTATATATAACTTTGAAATTATAGAGACTGACCCACTGTACTCTGATGGACATAATGCTTTATCTTGGGAACTTGACCTTACTGTACCCCATGTGAAAAAATCTGACAAACCAAAAACACCAAATAACCCCTACTTGGCAACCTGACCAATCAGCCCAATTCATAAGCAACATTGACTTGTCACGGCTTGATGAAAAATATTCTAGCCTTAACACCTTACCCCAGTCACAGCAAACCCTAGATTATATAACACATGAATTACAGAGCATTTTTCACAAAGCTGCCACAGATACACTCCCCAATAAAGGAACTTCTTACAAAACCAAATTTCAAAACAATAAATCATGGTTTGGCCCAAAATGTCACCAAGCCAGGGAGAAGTATCATGAGGCTAAAGCAAGATACAATAACTCAAAAAGCCATGATAATAAACTGCAACTCAAAAATGCTAGTAAAAACTATAAAAGAACAATTAACTTCTACATGAAGAGAGAAATACAGTATTCCAGTGTTAAACTAAGGGCGATGAATGAAAAAAGCCCCAAACGATACTGGAAATTCCTTACAATATAAAGAAGTGAAACTCCAGCTGCTGGAGCAGTATTGAATTTTCATTAAAAACAATTAGTTGGTCCTTTATTTAAGGCAAGTGACCGATTGCCCAAACAGTACAAAACAGCACAATACAGCACAATACAAACCAACATAAACACAAAATATGAATAAAGCTGGGGTCACCGCCTTGGAACGGTCAATGCAAAGCATTGGGGGTTTAAACCTGGTTATAGAGCGCTCAACCTCACACTTGGCCCAGCAATATTCATAATACATTTAAGTGTAAATAAAATTTAACGTCATAGCATTGTAACTCAAATTAAACAATAATAAAAGGGAATTAAAACGCATTCAATTTAATTACTATTTAATTACTCAATTGCATTGAAGATACAAGAGTAACAGAATTACAACTTTTTGACGAACGATCAAATAAAACTATTAACAATTGTCAACTACATTCCTTCTTTATAGAAAAGATTTGAGAATGTAGAATCATAGAGTTAATATCTCAGATAATCATCGCGCAAATACAGGAAGAAGCAGCAATAATGGGTGTAAAAATTCCATATTACATAGCTTGGTTGTTTATGTGACTGCTAAACAAATTAAAAATAATTAAATCAAACAAGAAACGCCTATCAGAGAGAAAATATAAATAAAATGGAACATTATAAACCCAATGACCTATGCATGTAGATTACAACTGGGAAAGTCGGTCGTATGACGTCACAAAAATCCATAATGACATAATGACGTGAACAAATTCCAAGGGCAGTACAAAATAAAAATATTCATGGGGCTGTGCTACTAATAAAACAAGTTTACTTGATTTAATATTAAGAAGCAAATGAATACAAATGGTAATACCATTAAAGCGACATTATTGGAATCAAACAGTATATAGGTGTTTTGACAACTGAAGACAGAAATGATTTGATGTACGATTTGAGTCCAAATGTAGTTTACATGCAGATTTGTTCATACGACACAATGACACAATTTTATTCAACAGTGAAAAATGCCTATAATGTAGTCTTCATGCAGATTTGTTCATACGACACAATGACAAAATTTTATTCAACAGTGAAAAATGCCTATAATATCACTAATGATTCCAAATTTTAAGGGAAGAAAGATATAGTGAATCGAAAACCATCAAACACGTGTTTTTAAGAACATAAGCATCGTATCCTTTTGATAAAAACAAGTTAATTAAATTGAAAAGTTTAATATGAACATTTGGTTTAACATATTTTAATTTGCGGACACGCTTCAAAACATCTCCATAAAATGATGGATGGGAGATTCCATTATTTAAATGCCATTTTAAAGAAACATTATATTTTGAAATTAAATCACCATACTTAGAGTAAAATCTAGCAAATTTATTTCTTAGGTTATGATACAAAAAGCCTTGTTTTAGCAATTTTTAGTTAATATTAGATTACGATCATTAAAATCTTTAATACACGAACATGCTCTAGCATAACGTTCCAACTGCGAAATGTAAATACCATAGGAAAGTCCTTTAGGGATGTTGCCATCTAGAAACGGAAAATTCACAATTTCAAAGTTAAAATCGTCCCGTTTGTCGTATAAACTAGTTTTGATCAAATTATTATTAATAGTTAAATGTAAGTCTAAATACGCAGCGTCTGTATTGGATATACACGATCTATTTAAGACTAGTTCTTTTGGGTAGATTTTGTGAATATATTGTTCAAATAATGGATTATCTAAATTAAGTATGTCATCAATGTACCTACTAGTAAGGTTAAAACAATTAATCAAATCTACTTGCTTAGTTTTAGATAATTCTAACATAAATTCGCTTTCATAACAATATAAAAAAAGGTCAGCTATAAGTGGCGCACAATTAGTACCCATAGGAACGCCAATAATTTGTTTAAATATTTTACCATTAAATTCAACAAACAAGTTATCCAAAAGAAAAGTAAGTGCTGCACAAAAGTCAAGACCAGTCCAAATGATGTAATTATCTAATATCTGATTGGTAAAAAAAGCTGTTTTAGTGTTTAAAGCTAGATACAAACATTTCTCTCTAGCAAAAGTTTTTTCAATCAAAGAAACAAGTTTGGATTTTATTAAAGCGTGAGGAAGCGTTGTATATAGTGTCGAAAAATCATAAGTACTTACCTGTGACACCTTATATTTTTTATTTTCAATTTTATCAATAACTTCTAAGGTGTTTTTTATTGACCAAAATAGGTTAATATTACTATTTTCATAAACTTTATTACAAAATTTAGCTATATGATATCTAATAGCACTCAATGCAGATGTAAGATACACTGATAATTGTTTGGTGGTACAAGACACTGAATTAGCGATAAAACGACTTTTATATGGCGTCTTATGTAATTTAGGTATCCAGTAAAGTGATGGCAATTTCTTGTCAGTAATATTGACTATTACATTTAACTTTATGCATTGCGCAATATGGTCGGTAATAATTTCATTAGGTTGCTTATTGTACTCACAATATGATGTAGTTTGTGAAAGTTCTTGTGAAATAGTTTGAACATAAAACACTCGTCATATTATGATAACATTATTAGCAGCCTTATCAGCAGGAACTAAGACGAATTTAGATTTTAAGTCTTCAAGCAATTTACAGAGATTTTGTTTATTAAATTTAGGTGAATGTGGTAGGGCCAAAGGATGTGTATCATAAAAAAATATTTTATTCATGGCCATACTAAATATTTTTGTTTTCCAATCATTGAGTGCAGTAATTTCAGCATTTTCCTTCCTGCACCATTTAGTGCAATAATCATCTAAGGATGTAACGATATTCTTAATGCAGTCATCAAAATCAACAGGAATAGGCAGTCTGTACTTAGGGCCTCTGCGTAGCAAATTTCTAAGGTTTTTATTTTGAATGAAATTAAGGTCCCCAGTAATAATATGTCCAACTGGACCATATATATATTTAGAACTAGTACAGTCACATAATGTAGGACAATTTCTAATTACATTTTTATCTGTGGAAATAGAATTATAATTAAAAACGATACTTCTTACAGGTCTACTATATTTGTAGCAAATAAGTGGTGATTCAGTATTGCGGAAATAAGGGGGAATCAACCGACGTACATTTTTATCATTGAATATTTTAGGAAGGTCAATTAAATCAAGACCTTTGTTTCAAAACTCAATTTTGATACGATTTCTAGTTTTGTTAAGCACATTTTCAATAAAAGGTTTAAGATAGTAGTCAGTGAAAGATTCAATAATACAAGCACATTCATATAGAGGGTCAGATTGAAGTAAAATAAGTTTACATTCCTTATCAATATGCGCCAACGAAGAAACAGAAAGAGAGCAAAGTGCACTTAGTAATTTATGTTTACCCCCATTTTGTAATACTGTGTAGCAATCATTTAAAGAAAGCAGACGTTTAAATTTACGCCTTAAGTTACCATTTTTCCTAATGCCATGTGAACGTTTATTTCTTAGACGTTTACTAAACAGAGAAAATGAATTCATCGATTTATGTTTAGAAATTGTTCCAACATTTAGAATATTATCATTTAATCCAAGTGGGTAAGCTGATTGCAAACGTTTAATCCATTCAAATTCTGACATGCACCTTGCTTTTAATTGGCACTGACTTGAAGTACTATTATTAAAAATAAGTTGCTCCACAGGTTGAATTGAAATATTTGTTACGCTATGACCTGTTTTATTAAAGTGCTGGTAAATGAAGTTATAAAATTTATTGTTATTTTTAATTTTAAAAAAATGTTCCCTAAAACGTGTTTTAAGTGATCTACCCGTCTGCCCAACGTATTGCGCACCACAACAGGGTACATTTCAAGTAATAACATAAACCACATGCATAGAATTTCATGAGACATCGGATTTAATATTAACTGAAAATTTGCGGTTATTAACCGATGAAAGAATAAAAGAGGACATATTTAAAAACTTGCAACATAAACACTTCCTGGAGTTGCACTTATTTATTGTAGGATACCGATTACACGGAGCTAAATTACGCTGCGAACTAGAACCCAGCCGCATTGTACCTCCAATGAAAGATGTTCGAAGTAAACTTAATTTGACTGTAGGTTTAGAAAAAGTAATTGTCTATAATTTAACGGCAAATGAATACTACGTGTAATCGGAATTCTCAATGGTGAGAGAACAACTTTCGGGTTTTTTGTAATCAATCTGTCCATAGGTTATTTATTTGGCGAAACCACCAATCTTATAATCACATTAATACACATTGCCAAGTCAACATACATAAAAGAGTAAGAGGCAGCTTGTCAGATAATGGTCTCTAAAAAGTCAGTATAACCTGCAGAACTCTCAATTGATGAACATACACGTTTACTTTATAAGTACAGAGAATGTATAAGAATCTAAGTATAAGAAAGGTCTTAAACAAGGTTTCTTAAAAAATAATAAAAACACAATACCGCTACCAGCCTCTGAAGGCTGAAAATATAACAACATCGAAGATATGTACAGTCTTAAACCCAAAGCTAAAAAAACAAACTACCCATCTACTGAGTTGTTTTATGAACATTTTAAAGAGATCAATACCATCTCTATTTATGATGATCGTTTCAACTATGAATCTGAAAGCATCCCTGATACAAATGATTTCCTAAATGCAGAAGTAATTGAAGGCGAAATACTCAAATGTATAACAAAATTTCAAATATAAAATTAAATAAATCGTACAAACACGTCACTGTTTATTTAAATGTTTCTGGTACTAAACATGTTTCGGCCGTAGCCTAACAATTGCATAGAAACAATAATTGCATAGAAATTTTGTTTTTAAGTATAACAAAATTACAAAATTCTAAAGTGCCTAGTCCATCTGACCAGATACTAAATAAATAAATTAAGTCTACAAAAGATATAATGCTTCCGTTTTATTGTAAACTATTTAATTGTGTGTTACAATCAGGGATTATCACTCTGACATGGCTTTGCTTCTTAATATTAAATCACGTAAACTTGTTTTATTAGTAGCACAGCCCGATTAATATTTTTATTTAGTACTGCCCATGGAATTTGTTCACGTCATTATGTCATTATGGATTTTTGTGACGTCATACGACCGACTTTCCCAGTTGTAATCTACATGCATAGGTCATTGGGTTTATAACGTTCCATTTTATTTATATTTTCTCTCTGATAGGCGTTTCTTGTTTGATTTAATTATTTTTAATTTGTTTAGCAGTCACATAAACAACCAAGCTATGTAATATGGAATTTTTACACCCATTATTGCTGCTTCTTCCTGTATTTGCGCGATGATTATCTGAGATATTAACTCTATGATTCTACATTCTCAAATCTTTTCTATAAAGAAGGAATGTAGTTGACAATTGTTAATAGTTTTATTTGATCGTTCGTCAAAAAGTTGTAATTCTGTTACTCTTGTATCTTCAATGCAATTGAGTAATTAAATAGTAATTAAATTGAATGCGTTTTAATTCCCCTTTATTATTGTTTAATTTGAGTTACAATGCTATGACGTTAAATTTTATTTACACTTGAATGTATTATGAATATTGCTGGGCCAAGTGTGAGGTTGAGCGCTCTATAACCAGGTTTAAACCCCCAATGCTTTGCATTGACCGTTCCAAGGCGGTGACCCCAGCTTTATTCATATTTTGTGTTTATGTTGGTTTGTATTGTGCTGTATTGTGCTGTTTTGTACTGTTTGGGCAATCGGTCACTTGCCTTAAATAAAGGACCAACTAATTGTTTTTACTGAAAATTCAATACTGCTCCAGCAGCTGGAGTTTCACTTCTTTATATTGAGAGATTTATAATACCCATTTTCAAAATCAAAGACAGCCCCAATAAACCGAGTAACTATAGACCTAAAACAATCCTTAGCTGTTTGGGGAAACTTTTTACTTCAGTCTTAAACCAAAGGCTGAACTCCTTTTTAGAACTAAGTAATATACTAGACGAAAACCAGGCTGGCTTCCGCAAGGGCTACTGCTGTGCAGACCATATTTTTACTTTTCATGCTCTAATTGATATCCTAAAAAACGCAAACAAACATTATTCTGCGCATTTATAGATTTCTCGCAGGCGTTCGATAAAGTGTGGAGAGCTGGACTTTGCCATAAATTACTTGACACACATATCAATGGTAACTTTTTTAGGGTCATTCAAAATATGTATAATAACATAAAATCATGTATCTCCTGTAACAGTTCATACTCTGAGTTCTTTTTATCAGAAATTGGGGTCAGGCAAGGCGAAAATCTATCGCCAGTGCTTTTTTTTTGTTATTCTTGAATGACCTACAATCATACCTGCAATCAAATGGATCCAACGAGATTGAACTTGGTGATCCCAATACTGCAGTATCATGGCTAAGGCTCCTGATCCTTCTGTACGCAGACGACACGGTCATTGTATCCAATACAGTTAAAGATCTACAAAAGAGTCTAGATACTTTTAATAAGTATTGTAAAAACTGGCATCTTAATGTAAATTTTAACAAAACAAAAATAGTTGTCTTTGGCTTAAGACAAACAAGGAATTTCCAATTTAAATGTGGCAACAATTGCATAGAAATAACACATACATATCATTATCTAGGAATAACTTTCTCTAGTAATTGCTTTTTCTTGAATGCACGTAAACATGTTAAAGAACAAGCAGCTTAAGCCATGCACCTTCTTTGGACCCGTACAAACAATGCAAATCTACCCATTGACCTAACAATTAAACTCTTTGACCACACTGTTCTACCTATACTCACTTACGGCTCTGAAGTCTTTGGTTATGAGAATTTAGAAATATTATAAAAAGTACACAAAGACTTCATGAGAAAAATGACCAAATCACGTATGTCAACACCAATAAAAAATTTATATGGTGAATTAGGTCGCTATCCACTCAGCATTAACATAAAAACCAGAATGATATCCTTCTGGAGTACAATTGTTTCAGTCAAAGAAATCAAAATGTCCTTCCTGATTTATAAACACATGCTATCAACACCTAATCAAAATTTTAAATGGTTAAATAAAATCAAAGAAGTCTTAACTTCCGGTGGAAGGCCTGCCATATGGGATAACCAAGCACACATAACACACAATACTATCCACTTACTCATCAAGCAAACATTATTAGACCAATTCAAACAAACTGGCACGCTGAATTACAAATAAGAAATAAAGGGCGAATTTACACATGTTACAGTAGTTTAATCAAAGCGCTGAAGGCACTGAAGATGTTCGCTATTGCATAATTCAACACGCAATTCATTTTTGAAAATCAATCGCAAGTTTGAAATGAACACACGGCATTCAACTTTATAAAGTGTGTGTCATAGCGCACGGGTCGAGTTTTGTGTGCACTTTTTATCATCCTTATTATTTCATAGAAATAACTAAGACAAAATAAAAACAACATGCTTTTTGGAAGTTCTGAAAGCATAGAAAGTATGATGAAAATGGTAATGATAACTTAATATAAAGAAAATTTGCAGTCACCATATTAAAGGAATATTTTTTTCTTATATCAAATGACTATCTCACCAAGAATATAAATTCATAATGAAAGTTCCGTGTACAAAACTTTTGATTTTTGACACCCTATACAAATTCAAAATATACAACAATCTTCGTATCTTGTATATGGAGGAATAAAAGTATATAAACATTGCTGTTTATGCTTTACTTATTACCCGAGCAGTTCACACGGTGTCAACAACGCTAACATAAACATAGGTATAGAGCACTCATGCGCTTTTAGGCGTAGCTGTTTCAGTTTTCATCTTAGTGACTTTTACATAACGCCAACAGACACGCATGAATATTTTCGAATATTTAATAAGCTGATTCGAGATACAACCTCTGAATTTTTGCTATATCACTGCGTATGTGCTCAATTCAAAGGATGTAGCACTGTTCAGTGTAAGGAATTCCGGACTACTCTCTGTATGCTCAAACGACACAAATTGTGGCCCTGTTACAATTACGCGTTACAATCCATCTCGCAGAATTTCACTTTCGCCTCCAAGATGAGAAAACAATCATTAGCGAAATAGTATAGTGTCACGATAAGAGAAAATCGTTTAATTATCATACCACAATGTTTGCCGTACTTGGTCAGCACGTCTGGAAATCATTCCTTAATGTGTGGATAGGCTGCCATTATTAACAAGTTTGCTATTTTCAATTCAATTTTGTATCAAAAAGCATTGTTCTTAAATGTGGCATTTTCAATTCGCAATGAGATTTGTAATGACCCTCTTCATGTGAAAATGGGTCTTATTCCATATGCGCCCATCATATAAATAGCCCACTCAGCTATCACTCCTTCTGGTAAGGAGAAACATAACATATTGAGTGATTTTAAAGCGAACAGCATCGCCTATGGCCTGACTGCGCAAAAGCACATGTTGGGTTTAGCAAACGCTTGCCGAAACGCATAAGACCCATTTTCGCATGACGGCGCTATTGACGTGTGATTTAAATGTGTCGAAAGAAAACTGCGTTTAAATCAAATATAAACATACGATATATTTCGATAGTGAAGAAAGATACTCATAACAAGGCATATGAGGACACATATGAAGTGCTCTCCCGTAGTATATTTTTTATTTTACTCACACTAATGTGTGGTTTGACAATGCTAACACACATTTCATGCGGTGAATATGCAGCTTACAAGTGAAAAACACAACACAATAGTTAAACTTTTGTTTAATTGTATTTAATTATGTAGAAAAGTAAATTGCTAATTTTATTTCAAAGTCAGCGTATACGCCGACTACATTTTTAAAAGACATTTATTGTTATAAATATATTTAATATAATATATTAGGTTGTTTTCGGTTTTAGCGATTAAAAAGCATTTTCGAGGTTGCCTATAGTATGCCTGTAGTAATTCATGAACTCATATCCAACTGTCTATGTATTGAGAACTGTGAATATAAACAAGCTTAACCTTCTACTTACCTTCTGCTATTGCATTCGTATTATTATTATAAATCGTTCGTTGTATTCGGGTTTAGCAATTATGAAACTTTTTTTTGTCTATCGTATCGCTGAAGTTATTGTTGAACTTATGTTCAACGTTTTATAAATTGAGAATATAAACAAAGACCTATAGATAATATGGGTCTTTGATATAAATAAGCGTCAACTTTTTCCCGAATCTCTCATTTTACGACCTGTACTACGTCATTGAGTTGTATGCGAGAGCGTAACCTATTGCGTTGTTATAACCCGTAAACTTTCCTTTGTTTATCGACAGACGCATCTATTAATAGCCTCATATATCATGACTGCCAAAACAACCGGGAAAAAGAACCACGTGACCAAATAGGACGCAAAACGCAAATACCATGCGACTACGACTTTTATTATGTAAGAAAGCTCCGCAATTCCTTTGAAGTCGGAGCCTTGTGATTGCTATTTCTTAAATAATTGACCTCTAACTGAAGTAAGCAAAGGAAACGCAGCACCTATAGGTCCCTGCTTCTATGTGCGAAGGCAGATCGAATTTTACTAATGTATGGTTTGCCTATTATAACACACATTATAATGCGGTAAATATGCGACTAACAAGTAAAAAACACTATAATTAAACTTTTGTTTTGAATTAAGTTATTTAGAAAACAAAATTCCAAACCTTATTTCAAAACAGCAAGACTACATTTTTTAGAGAATATTATTGTTATATTTAAATGTTTTTTTTTAACAGTTTCAGCGATAATGAAACATTTTTTTATGTTGTCTATCGTATCCCTGTAATAATTGTTGAACTCGTGGTCAACGTATTATTAATTGAGACCTGTGAATATAAACAAGCGTAACCTTATACTACTGCGTTATTCTCACACGGACTCCCCTTTGTTTATCGCCAGCCTCAGATTTATGAATGAGCTGAGCGAAAATACTACGTCACGCACACGCAGCAGAAAGTGGACTATTTTAATCATTCATAAACAATCTCCTCCGCGACACGTACAATACGATCATTGTTTATTGATTCTTTTCTATAAAACACCGTTCGAAAATATTGAATGTAACACGATATTAATATAATGTTGCCATTTGTGAATACACATAATTGGAGAATTCAAACCTCTTGCATAAATTATACAACTCTTTCTTGCGCGGATACGCAAGCGGGTATTGGGTTAATCATACCTAGTCGTATCGACCTGAATTTCACACTAAGCACTTTAGACGGGCGCTAAAGCGCCCATCTAAAAAGAAACCACGATTTTGAGCAGTACCCTACCAAAATAGATACTGAAGCATCCTCGTACATTTTTCGATTCCGCACCGCCAACCATTCCCTCCCTGTAGAAACTGGCCGTTATGAAGGCATCCCTTTTGATGAATGTCTATGCCACCTATGCAATGCAAACCAGCTAGGTACAGAAAAACATTACTTAATGTTATGTCCCTACTTTGATAATGAACGCCAGCAATATATAGGTAACCTAATGGACAGGCATTCTCAATTTGAAGAGATAATGTGCCCTTCCTCGATATCAGAAATGAAGTCCCTATCCAAGTTCACGCGAACCATAATAAATAAATTCCTTAACAGAGATCGATAGTCCTGCATCATAACCCCAATGCCTTAATATATCACTCTTAGACATTAGTTATAATTGTTTCTATCTGTTTACGAACTCCATGAGCAATGCACATGTTGTGAAAGTGATACAGTAACGTGATTCATGCAAAGCAAAACTTTAATTATATGTGTAATTATTGTTTTTTTAATTACAGTATATATACTTAAATCATCTTAATAACCCTGTTGCTGTTTAACCTATGCTAAAAATATTGTAACACATCCATACAGTCTCTAATAATCCTCCAGTTAATCCGTCTCCTCGTTAGTTGCAATAATTCAACTCTCAGCTTTATAACCCAATGGTTAGCTGATAGTTGCAATGCGCCGGCTCTTGCCCATAGTTGCAACATTTAATCAACAATGCAATGGTTAAGGAACACTGAAACTGCAAGATCTTATCAACGTTTACCTGTCTAAACCACAAACTCATACGAATGGTACCATTAAAACAATAAATAATTGATTTTTATTGTCTTAGTTTTGCTTACGTACGCTTTATCCGCCATATTGGAAAATTGACCCAATATTGGTTAGGTCGCATTACACCAATATTTTGCACGTCGGGTTACGTGTTGGAGCCTACAAAGTCGATTACGATGAGTTATTTGATACAGAAAACACTGTTTCAAATTTAAAAATAAAACATGTCAGCAAGGAAAGTGTGTTGAAACATCGTCGTGTTTTTATAGGGTGCATGCAAAGGATAACATCCGTAGGTTGCCATTCAGGTAAATTTAACGTGTTTATGAAGTTTATTCATTATTTTCCTCAATTTGTCTCGAACGACGTCTGTTTAGTGAAGCGCACGGATTCTCTGCGCTGAACTGCACCCATGTCATGAAGGGGTGCATATGGACTGCCAGAGCCGCCATAGCAAAAATTATCAAAGGCTCTGGCAGTCCGTTTATATGGACTATCTCCTCGTGTGCACATGCGAATATTATCATAATCACTCGGATTATGCAATCGGATTATTCTACACAAAGTGTGTCAGTCCGAAATGAGGCCGTAAATACCCGTATGTCAACAACTGAACAGGCGCGTAGCCACAACTTGTGCACTGTTCCTTAATATAATGTGTTTTGTTTTGTTGTTGTTTGCCATGACTTGCTTATTTTATCAGCCATAAGTTCATCCTCTTTCGTTATTTGTGATTTTATCTTATAATTATGCTACTCATATTTAGCCAGAATGCCGATTCAATGTACTTGTTAAAGTGCAATTCACTTAAATTATGTACTTAAGCCATGAAATCACTGTACTAATACATGTTTTCTACATGACTCCCCCCCCCCATCCCACTAACTTAACTAACCGCTTAACACTCATATGCTTAACCAATAAATTATTGTGTAATACATAACTGTATTTGAAAATATTTCCCCATGTTGCATCTTTGTATACCTGGGAGTAATAAAGATATGTTCTGTTCTGTTCTGTTGTTTGTTATTGTAGTCGGTAATCTATAATACAATTAAATTGAGTCAAAAGTCTCATTTGATTTATTTCGCCTACTTAAAATGTTTGTTCACTATTTTCTCAACGGCGAATAGAGATTATTAGTTGCAATAATTCAACTCTCAGCTTTATAATCCTATGGGTTGCTGAGAGTTGCAATGCGCTCTCTCTTGTCCATGGGTGCAAAATGTTATCAACAATGCAAGGGTTGGCACACTGAAGCTGCAAGAACTTATAACAGTTTACCTGTCTAAACCACAAACTCATCCAAATGGTACCATTAAAGCAAGAAGTAATTGCTTTTTATTGACTTAGTTTTTCTTTCGCACGCTGTATCCGCCATATTTGAAAATTGACCCAGTATTGGTTAGATCGCAGTACACCAATATTTTGCACGTCGGGTTATGTGATGGAGACTATTAAAGTCGATAACGATGTGGTATTCGATACAGAATACTGTTTCAAATTTAAACATAAAAATGTCAGCGAGAAAAGTGTGTTGAAACATCGTCGTGTTTTATAGTGTGCATGCAAAGGATAACATCCGTAGGTTGCCATTCAGGTAAATTTAACATGTTTATGAAGTTTATTCATTATTTTCCTCAATTTGTCTCGAACGACACCTGTTTAGTGAAGCGCGCGGATTCCGTGCGCTGAACTGCACCCATGTTTATTTAGGGGTGCATATGGACTCCCAGAGCCGCCATAGCAAAAATTATCAAAGGTTCTTGGAGTCCGTTTATATGGACTAAGAGATTAACAGCACCAACATTTAGAGGTAAGAATATCTCTTCTTACCTTAACTTTTGAGGAGTACGTTTTTAGTGAAAACAATACAAAATGAAATCGCAAGTGAATAATAAATGTGTATCTTTCAGTGAAACCGTATATCAGATAGATGTGTTTTTTTTTTGTATTTAGCTAATGAACTAAAGACATTATATTTCAATATAAAAGCATATTTTGATGTATCTTTATAAACATGAAATCAACTATTAATTAAATCGTTGTTCGAAATCTAGTCCTCTCTTTTGTAGGTATGACATTCTCTTTGTAATACGTAACATGTGCCTTGCACATGGCTTGCAAGGGACCCACTAAGTTGCCATCAGAAGACAAAGGACCACTTCCAGTCTAAACAGCTGGAGGCAAACCGACTGAGAACTTACTTATGTTTTGGAGCTTGAATAGATGGGCTCTCTACAAAAGAGTACCATGATAGCAGACTTGAATAATTTTGACTGGTTGATAAAGCGGAAAATTCCTCATACAATAAGAGCACCACATAACGGGTGCCAACGCTCGGCTGCGGGTCAGTTTGAATAAATGAAAGCTTGTCAGATTTTTTTAGAGGTCACAATGACCTTGACATTTGACCTAGAAACCAAAACATGGGTGTGACGTGTAGAACTCATCAAGTTGCAACTACATATGAAGTTTTAAAGTTGTAGTTGGAAGCACTTTGATTTTAGAGCCAGGTTTTAGCACGGCGGACGGCGGACAACGAGCTGGCTATGCCAATATCTCGGGTTTTCTCCGAAAACAGCCGAGCTAAAAATTACCTCCCTCATGGCAACTTAGGTAAGTTGTTGGCCTTCTCCTCCCAACATACACATCTAGAGCTTGTAGGAGCTTGATAAGGCTGTAAAGGACACAATAACAAACAAAAGATACGTTTTGCTTAAATATCTCTTTTTATTATATACCTGTTTAATGCATTTAACAAAATACAGGTTGTATCAATCGTTGAAATAAAAAATCCCGTATTACGCTACTCGCTGTTTCCAATATCGTATTACCATACTAGCCGGACTACTTCGACCCATTTAATGACGTCATATTCCGCGCACCAAAAATGTAAATATTTTATATTACGAAATATATTACGTAGTACATCGTGTGACGTCATTTATGTGAAGAAACACAATAGATTTGTCTAAACTCTCTGGAATTTAAGGACATGTCGGACGCGGTGTGTTTTAACAGTAAACTATTTGTTAAAAATATCGAACGAATTCAAAACGTATTTTGGAGTGTGTGTTTATTATGATTAAATGTTTATTTCGATAGGAATACAATAAAATAGTGTCACTGTGGTATAAACTAAGTTTCGATAAAGACATGGAAGAATAGAAGTGAAAGTGCATATCGTTTCAACGTTTTTGTTATAAACATCGGATTAAAGTTGTCAACTTTATTGTTATAAACATTGGATTAACGATGACATTAAGGTAAGCGCGTCGGAAACTTGTGTTTTCCCGGTTCGAATGTTTGCACGTTAGTTTACATAAACTGTATTCATACGCGTCTTAAAACCGTGGCGTACCGTTTTAGTCATTGTTTTGTCAGTTTTGTTAAAGTAAACAATACAACTGTTTTCAATAGTTGTTGTATATAATAAAAGGAATATTACGCTAGTCAATTGTTCCAAGAGTTTGTATCACTCTCGTGGCTTGTTCTATTTCGCATCACACTCGAGGCTCCGCCTCTCGTGTGATACGTTATCACACAAGCCACTCGAGTAATACAAACTCTTGGAACAATTGACTAGCGTAATATTCCGTATGTATTTAATTCGAGGCGATTTAAAAGATCTAATTTCTGAATAATTTACAAAGCATGTATATTTCAGACTGCGAAAGGGGCTTAAGCACAATGAAAAGGGTAGAAAATCATTCTCGCCTGAAGTCTGCTGTCCTCAATACTCGGATTATGGTCAGCATAAAAGGACCAGACATTGTTATAGAGAACTTCGCAAAAATGATGGATGCCTGGCACCAAGAGAAGCCATGGAGAACATTTTTCTTAAGTTTACAATGTATATACGTACACGTATTGTAAAATATGTATTTGTTCAATCATTTTGCGTTCTAATGCCTACTATTCATTAGATTTTTATTTAATATTATATTTGACTTTAATAAAATAAATATGGAAAAAGTATAACAATTTGTTGTGTTTTAATTGCTCGAAGGAAGTATAGATTCTGATTTTGATAATGTACAAAATATTTAAAAAATCGACACCCAAAACGGGGCCCTCTTCCGCACCAACCCCCTTCGAATCGAACCCGGGACCTCCCGGTTCCAAATCAGGCAGACACTCTACCCCGTCGCTATAAAAGCTAGCACATAAAGCAGGGCAGTTTAAGTTCTCCTTATACCGAACCTTGCTACATATAAGCAATAACTATATTCGCTTAAGTCTACAATACGGTATATTGACTCTTAATTACGTAATTGACTCCGTTTAACAAAACGAACGGAAAGTGTAACTGATCACTGTTGAACGAAGTTAACCGTGACTTAACCTATTCATTGTTATGAATCACTACCCATTGTTTGATACAACAATAGGAGGACTCAATATGCGTTTAATTATAATTGTTAATTGTTTGAAACAGAAAACAATAAACATGTTATTTCAATGTAAATGGTTAATATTACGGATTTATATATAAAACATATAACCGAACATCTTTCGAATGGTGTGTTTACCGTCGAGCGAACCTGAATGTGAAAAAGGCACTGTGGAGTAAATGTTGAATTTCACATCAGAGTGAATGTGATCTTTTTATGATCTCTCTAAAATAAATTACCGAACCACTCTAGCGAGTGAATGTTAATTTAGTGACTACGATTCAAGTTAATGTTAATCTAATGAGTGTGAATCTGATTCAAGTGAAAGTGAATCTAGCGAATATGATCCGTTAATTTACGGTGAAACTAAGCACACTGGTGTAAAAATAAGTAAACACAACCATGAAGAGAGTGAAATTTAACCTTCAGACCGCCAAATGTGGCCTGTGTCCTGAATCGGAGAGGGACCCGCGTGGAGGGGTCTCGCCGACAGACGACCGAGAGGAGAAGGACTTGATATGCAAACCCGCAAGCGTCTTTTGTAAAACCTGTCGCGCATTCGTCTGTGTCACATGTATACGTACCCACCGGAAGTTGGTCATAACGGAAAACCACGTAATCCTTAATCGTGACCACGTACTTCTTGATGAAACAAACTCAAACGACAACAGTGTGTCTGAGCGAGACGGCAATCAATCGACGACAAAAATGAATGAAACTCAAGAAGCAGGAATTCTCAAGGAAAGTGTTGAGTCTATTTTAGAATACGAAAGACAAAGATTGCAGGTTTTAAAAGAGTTGTCAATGGGTCTTACAAAATCAAATAAGTTTGCAAGTGACCACGAAGAAAACAATGCACAACTCACTGAAATTGTTTTGGATGACGAACCTGTGAAAAGAGAACAGGTTTTTAATTTTTCAGAAATGTGTTCAGAACATACCATGCCAATTAAACATTTTTGTCAGTTTCATAAACAACTTTGTTGTGATGTTTGCAAATTTGTGAATCACAGACTGTGTTCAACAAACGTGAATTTTTTACCAAGTTTAATCGAGCGTGGGGATGCTCTTAAAGCTCCGTTCAGAGATATAGAAGCACAGGTCAGAGATTTTAAAGAATACGATAGAAAACTGCAAGGTGATTTGAAGCAGTTACGGAAATCTAAAGATATATTTCTTCACGATTTGAAGGAACAGAAACGCGATATCCTGAACTGGATAAATCTCATGGAGGTAAGAGCTATAAGAAGACTGGAAATTACTTTCGACAAATGCAAGAGAGACATTGAGGCAAAGAGAAGGAAAGCCAGGCAAGCGTGCGAGAGTCTCAGGGCTGAAATATATTTTCTTAAAGAAATCATGACTGACAATAGCCACGAGGACATATACAGGTTTATTAAGATCAAACGAGCGGAAAATAACATTGAGGAGATAAGGAAGAAAAAAGAGCCACGAAATCTTATGGCCTCTAGGTTCAAACTGAATTTGAATAAGGAATTTGACGAAATAAAGAGAAATGCTGATCAATTGTTTGAAATTGGAATTGAGAAGAATGGTGAAACGAAATACAACATTCGATTGAAAGAAGACGAAAATGTGTCCAACATTACCGGATGTGACGTCATGTCGTCTGGTGCGCTCGCCCTTGCGGACAGTAATAACGCGAGGGTCAAATTGTTCAATTCGCAGATAAAGCTTATTGGACGGCTGTCCATATCGGGCGGCGTGTTTGATTTGACAAGTATCGGACCCAATGCACTAGCCGTCACCTGTCCTTTGAAAGGAGCCATTAACATTGTTCAGGTACGACCGGAAATGGAAATTGTTAAGACACTGTCAACAGGGCCAGGTACGTGTTGGGGCGTGAGGCACCACGATGGTCTGTTCGTGGTTAATTGCTCAGCATCCGGTCGGTCCTTAATTAGAGGGATTGACATCGAATCGTCAATTCTGTTCCAAATTAATACGAAATGCAATTTCTTTTCGGACATTCAGTTTCCGGATGAAGGCATTCCTCGCATTTTGATTGCATCTGTGACGTCATACACAGAAGGAAACGAGACGGACAAGATGCTATTTTTCGACGAGTACCACGACCCACAGAGATCTGATGTTGTTGTAAGGGAATATAACTTGTTAAAGGTAATATTTGTCGGTGTCAATGTTCAAAAACAAAGAATGAATATATTTTCATATAACTGTTTCAACAATCCAGAAATCACGCGACAAACTGTAGTATAACACATAAAGATAGGTAGTCTCATATACCGGTCATAGGCGCTCGATGTCAATGTTTTTTGTGTTTTTTTTAGTTACCCGTTGTTTATTTTAATGCATACACATACTAAATTAATAAAAATCTTCCGACAAAAACGTCTTCTTAAAAAAAAGATATTGACAAATAGTATGTGTATGCATTAAAATAAACAACGGGTAACTAAAAAAACATCGAGCGCCTATGATACCGCTCGCCGTGGCCTAGTGGATTATGCGTCCGCCTCGTGATCGGGAGGTCGAAGGTTCGAGTCCCATAGTGAGCGTTTGTCAAAGGATGGATGTTTGTCATGGGACTTGTTCCGATATGGTCGGTTCGTGAGCCGCGAGCTAGAGGAGTTTGGAGGTACATGGTATACACGCAAAATGTGTCTTATAAGTCAAATTGGCTGGCCTTTTCAATAAGGGTGACACTAGAATGGAAAAAAAAACTTTTACATTTACCTTTTAATTTATGAGAGACTCACCATTTCCCCGTTTTTGATAAATGCGCCACACCGGACCGGCGTTCTTTCTTTGTTCTCAAGGCGATACCAGGACGCTATAAGATCACAATTGACGCCGTGTAGTTGTCGTGAGAATGCATGAAGTCGGCGCCCAAACGCCAATGAGGTTTTGATCTAACGGCAACTTCTTTGGACAGTTAAAACGCTAAGGACGTTGGAAACGCCGCAAAAAAAACCCATATATTTAGGGGTCCAGTCGCATAGGCTGACCATATTTTTAAACATTTTACGAAGTGTCTATTTCCGTTGCCAACACATGATTGATTTGGTCAATGTAGGGACACCAGTGTACCAAGGCTATCAAACATCAAAAACTTTTAAATAAAATTGTTTAAATCATAAAATGCTTCTTTCAGAGTTTGCACACGCGCGGTGTGACGTCAGATCGCTGTGGTAATATTGTCGTCTGCTGTAAGGACGTGGACCAAATTTACACCATTTCCAGTTCCGGTGGTGACGAGGCGGAGCTGCTTCTAGCGGAACCAGACGGCCTTGCTGCACCACAAGCGATATGCTACAATCAGGACAAGACTCATCTGTTTGTTTCGTCAGAAAATACGGACTTTATTCAAATATTCGATTTTGAACGCTGAAACATTAAGATAGTATTTATATGTGCGCACAATATTGGCTTATTATCTCATCCTTAGCAGAGAACAAAATCGTTGAACTATTCAGACACATATAAATGACACATATAAATGAGCATGGCGTGATATATACAATAAAATAAAAGAAATGCATTATAACATGTAACCCGTTTCTCTTGAAATCTTGAATATTGAAAATAAAAGACGTATTTGCTTGTGTAACTGTTTTTTATGTCCGTGTAGGCTAATTACAACACGGTTGGTTTCTTTCGATAAATTTTGATTAGAGAAATGCGTTCATTACACGTGCTTGCAGACTTCCGCATGCATTTATCCGCATTGAAACGGTTCGTATGTGTTTCATAACGTATTAAGAAGTTTATTGGTCAAATTCCGACAAAAAAGCTTAAAAATTGGCAGTAAGACTGATATATAAACTGCAGATCCATTATCAGCCTTTTGATTTCAGAACAAACTGACATAATATGTTGTTGTCTAAAATACTGCAATAACTAAAATAACTTGGGGCACTTTGACTTCTCAAAGTGCTCACTTTTTTAATTGAGGATTTTGGACAATAGGAAAATTCAGTTTACTTTGTTGGAGAACTTACGTACGGTGTACCGTTGTCTAATGGCCAAGTATAGCCCCATTCAGAACGATAGAGAAAAACTTATTAGCCTATAGACAACACTACAAGGTGTACTATGGCGTGATCTGAACAATAGTTTGAAACGTAAATGAAAACAAATATTTTTCTGTGCTGAGGTTCATAACTAGATATAATTCAACGAGTAGTGTGAAAACGATCATTCGGTGTTGTTATTTTTCCATCACAAAGATAAGCGAGCACTGCGCAAGAATAACATGAACGATCCGGATTTTTGTATAACTAGTATCCAAACACAAACAGACAAATGCAAATTGGAGAAAGGATACAATACACCTGTACATGATTTAATGTAAGCGCATTTTTGGGGATCGTAGTGATATTTATGAATATCTGTATTACCATTCACCGTTTCACCGACTGCTGTTGACAAATCTACTCGAGCGGTAAATTTTGGACTTCATCATAACATCAATCAAAACTTTATGCGCAGTTTATTCAGATTTTAAGTTACCATTATATGAAACATTGAAAGCGTTTGCCAGTGAATTTATAGACGAATTGAATAGATGGAGAAAATCAATTTCAAATATCGTTCGTAATTGAATGAAAACGCGTAAAGATCTAGTGATGTTTGAATGAAACCTAAGACTGGATTGTGGGTAAGCAAGTAAAGTGTAGAAACTTCAGCGGGTTAATGGTATAACAAATACTCATATTTGCAATTTTAAAAATGGTGAAACTTGTGATTAAATGTTCTTCTTACAAAAACCTGTTATCGTGTTGAGCAAAATGGTTTCTATACTGTTGTGAACGGATGAGCTGAGGCTTGCGTTATAATACAACACGCACGTGTGCATGTGTTTAAAACTATGTTTAGGACGTATTAAAACTGTAACGTCATATTGTGAGATACAACTCTTAAACTTGTGTTTTTCCCCGGAACCGGAAACTTATGGCGAGCGGCGAGTTTCACCCGGTGAGCGTCCCCCGGCCCTCCAGTGCCCTGCTGTGGTCCGAAAAATCGCTCAATCTAGAGGCGCTCCTCAAGGAATCCACACTTCCGGTCGTGGTGAAGATGAACGCCGCCGACGACAGCAGCAAATTGAAGAAGGACGCGGGTACACTGCTGCAGCAGCCGCTGCTATTGTTCAAGGTTCGATCTAGTTCATTCCTACATGCATCTATAGTACGCTGTTGTATTTATTGTTTGACCATGGTTGTTGTTTGTATGAAATATTTATTTTTATGACGGTAAATCAAAGGTAGCTTATTTAAAAGAAGTACATAATTATATTATCCATATACTGATAGAAGAAGGTACATGTATTTTAAACGAAATAATTTCATAGTTTTTTTACTAATCCTAATTCCTTCTTAAGTTATCATTACTGACAATATGGACTGCTGGATATTCGTAGTTTAGCTCCGTCATTTGAAACAAAGTATTTTTACGTTATCTGCAGAATAGTTGTCGTTTGAACTACTTTTTTACGTTTTTGTACAACAGCCTGACCACTGGTTCATCTGTATATTATATGCTTCAGGAATCGAAGGGTTTCAAGGTGATTGCTAAGAACGTGTCCAGTCTGGTTGCCGTGCGCACGTCACGTGATGGCGTGCAGTACCGCGAGGGAGGGGCCACCATTGTCATACCTGTCCAGTATCCAGGTCAGAAGGGTTAAAAAGCGATGTGTGTACTTGCGTACGTATGTGTTCGTTCGCGTGTGTTCATTCGGTCGCGCGCGTGCGTGTGTATGTGTTTGAATTACTTCTGGTTTGGACAACAATCCCCTCTTCTAATACAATAAAAGTATAGCAATTTTCAGTCAATGACGCATTGTTCTAGTTAATCACTAACGTGATCTAAAGTTGAAGATGATCGCAGTTATACCAATTGCAATTCTGTATAAGGCGAAAATCATAATACACAAAACTGTGGAGAACTAAGACGCATCATACAGAAAAAAGAAAGGCTCATTAAAATGTTTATTTAGTCAACGGGTTATCATTTTACAACCACAATCATTTAAGCAAGTGTGGGTTAATACATGTAGAAATACGACACTAGTTAGATTTCACAAATGTTCTAATGCTCAGAACTAATATGATCGCGTGCTTGCACATGTGGGACATTTCATACTGTTTCGATTGATATGATAGCGTTAAAATAAGTGAAATGAGGTTATACTGTATTTATAGAATTCATTACGCGAAAGAACAATATTCCGGATGTACGAATTCTAAAGGCAGTGTCGGTACATTTCAGGCTGGTTTCGAGTCCTGGAGGAGGACACGGTCCCTATCCTCAGCGTCTCAAACCTCGCCCGGGTCATGCCGACCTCTTTCTTGTCCGCCAAGCGCGTGCCCGGCTTTTCGCTGCTGGATCCGCTCATCCGGAAGGACATCATGTACGAGCGCCTGGAATTCCCGCCGGGAGTCTTCACACTTCATAGCGTGTTCGAGGACCACGTGAAGTACACCACCACGAAAAACACGGTTAAGAGGAAACTCCTGCGATGCCTCGTCTGTGTCACCGGCGAGGGTTTGGATCTGCTGATTCCCTTCGACGTCACTGGGGAGTTTTATGTTGTTGAACACCGGAACCCCAACGCTAAGACTGCTAAGGCGGATAAAAACGCGTGCGCATACACTTTAAAACAGTTGATCGCCATGGGCGTGTTTACACGTCCGCTTGTGTTGAAACTTCTTATTGGCGATCCGCCGAGTAAGCCATGTGGTTTCACGGGTGTGATGAAAGTTGTGGATATTGTTAAAGACTGGACAGTAATAGCACAGACTCTGGACGGTAACCGCAAGTTACTGGAACTTCCGGTTTTGCCGTTTCCAGAATTTGCACAATCCACGAACGGTAAGGACTTACTAGAATCTGGTTCCCTTCGCGCTGAGCTCAATCACTTACGGAGCGGGATCGCAGACCAATACGCGAAAGAGATTAAAGTGAAGACAAGTTTAAGCCTGAAACCCACCAAGCCTCAGGCGGGAGAGACTCGACTTCCGGTACTGAACGGAGCAAGCGCTGCACAGGATAAACCGTTTAAACAAAAAACTAAAACTAAGAAGTAGATATTTTTGCGCCGTTCAATATTGCACTATACAAAAGTCGTGTATTCTTCATGCATAACCGTGATTGTTCCGATGATAGCATAAAGTGAAAATAAAATATAGCAGATAACAAATTGATTTACTATGATCAGCGTATTTACGGGTCTTTAATATGGACTCTTTAGCCATTCCTAATTCAGTGAAAAACATGCATGTTCGTTTGATATTTGATTTGCACCATGACACATTTCGACTTCTTCTACCTTAAAGAAGAGAGAAGTGGTGTAGTGGATGAGGTGTCCGCCTAACGATCGGGAATTCGTGGGTTAGCTCCCTACTCAGGCAGCGTTCTCATTATCTCCCCCATAGACACCAAGTACTGGTTCTTCCCAGGAAACGGACTCGATAGTGTCCATATCTGCCTATAATAGGCCTTCCTGTTATAGTCAGCAATTGACTGTAGGAAGTACTTAAAAGTATTAGAAGTAGAAGTGATTACATCCATCACATTTGTATTTCGATATAAAATAAAGCACCACAAGCAGTGAATCCACATCCAATAAAAACTAACATATGATTCAAGTGAATGTTATTAAAATGCAAAAGATACTTGCTTGGATGTTTTTATGGGTCAACGTTTTTTTTAAATGTACTTTCTCACATGTATAAATACAACGTATGTAGGTGAACGCTCGTGTGGGTGAAAAAAAACTAAATAAACTAAAGCTTTGTCACAGACGTGACTAATACCCCCACATGCCGCATTGACACATAATATTTTGCATATCGTCTTCACAAAAAACAGCGGACACCATGCTTAATTTTTAAAACGCACTTAGTGACCCCTTGAACTAGTTTTTGACCCAAGAAGGTCCATGTTCTAACTTGGACTTAAGATCATCTCCATAAAACTGCTGACCAAGTTTGGTGAAGATCGGATGTAACCTACTTGAATTAGAGAGCGGACAACATGCTGAATGTTTAAAACGCACTAAGTTACCCCGTGACCTAGTTTTTTGCCCGGCAAGGCCCATGTTCGAACTTGGCCTAGACATCATGTAGATACAACTTCTGACCAAGTTTGGTGAAGATCGGATGAAAACTACTTGAATTAAAGAGCGGACAGCATGCTGAATGTTTAAAACGCACTAAGTGACCCCGTGACCTAGTTTTCGACCTGGCAAGGCCCATGTTCGAACTTGGCCCAGACATCATGTAGATACAACTTCTGGCCGAGTTTTGTGAAGATCGGATGAAAACTACTTGAATTAGAGAGCGGACACTTAATACGAACCGACAGACAGACCGACAGACCGACCGACCAACCGACCGACCAACCGACCGACCGACCAACCGACCGACCGACCGACCGACAGACAAGTTCGCCCCTATATACCCCCCTAAACTTCGTTTGTGGGGGTATAATTATGAACACGTTATGAGGTAAGAAATGCAGTACACAATAAGCAAAACATAATATCGATATGTAGGGTGCAGTCGGTGAACTAATTTTTGATCAATGAGAACGCTATACTCATGACAATGCACTTATGATATATCTTTGATTATACGCGTTTTGATACAAAAGCTGCTTTTAACGGAAACTATGCATCGCTGATCATCTGAGAGGTCCTAGGCAGAGTTATCTCCCGAAGATCCATCATCTGCCCCATACCCAAGGGCGGTAACTCGGCGCTTTGCACCGAATCATTGTCGGAACTCTCAAACATGAAGTCATTCGGTTCATCGTCTGTAACACTTATGTTCGTGATCAAGTCAAGCGTCTTAAGACTCTCGTCACGTGACTTTTGCTTCTCCGTCGGAATGTGCTGAATCATCGGTGGATTCGTATCCATTTCAGGCGAAAGTTTTATCAGCGTTCCAAACGAATGCGCGTATTTCTTGCACAACAACTGAGCATCAATGTAAGTCCGCATGTTTTCAAACTGCTCCATGTTGACTGCGGTTGTTACTGCACAATTAGCGTCCACAGGAAGTTCGAACAACACGTTTCGTTTGTTTAAAATTGTGCTTGCTATGATAGTTTCTTCTTTGGCCTTTCCCTTTAGTGCTAACATTCCGCTAAAAATACACGGCACCAAAGGCGGTTTCCCGTAAACCATTCTCACTTTGAGCGGAAGTTGCAAATCCTCTAAAATGTCTTTCATCCGGTACACCGTCCTCAAGTCTCGCACTCCTTTCTCATACACGAGACTGAAGCGCCCTCTCGTGGAGAGCGGAACGAGCACCTCCATGTCGTCTGTATCCAGACATTTAAGATATGGAATCTCCACTGTAGTGTACTCCTTGCTCTTTCGTTTAATGAAACCAGTCTGCGCTGTTGTCTGCCATTTTGCGGCGAAGGTACCTGTTAATGATTTTGATGTACATTAAAATCGCCGATTGCATATATGATAATAGCGAGAAAAGTACACACTGATGATATACTCAGTAATTTGTGTTTCATATTGTATCTCGCAGAGAACTATTAATTTAATATGCAAAGAGACTCATTAACACATTTTCGTATTTGTGCAAAATAGCATCAAATGTTTTGCTAACACAATTATAATAATTGGAATAGTCAAAAATGATTAAATAGAAATTAAAAAAACGAACAATTGCGTTTGCATTCAAAAAGATAAAACCCAGGACGTCTGGGAGAAAAATATAATGCCCCACCACTCAACCACTCTTGCTATTTATATATGAGCCGCGTTCTGAGAAAACTGGGCATAATGCATGTGCGTAAAGTGTCATCCCAGATTAGACTTTGCAGTCCGCACAGGCTAATCAGGGACGACACTTTCCGCCTAAACTTGATTTTCGGCAAGGAGGGACTTCCTTGAAACTAAAAATACCATAAAATCTGAAAGTGTCGTCCCTGATTAGCCTGTGCGGACTGCACAGGCTAATCTGGGACGACACTTTACGCACATGCATTAAGCCCAATTTTCTCAGAACAAGACACATATATATAACCTGTTTAAACGCTATTTTAATGATACATTTTTTTTCCAAATTATCAATAAAAACCAATGCAAGTTATTGATTTCGAGAAACGAGCAGATATTGGTAACAGTTGTGCTATCTCAGTGGTTTTATTTTCCTGCATTGAATTTAATTGATTGTCATTTTGAAGAACTGCGAAGTAATTCCCCTGTTAAGTTATTAAAAGTGCTTGTAATCAGTGATTGCCACTAGTTAGACGATCAAAAAAAATATTTGTTAACGATAGAACGTTATTTTGAATGAATTTACAACAACTTTTGAACGAAAAAGTATGTACCCTTCACGGTGAGCACGGTCCCCGCTGGGATCTTGCGCTCCTTAAACGACTGCGTCTCCTCGTCTGCCGCCTCCTCTTCCGCGTGCACCCTGATAGCCCGTATGTTTGTGCGCGTGAAGAACTTCCGGCCGCTGCTCTGCGCCACTTGCTCGATAGATCGGAACACATTCCCGCGACCGAAGTCCGGCGGAACTACCTCGAACCAACCTTCGGATAAAAATAAGGTTCAAAAATGAATAGGTACGTGTTGTTAAATGTACATGTATTGAATTTCGTTAAAAATGTTTCGTAACTTTGAACATTTACAAAGCCCAAGTTACATTGATTAAAAGGAAAATACACTCAACAAAGAAATACATCGGACATTATTAATATTAAAAATAAATGCGTCTAGTAATGTGGAACAATTAACAATGGATCACTTTGTTGATTGTTGTTCCAGTTTAAACTTTGTCAGCTTTGAATATAAATGGCAAAGTAAAAGATGTAAGTATGCTCAAACGGTCCGCCGATACAGATATTTTATTGACTTCTTTAAAGAAGTGGAGCTATAAAAATTAAATAACTTTGAAAGAAAGCAATAAGCTCAGCACACAATATGAAATACAAAAAGAAATAGCCTAACGCTATCACATATTTAAAGAGGAAATTTGTTGGATTCGATTGAATATCGATTTTATTTCACTCGTGATCATAAAAAATATTCGATGGAATATCGATTTTATTTCACTCGTGATCATATAAACTATGTATTTTTTTATGATCACGAGTGAAATAAAATCGATATTCCATCGAATTTAACAAATTTTCTTTTTATTTTATGCTTTTTTCACAGTTTTTTTTTACATTTCAAAAGAGTTTAACTGAATAATTTCGCTTGATTTATGACGTCATTACGTCGAAAATATGACGTCTTTTCACAGTAAAACAAAGAAAAATATTGTTCTTTTTCACTGTTATTTTTCACTGTTTAAAACAGTGAAATACCAGTTATATTTCACTGATATTTCTCTATAAACCACCGGAAAGCATAAAATAAAATTAAATGCTGCATTTGTATTTCAGTAATCATCAAATTATAAATAAAAATTGCTAATAAATGTTTATGAAATATACGAAGACTATACATGTTGAAGTTCTCACTGTTGAAACATGTACGGTTTTATTGTGTATGCTAAATCCTAAACAAACTTCATATATAAAATAAGAGCTGTCTCCATAGGATGACATATGCCCCCAATAAACGCTATGATAGAAATTATGAGCATTTTTCGAAACCTAAATGCATTTTTCGAAACCTAAACGAGGACTCTAAGTTTAAGGTCAATGTCTAAGGTGTCACAATTTGTGTGCGTATGGAAAGGCCTTGTCCATATACGCATGCATACCAAATATGAATGTTACATTTGAAGCGACATAGAAGTAATGAGCATTCAAAACCTCGAAAAAATAAACGCAAAGTGTGACGGACAGAGAGACGAACAGACAGACGGACGGACGGACAAACGGGCAGACAGTGCGATCACTATATGCCCTCCTTAGAGGGCATAAAAAGATGATAAATCATACAGTTATTTACTTAAAACACATCGTACCTTGAAAATCATCTGGAATATCAAGCGTCTGTCCGACTTCAAAGTACGGCCCGTCTTTGTCATGGTATATAGTTCGAGCCTTCGCGTGCTTCTTGCACGTGCGCTCGTGCAATAGCACCGGCTGACCTGCGTAGATACTGAGACCCGGGGGAAGGGAGCTGGCTCCAGTCCCTGCAATGGACTCGAGACGCGCGACACAAGGGAGACTTGTGCCGTTGTCGAAATTATTTAACACGGTCACTGAGTCTTCACTCCACTCAAAATTTGCCACACCTCCTGACTCCTCTGTCAACGAATTATCCGTGTCCGTCATACTTATTTATCACTGCAGCATTTACTGTATCACAAATATCACTTTTCACTTACTTTGACATCGAATCCTTTATAGTTTGAAGTTTTCCCTATTTAATTTATCGCGATCTAAAGTTAAACACATGTGTTTGGTTTCGCTTCGGTGCATGAACAAGTATTTATAGAACACTGAAAACCGGTTTTAATCAATTACAATACCACGTAATGGACCACTAGATCGGAACATTTCGTATCGATTATTGGGAGGTTAGGGTAGAATGTATGCGTATACCAGTATTTGTCGCCCACTTCAATATTCATTATTAAAATGGTTGATGACAAAACCTCATGATTGTAATTTTAAAGCGTTAAAATCCAATCCGTAACGAGATTATACAAACATTAATTGAACTGTTCACATTATGCACAATATCTGATGCAACGGTCTAGGAATGTGTGCGTCACACATTGCTTTTAAATACCAACGCCTTATTGCGTATTTTATATTTCAAAATAGACAACGTTTTTAACGATATTTAAAATAACTAATTATGTAGTAGGGGGTCATGTTTTCATTTTTAATTTCTGTATACCTGTAGTTGCATAAGACATAAACAAACATACGCGCACGTTAGTTAGCAAGACCGTATCTAAAGCGCCGCGAGGCCTTTACAACGTTCTGGGCTGGACATTACAATGCTCTTCAACGAAATTTCAACCCATTTATTCCTAGTGGACTCTCCCATCCATCTAAATTGGATCAATTTACTTCCAAAATTAGGAGTGTCTGGTATATTTATTTATATATTTATAATATTTCTTACAGAAATTCCTTTAAGCAAACAGCGCAGACCCTGATCTGGGTCTACGCTGTTTGCCAAGGCCGTTTTCTAGACTCTAGCCTAGTCTAGGCATAAATATCTTAACTTCAAGGCCCAGTTTGAGGACTGTCCGGTCCCTCCAGGGAGTATCCCACTCAGTGTATTGATGTACCTTACCGTTGATCTTTATCCTCGTCTCGGCTGACTAAGAAATCGTTGATTGCAATATTGAGAAGACTGAGAAATCGTTAATTGCAATATTGCCGTGCTGCGGTACATTGATCAACAGCGTATAAGTGATCCCATAGTATGGCGCACCAAACGGGTCTAAACTTTAATTTCTGCTCGAGCAGAAAAAAATGCTGCTCGAGCAGCAATTTACTGGTCGAGCAGCATTTAAATGCTGCTTGAGCAGCAAAATTCCTGCTCGAGCAAAAATATGCTGCTCGAGCAGCATTTATTTTTAGAATAAGCCATTGAACCCGTCAGCCAATCAAATTTGAGCCTACAAACGGACGACATAAGCTATCTCTACGGAAACGAAATAGACCGGTGTAGCGTGAATATTGTCAGATCGTGAGATCTGTCAGAAAAATAAGTGCCCTCTGCCATATGTCCACAGCGAGGTGCCAGTACACAACTTTATCATACCTCAGAATTGACCAGTCGCCAAATTATCGATCGCTCCGCCCACATAATCACGTGGTCTAGTGATTAGAAAACTCCGACAAGCAGATCGCAATGATAGCGGATTAGGCGGGTGAAATACTATATTTGTAACGATGTATCGTGCTATTTTCTACAATATAATTTTTTAAGCCGCACACTAAACTAAATTGCTTTTTAAAACTTGAACAAATCATACATTTTTAGCGAGAAATGGCGAAATCAAAATAAATGAGTAAACGACAGAATGACTATCAGAAACGTTTCATATACATATCATAGGGAATTAAAAATCCGTTGTAAAAATGAACATTTATTTCATATTGATTTTGAACTTGTATTAAACAGCCTAACAGTGAATCCGGTGGCTTTTCATATATACTTATTTAAAAAAAAATTATTAAATGCAAATGACACATCTAAATCATTATGGGTTTTTCGTTTATTAAAATGTTCAGATCTTTTTTCTTTCTTTTTTAAAGACACCGATTCTTTTTATTTAGATATGTATTAAATTTTGATTGTAACCATAATTTAATGCATGCCTAATTTCGTGGCATCATAATGAGATATGCATTTTATTTCATGTTTTTTTAATGGGAACCAGTTAAATTTCCCTATCGAAAAATAAAATTTTGGTATTACGGTGCTGTTCACGAATATTCGAATGGAGTATATTAAGGATATTATGCATTTGTTTATTTATAACAAGATTGACCTTATATGTTCATTGCAATGTTCACATTTTCCCCGTATCAATATATTATAAGCAGTACATTTCACACCTGAAGTCGCTAAAGCTGGCTAAGCCGCGTTGAAATCAGCATTTTGTTATTTTTTCTTTAGTTAAAACAATATTAAAGTTTACAATTTATAATGATTTCACTTGTTCATGATCCACAGAAAATAAATATATAAATGGAAATGATTCAAGTAATTAAATGGTTTTCTTTTCTTATGTACAGTACCTAATAATGCCTTCATGTTCCTTCATTCTGAGATCCGCGCGACATACTGTCATTTATTAATTATCGATAATTACGGTTTGATTATTAACAAGCACGTGTGGCAATTTTTGTGTTGCCCAAACTGCTTAATAATGTTGTGCATCCAACGGTTTCACACGTTTTATGGAACACACGACTTTTGTGGTCAAACTATTGTGTTTGTTTTCTCATTACTCGTTCATATGTTCAAGAAATTAAGGTAAAATAATGACCTTTTATAAATTATGTATAGCACCTACAATTCTGAAGAATAATCAAACAGTATTGATCAGGCAGTTGATATAAAATCTGTGTAAACTCTTAAAAATTACGTCCATTCCATATGTTCGACACGCTTTTTTTGTCGGACAAAATGGCGGCCAGATAAGCGATGCTGAGGCGTGTGTGAAAACTCGCGATCTGATTTGATTGACAGCTGGCGACTGGTCAATTGGATGAAGGTTGGATGTCAATAAAGAAATATACAACTAGGCTTATAACTTAAAGTAATGTGAAAAAACGTCATAATATACACACATAAATTAATAGGTTTAAACTAATAAAAAAACATGTTGTTGTTTTTAATATACATGTAAATTTACAGAATTTCGTTAGGTTTTATCATTAGCTTTAAAGCGTTTTAAAAGCGGATCCTCGCCAACGACTACCAAAGTTTAAATGGGCCTTTTCACAGATTGTGTCATGTATCGACGTTTGTCATTAAATGCTTTATATTGATGAATGTAAACGTTGGATCTAAAAAGCTCCAGTAAAAATTAAGAATAAAATTAAAGATAGAAAAAAGTAACCCTCAACTATGCTCGAACTACTGACCCCTGGAGTAAAAGTCTATCGCTTATATCACTCGGCCATCAATGCTCATGCATGATGAAAACATACATGAAATTCGTATTCAATGACACAAGTGTTTTCTACGAGAATGTGTACAATATCTAAGATCATGTTCTATACCAAGATGTCGTCCAGTTTCTATCAGAAACTTGTGGTTGGAACATCTGAACTTTGCTTTTCTAGATTAGATTTTGTTTAAGTTAATATTTTTTTCTGGTTCAATAAATTATTTATACATTCTATATGTTACACTTCTAGACTCCTTGACCATTTGTCGTGTTACAACAAATAAGGCGATCTTTAAACAGTTGTAAAAATATATCAACATTACCAACATCCTGATAAACCCAGACATAACCAAATCCTCTCTTCTTGATGCATGAATTTGATCTGGGCAAGCTGCAATATTTGATTAATTAAACCATTACATTTTCATTCGAATACTAAGACGGGTTTCGTGTATCATTAACAAAATCCAGGCTAAAGAGTCGCATCCCCAGAGGATGGTTTTATTTTGGAATTTTGTTCATGTTTTTCCACGATTTTCGATTGTCCAACGATTGCGTTTATTGCGACATTGTGATACTCCCTTTATGACATCTTTGTCGGAAACCATGTTCACTCAAATACGCTATACTTCTCCATTGACCGTGGGGGATTAAGCTAGAAACATTTAACATTCAAGAATAATTAATAATGCGTTTCATAAATTTCCGTCTCCAACTCTGCCGACAAAGTTACATATTTAGTATTATTTACCACTCAAATTATCGATCATTTATAGACTTCTTTCGAATAGCATATACACGTGGAGTGTTATTTTATTGCTCATCGTGGGCTAATCAATATTTCTTAAAACGAAATTTTCTTAACCAGGTCAACCAACGGTTTATAATATAGTGACAACGGAATCCAAACTTTGGGTTCTGACGAATGAAAATCATCAACTTTCGGACAGAGATTTCAATGGAACCGAGCCTGAAAGGATCTAACAAGAGGTTTAACTTCACTTCGAGATTTGTTCTCCTCAGAGATGTTTTGGATAAATGCGGAATCTATCACTTGACTAGAATGCATTACCCTTCGCCGACGAAATGCTGTTTTTGCTATCTTAGGGCACTGGACTCGTTCGACATTCTTTAACATTTAACAGCCTAACGCAACTGTTCGACATGTTCCGCTCACTTTAATATGCAAATGTTTTATTTTAATAATTTACTTACATTTGCGTTGATAAAATGCGAAAGTTTGATTTATTTTTCTGCAAGACGTCTGTCAAGTCAGTGTGGTTTGGAAGCTAAGGAATAATGATCGGAAACAGTTAACGGTATTTTGTCGGGGAAAACATGACTTAATGAATGTTCGTAAAGTGCCGTCCCAGCTAAGCAGGCTATAAAGGGAGGAGGACGACACTCTCCGATGAAACTGGATTTTTGCTAAGAAAAGACTTCCTTTCAATGTAAAATACCATCAAAGCGAAATATAATAATACACATGCATTAAGCCCCATTTTACCACAGCGAGGCTCTTATATTTGTCATGTATTTCCATGATATGATGACACGTATTTCCATGATATGATGACACGCATACTTTGTATTTACTATATTTGTCATGTATTTCCATGATATGATGACACGCATACTTTGTATTTACTGATTGATATTATTGTTGCCTGAAACAGATGTTTACGTTCGGACAAAAAGGTTAATGCCGATATGACTTCTAGATGGATTAATACTACTTTGATTTGTAATTACGGTAGTGATATATTTCCACCGTTAAGAACTAATCTGTTAAAGGGATCTTTTCACGCTTTGGTAAATTGACAAAATTGAAAAAAGTTCTTTCAGATTCGTAAGTTTTCGTTTTAGTTATGATATTTGTGAGGAAACAGTAATACTGAACATTAACCATGCTCTAATATAGCCATTATATGCATCTTTTGACGATTTTAAAACCTAAAAATTATAAAGCGTTGCAACGCGAAACGATTGAATAATTTGGAGAGTTCTGTTTTTGTCGTTAAATTTTGTGAAACTACGAAGATTGCTTATATAAGGTATAAAATAGGTCAAGAATGTGTACTCGGCGGAATAGCTCAGTAGGCTAAAGCGTTTTTACTTCAGGACTCTGGCAGGACTCCAGGGGTCACTGGTTCGAAACCTGCTCCGGGCAATGTTCTTTTCCTTTTTTATTTTTTTTCTTGATTTTTTACTGGAGCTTTTATGATCCAATGTTTACATTTATCAATATAAAGCATTTAATGAATAAGTTAAACAAATGCCAAAATCTGTGAAAAGGCCCCTTTAATACCCTCTTTATTAACAATACAATATTTGAAATGATCAATGATTAATACAGGTTATGGTGCCCTTAAAATGTTGTTACGACTTTAAAAATATCGCATAAGTAATCTTGGAGGATCAACTGGCGACGTACTACTGGCCATATATCTGATACACAGTAATTTACTATGAGGCGATAGGTATAAATGTGTTCACACATACAATGAAATACTAATTAACGAACACATACACATTTCAATGATTTGCATGAAATCATGTATCTAGTGATATATGCTACATTGTAATGACGTCACTTTCCAGAAAGAATGATTTAAGTTAACATACTTGTACAATTCTATGCAAATAGAGTTCTATAAATTAATGCACATGTGTAGGAGCAATAATAAACCACTATTTTTTTAAGCATGCCTATACATTTAATGATTCGTGATTGTAACCATACTCACCGATGTGTTGTTGTTTTTTTAAATAAAGAAGAAGCAATAAATGTTATTTTCGATATATGGACAAATAATACCGAAACAGAAACACGAAGTTAAACCTTTCTGGAATAGTTCCAATGACATGTGTTATGTACTTAATAATTCTTCACGATGTCTGATTGATGGATTCTGTATGTGCGTAGACTCGCATAACCTCCAATATTTTCTGGAGGGACAACCGCTGGAAATGTACACTATGTATTTACCGCCATCGGACAATGACCCTATATCATGTGAGACATATGCAATTGTATTCACGACCATATACGTGAATTTCTGCAATTCAATCGCTTGAATCTATAACATTATATTGTAGAAGAATTCTTTTGCTCCCTTTTTTTCTTTTCAATCTCGGAAAAAAGGCAAAAAACAATGAAATGCTCTTTTTTAAAATAAGAAAGTGATAAGAAACATATTAATCATTAACCGTATTGTTTTGCTATTTGAGAATCTACGCTATCGTCGACATGACTATACTACTTTAGATATGGCATTATAAAGTGTCAAGTATAAGCTGTTCCTAACAAACGTGATGGTTTATTGTCCACAACTGTGGGTGTTGTACATGAAAATATTTTTATTATCGGTCATTGTCTAGAATATTGTAACATTTAAACATGAATAAAATACATAAAAACCTATACCACATAGCAGACAATACATTTGGACTGTATTAAACATACCTACTGAAATGTGTTTAAGAAATTTCCTTTTTGATAGTGCATTTATTATTTCGCAGTCAGCGGTCTAAACGATTTCCGTGGTGCAAGTTTTGCACTTTTAGTCCGACTGACCCCTTCAGTATGTCGCTCTACATTTAACCTTGACCGTTGTTGAGCCGACGGCGGCTGGTAACTTTTCGGCCGTACATATTGTATGCCATCCTCCGTTCGTCCGTACAGCTGCGCGCGAGCGCGTTCACTTAGCATTATATTTTCACAGACAACTCTTCCGTCGGGTAACGTCGTCGGCACAATGCCATATCGCTCATATAAGTCTTGTCGGGACCGCTCCATATTAGTCATCTGTTGTACCGTCTGCTGCAACATGGCTAAGTTGAACTTCGGCGGGGCTTGCGATATATGCTCTTTGTTATCGTCAATTACTTGCTTCGAAAGCGCTTTCCAACTGCGTTTTGCAAACACTTTAGTAACACTTTCAGAGTCTTCCTGTACTTCCCCGGTTTTACCATCAGGTTTTTCATAAACGGTTTGTTCGCAGTCATTATTTGGTTGTTCAATTTCGCGCAATTCTTGTCCCTTGGCCACTACCTTTGCCAACATCCTAGCGGCAAGCCCCGATGATTTTGCCATGTTGCCTAGTTTTTGTTTCAGCAAGGTATAGCCTTTGGTGTTGCCATACTCTGTATTTCCATACATATCTACCATTACTTCTTGAAACGTTCCACTGGCGATAAAGTTCGGTTTAGGTTTCTTTAGAAAATATTCTGTATTGCCACTATCAATGCTTTTCACGGCGTCCTCGAACGCAGCCCAAGCTTGGTGCGGCGTTGGCGTCTCCGATCTTTGACACTGCGACGCACTTTCGTCATCAGATTCCGACAACAACAACAACTCTGCTTCACTGACATTACTATACATTGACAGCCGGGAATTTCCAGGCCGCGATAAACTTCTCCGATTCTTACTAGAGGTTGAAGTGATGGAATTTCGTGACTTGTATTTATCTGATGGTTTGTTTTTAGATGACACACCTAAATCGATCTCAAAATTGCCATCTTCTAATATATCTTCCTGGCCACCATTAGGCAAATGCTGACCATTAGTTGTTTCGTTTGTATCTTTAACTACAGATTTAACATATATATCTCCATTCGGAACACTTTTATTCTCACTTGCGTTTTTACTTATAGTATATCCCACTTCAGTCTCCGGATTAGAAGGTTTGTTTTCGCCACGCGATTGTTTTAACCTTGCAAGAAGACCCTGCATGTTTGTTATATTACCTGCCACCTTTAAAACAACATTTTGCTGCTTAATACTTCAGCATACCTGCTTTAGTCCAGTTGATAATTTTGCTGAAATTAAAACCTGAAAAATGATGACATCCGAAATTAACAATCCCCAGTACGATCCGTCGAATACCTGTCATTAAATGGTTATCGATACGCAAGCAAAACACTATCCGTCCGTTAATGAAGTCAACTGGCAACTGTATTGACCACCAACAGAACGTCAATCTCACAAAGTAAGCAAAGAATCCATGGTCCATTTACGTTCATATTAGATGTGATTTTGGACTTATCTACTTATGCTAAGCTTGTCGTGTTTACATTTGCGAACAGAAATTGAATGATAATGTACAGTTATGTATCATAATAAATAATTCATTTAGTACGCCTCTGTATATCCGTTTCCAACTTGATGCTTCTTCCCTGACAGTGTTCTTTATATCATATTTATGATTACAAATGTTCAAATCTTCTTTTAATTGGACTCATTCATCGTAGTTTTACCGCTTTCGCTATGAATGCGGCCGCCGCGCGCAGTATTTGCTTTTCCGCGGACTGTAAACATCGCATCTTAACAGCCACCTTTTTAATTTTGATCGGCATTCAGGACTTTACCGTTTCCATTTCCGATCTACCGGATCATATATAAAAGAAATAGTTGTTTTGCGGTCGTCTTGTTGCACAATCATTAACGCTCTTAGCGAATACTTGGGTCACGTACCTAGGTTTTTTTCGGTTGTCAATGCAAACTTTGAAGAAAAAACATTGTAACTAATGTTTGTTTTGTTGGCATCTTCTGTCCAATTATATTCGATGTCCCATTATTTACCACTACAATAGACCGATTAGCTGTGCACCTTCACGGTATTATATATCAGCGTTTACTGTACAAATCAGAAGAACAAATATTATCGCTCCGTTTCAATGAAACCCAACAATATGTTTATATTGTGAACTAGTAGAAATCACTTTTGCAAACTCCGCTGCTTGTTTGAGAGATCGTTGATTGTTTGAAGTATAAAGTTAATACTTTGCACGGCTTTTAGTGATACCCCCGGTCCACTTGTTTTAGATGATAAAGGCAAAATGTTTTTTAATTTTATAAGTTTAATAATATTGTTTAGGTGTTTATTAATTATGCTATTGCCTCTTGAAGAATTGTTGTTCTGTGTACACGATGTATGTTTATGTTTATTTTGTTAATAAGCTTCTCTGAGTATATAGAATTCTTTACGGACGTTGAGCGTTTAAAGACAGTCATCATGTGTCGATTATGTTTATTTGAATAGCTTAGCCTCGTTCTGCGAAAACCAGGCTTTATTACAGGTGCGTAAAGTTTTCGCCACATATAAGCATATGCAGCCTGCACGGGCTAATCAGGGACGATTGTTTCTGCTTTTATTGAATTTTGTGATAAGAAATTAATATCCTCTTGAGGAAATCCAGCTTGGGGCGGAAAGTGTCGTCCAAGTACGCTACTTAATGTCTCTCATTAGATATAGACCCAACTCCCAAGTGCTATAGTCAGTAATTCAATCGTAATAGTATCGATCTTTGTAGCACTTAGTTGAACTAGCGTAATAGTATTTGTTCAGTTCTCAGTAAAAAGATTGGTTAAATAATTAGCATATATCACTAATGACTCTATTAACACTTGCAATTTACTTTCCGCAATCTATTGGCAATTTAACTTATTGAAGATTGTTTTATGTCAAAAAAACTTTTTATATGTGGGCCAGACATAAAAAAATGCTTGAAAATAATTTTACCACAACGAACATGGAATGGGTTTGGAATGTGTTCATTGGCATACTCGCTTCTAATGTATTTGTGTATAGAAATATAATAGAACACAAGTTTTAATCAGCTACTGATTTTAGAAATCAGTTAATTCACTACAGAGTTGACGTTCATGGAATTTGAATTTTAAACAAAAGTAAAGGTTTGCGAAATCGCGGGATCGGGTAATAACTTACTTATAGAGTCAAACAAATGGTATAGATTTAGATACAACTCCTTACCACTTATCTTTGAGAGAAATAGGCGATATATCCGCGTGTGCAAATACAGTTTAAAGGTCATTCGCACTTGTGAGCGATTGAAATAGTCCTTATTGCAATGAACGTGTCCACTTTAATTGATTGGATATCTACAATGAAATGATAAAGGTCTCAATAACTCATAATATACAGTCCATATTTATTTGCTTAAAGTTCATACTGTTTTTCGAGTACCAGAATTGATTTGAATTCCGTTGAAAAATCTCTGTATCACTGAAACAGTGAAAGAGAAAAGTGGACATTCATAATATCGTTCCACCTACTAGGCGCATTTTGATATGTACAGGCGTAACAAAATTATTTGTTTCCACAAACCCGACCGACCATAATTATTTTGTCTATCGTACTATCGCACTGTCGCCATTTTATTGTCGCACTGTCGTCATCGTATTATCGTATTGTCGTCATCGTACTATCTCACTATCGCATTGTCGCCATTGTACCAACGCACTGTCGCCATCGTATTGTCGCAATGTCGTCATCGTATTATCGCACTATCGTATTGTCTCATTGTCGAAATCGTAATATCGCACTGTCGCCATCGTATTGGCCGTCATCGTATTATCGCATTGTCGCCATTGTTCTATCGCGTTATTGTACTGTTGTCATCGTATTATCGCATTGTCGCCATCGTACAATCGCACTGTCGTCATCGTATTGTCGCACTGTTCTCACCGTACTAGCGCACTGTCGTCATCGTATTATCGCACTATCACATTGTCGCCCTCTGGATTTTAATGTATAACCATGATAGTCCTAACGGTATTCCGTACTGTTCCTATATACATTCATATAAGTAGTCAGTAATATCTATAACTAGCATTAACAGAATCGGTTAAAGACTTGTTAAAAAGTCAAATATACATTAACAAAAATAAATTGGTAAATAGTTAACCTCCCTATACACTGCGTGTGTGTGCGCCTGTGTCGAGTGTGTTTCAACATATACAAGTATACCAAAACGTATATTTAAGTGTTATTTGAAGCACTTATAAATTACGTACAGCGAAGAACTGTAGCGCCCTCATTCATCTGTGCTGTAGAAGTAATGTTCCTTTTAAACATATAAAACATCGTCAGTTTATGTAAATACGATACGTGTATAGTATTTCATTAATACAGAATAAAAAGAAGCAGAGTTCAAAAGTCCAACAGCCAAATCTGGTTTCAAGCAACACGTTTCAACGGACAATGATTGATATCTGTGGAAACGTTGAATATGGAGTGAATCCAGGGGATGGGATTTTAGAGAAGACCCCAGTGGAAATAGCTTTAAATTGCGACCGACCGGAGAGTGTAATGTCTGGTAAAGCATACGACTGGAAAAGTAACTGTGCGTCTAGCAGCCATGAATATACTGCAGACACAACTACGCCAGAACAGGAACTTAACGCTGAAGCTAATACTAATAGAACGAATACTATTCCAGAAAAAGATTTAAAATTGTTAATACTCAAACAAGTTACATGTTATATGAAAACAGTTCACAATCTCACACAATAAACAAATCTCCACGCAGAGTTGTCGTTTTTTGCTATCACATACAACTCTGTGAAAGGCTCAGCACGCCATTTTGTCTATAAAATAGATAAAACCGAACAAACGCATTCAATGTATATTTGATTTGATATTTAAGATCCCATGCATTAAATTTAGAAATATGACTTTTAAATGTACGATAAATCGTGCAAAAACTCGCGAGTTTTAATGCAACTCTTTGGAACTATTTTATTGCCCATTTACGCAGATGGAATCATTCCATGCACTTCACAAATGTAAACAATTGAACATACTTTTTTATTAAGTGACGTTAGGAATTGCTTCGACGTGTGTATGTATGTTGGTTTCTTAACATAAAAAACATATCAATTTTATATAATAATGAATTAAAACTGATATAAGATATCATGGTATGAGATGGTTTTCTTTAATGCAGTGAATGCAATGTAACCGTCGTGCAAGAGATTGTTTAGTATACTGTAACCTCAATGATGAACGCTTGGAATGATCATGACATGAATGAGACGCTTTCATAACAATAGTCCGTTCTGAGCCCAACACAGAGGTGATTGTAATGTGACCGTCGTGCAAGAGATTGACAATAAACTGGACTTTGCTTCGGAAAAGACTTTCCACCCTGACCGACCCGTAACAAGTCATCTCGACCTGTATAGGCGGTACGGGCTAAAACCGACCACATTACCGGACGGGCAAACGCGTTGCAAGAACATGATGCTTAGCGAGCGTCCGCACACAATAACGTATGAACGAACATATAACGGCAAAAATAATCACATACCCCGAAGTTACCATCCACTGCTTACGAATCTGAGATCCATTTCACTGCTTGATAAACAAAGGACCGTAAATCTTACGCATTCACCGGTTGTTTAATATGAATATCGCAACACGAGACTTAAGTATCACATACGTAAAGATGTGGACAAAAGACAAACCCGTTATAAACCAGGAATTCACGTGCGCCCTCACTCGAGTTATCAACTGAATAATCAAATATGCACTATCTGTGAAACGCCCCCATTTGAAGTACAATAATCAAAGACCTTCAACTGCCAAGTAACAGTTGTTGCTGTGTTTAGATGCTATATTTGGTAACAAAGAGCAACATGTAAAATCTAAAAAACTTACAAATATCGTGTAACTGCTTATAAACATTTAGCCCCAAATAATCACACTAACTCGTAACCAAGCTTTATTTTTATTTATCAGTATACGTAAAATTAATAACAAATTGTTAGAATTATCGGTCCCTGCTTCTACCATAGAACTTTTAACAGATTATTTCGTGTGTAGCTCATACTTAATATACCGGTATATGAGCCGCGCTCACAAAACTTGGCTTAAGGCATGCGCGTAAAGTGTCGCTCCAGATTAGCCCGTGCGTCCTGCCGTAAAGTGTCGGTCCAGATAAGCCCGTGCGTCCTGCCGTAAAGTGTCGTTCCAGATTAGAACGTGCGTCCTGCCGTAAAGTGTCGGTCCAGATTAGCCCGTGCGTCCTGCCGCAAAGTGTCGGTCCAGATTAGCCCGTGCGTCCTGCCGTAAAGTGTCGGTCCAGATTAGCCCGTGCGTCCTGCCGTAAAGTGTCGGTCCAGATTAGCCCGTGCGTCTTGCCGTAAAGTGTCGTTCCAGATTAGCCCGTGCGTCCTGCCGTAAAGTGTCGTTCCAGATTTGCCCGTGCGTCCTGCCCGATTTCCCAGAGCGAGGCTCATATCTCTTAGTCTTATGCAATTGTTAAATGTAATTGTTTTTGTGATCTTTTTCTGCAAAAGTGTATGTTGCAAAGTAACCATCTAATTAAGTGCATTAACATTTTGATTAAGTAAAAGTTACTGTGCTTGAAGAAACTGGCATATTTTGAAAAATTTTAGTGTTAAGTAACTCGGTATTTCTTAAAAAAAATAACAGTTACTGCTGACGATAATTAATCATTTCATATTAGTTCCTCCCGCACATTTTAAGGTTACGCATGCGCATTTTATTTCCTTCTTGATTACATATAAAATAATTAAAGTTCGATTTCAATTTTTACCATGATCAAGCGAATAGTTATTATATCATCATACATCATTGGCAAGATAAATGTATAATCTTTTTAAAAGAATGTCATTAAATTATATGTGTTGTAACTGAAAATATTCACCTTAGAATAAGGCACTTCGGTTTTGACAGCTATGGAGGCGTCCATTTTGGGCTTAAATAGTATGACCTACTTTCAAAGCCGGGAACCATCAACAGAAAAAGTAGAGCACAAAATGGCTTTTTGTTTCTTATTGCTTACAAATATACCTTCAATTTGATTCCAAAATATACAACTTGCAATGTATTTTACAAATCCTACGCAGCATGCACTGAACAATGTGTGCTAAGTATCAAGTTGACTGCATGTACTCCTGCAATGGAGTTCCGGTTTGGGGTTAAGGGACCTTCAAGAGAACCCAACCCCTTCAAATTTGAATTAAAGGCACTTTTCCCATAGATATTATCTGTTTTGATAAAGTTCCCGTACAATGACACAATGATTTATTCATAAAAGTTGCCTTTGAAAGCGTCACGCGTTACAGCGTTTCGCGTCAAGAATTAAGGTAGAAAAGCCGAACTTGGTTACATCACCCATGCAGCACTTAGACTCCATACAAGGCATCACTTTCAATAGGCAAAGCAGATGTAACATATGACTAAAAAGCGAAACAAAATCATCAATGGCAATATGTGTGCATCATAGCAGGTTTTGAACAGGATTCGAACATTTTTTTGGCACATTTTAGGTAAAATCCATGCAGACGCAGCATTTCTAATGTCATTTGACCCAACAAAAGGGATTGCTTGCATGGAAAAATAACACACTTGACTTCCTGACTCATAAAACATAAGTTTTAAGTCTTCTGTCACACCTGGACCTATGATTCCTCGGCTCGAGTTCCGTCACGGACAGGCTCCGGAAAGTGTCAGTCTGGCCTGGGTGCTCAATTCTGTGTAACTGAGAAAACAAAAAGGTTTTTTGTGCACATTTACCCATTACGGTGACAACTTATGTAAGTGAGATACAATTAGAGTAAGCTTTCAATAGTCGTTGTTGATTTATTTGCTGCAAATGGATAAGTCACCACGCCGGCAAATAAATATTTGTGTTTTTAACCATGTTTGAAAAAAACAAGAGATGTGTTTGTCAAAAACACAATGTACCCTATTGCGGCGCAAGGTCAAGGATGACCTTAACCTTGAACTTCCACCACTCAAAATGTGCAGTTTTATGAGAACGCCGCTTTGAAATATTTTTTTACCTTTGACCTTGAAGGATGACCTTGACCTTGAAGGATGACCTTGACCTTGAACTTCCACCACTCAAAATGAGCAGCTTCATGATAATGCCGCTTTGAAATTATTATTATTTTGACCTTTGACCCTGAATGATGACCTTGACCTTGAAGAATGACCTTGAACTTCTACCACTCAAAATGTGCAGCTTCACAAGAACGCCGCTTTGAAATAAAAAAATGACCTTTGACCTTGAAGGATGACCTTGACCTTGAAGGATGACTTTGACCATGAACTTCCACTACTCAAAATGTGCAGCTTCATGAGAACGCCGCTTTGATTTTATTTATTTTTTGACCTTGAAGGATGACCTTGACCTTGAACTTCCATCACTAAAAATTTGCAGCTTCATGATAATGCCGCTTTGAATTTTTTAATATTTTTTTGACCTTTGACCTTGAAGGATGACCTTGACCTTGAACTTCCACCACTCAAAATGTGCAGCTTCATGATAACGCTGCTTTGAATATTTTTTTTACCTTTGACCTTGAAGGATGACTTGACCTTGAAGAATAACCTTGACCTTGAACTTCCACCACTCAAAATGTGCAGCTTCATGAGAACGCCGCTTTGAATAAAAAAAATAACTTTGACCTTGAAGGATGACCTTGAACTTGAAGGATGACCTTGACCTTGAACTTCCACCACTCAAAATGTGCAGCTTCATGAGAACGCCGCTTTTTTTTGCCTTGAAGGATGATCTTGACCTTGAACTTCCACCACTCAAAATGAACAGCTTCATGAGATACACATGCATGCTAAATATCAAGTTGCTATCTTCAATATTAAAAAGGTCATGGCCAATGTTAAAGTTTTCGGACGGATAGACACCATAAATTTGACATTTGACCTTGAAGGATGACATTGACCTTGACCTTTCACCACTCAAAATGTGCAGCTTCATGAGATACACATGCATGCCAAATATCAAGTTGCTATCTGCAAAAGTGAAAAAGTTATGGCCAATGTTAAAGTTTTTTTCGGACGGACGGACAGACTGACTGACATACTGACGGACAGTTCAGCTGCTATATGCCACCCTACCGGGGGAATACAAATTATTTTTTTCAAAAAAAATTAATGGGGGTTTCGGGGGGAGGGGGGCGGGGGCAATCTTTTGGGTGGAGTCTATTGTGGTATGTCAGGTAAGAGTTGTTTTGTCAAAGTATCAATCGAATCTAATCATAAATAAAGAAGTTATGGCAATTTTAGCAAAATTTAATAATTTGACCTTGAGAGTCAAGGTCATTCAAAGGTCAAGGTAGAATTCAACTTGCCAGGTACAGTACCCTCATGATAGCATGAAATTTTCTATTTTCTGAGTAGAAAAAGTTCACATAACTCTGTCAAAATGCCAGTCAGAGTTACATAACTTTGCCTGCACAGTCCCCTTATGATACTGTAGTTAGCAAGTGTTGCAAGTATGAAAGCAATAGCTTTGATACTTAAGGAATAAAATGGACCTAGACACAAAACTTAACCAATATTTTCAATGTTCTAAGTATAAAAATGGCACATAATTCTGTCAAAATGCAAGCCAGAGTAATCTAACTTTGCCTGTCCAGTTCCCTCATGATAGTTAGTAAGTGTACCAAGTTTGAATGTAATATCATTGATACTTTATGAGAAAAGTGGACCTAAACGCAAAACTTAACCGGACGCCGACCCCGACGCCAAGGTGATGACAATAGCTCATTTTTTTTTAAAAAATAGATGAGCTAAAATCAATTTTTCCTAAATTGGGTGACAAAAGTGTGCCAGGATATAAAAGAAATCATTTTACAATAGATTTCATTGAAAATAACGGCGTACTTACCTGCAAAGACACCAATTCTCTCGACACGACTGGGCGAGTGTTGAGGGCCGTCTCCGAATCAGTCATGCTGTGCAGTTTTTGATGGCCTGCCACTTCGGCAGGACTTGTAAACCAATTGGACGACAGTTCAGGCAGAGCCATAGACCCATTTCGACACCGCCTACAAATGCACACTTAGGTTTACGCATAATATTGAGGTCACTTAAATACAGATTCCCTGGTGTTTTTCACGCGGGTTCTATCACAACATCCTTCCAGGAAGAAAGCATAATATTATTATCATTTTTGTGTTTTCATCTGAATACTTGATTTTACTTGAATTCAGCAAGATATCCGAAAAGGAAAGTAAGGCAAAGTAGTGTTATTCTTAGAAGATCTGCCTGACGGGGTTGAAGGCGAAGGTAGATAGCATGGCGGGTATTTTTAACAGTAAAATGCTCAAAAAGTAAACAATAGTAATACATACAGATGAAATAAAGACATACATAAGTTCTTTATTGAGATTGATGCAATTAAATGTCAAAATGTTACTGAAAACAACACCGAGTGTTTAAGTAGCCTTAGAATATGTCTCCGGAACAGGTTTCGGTGTAAATTTTCCAGCATTTACCCCCCTTAAATGGGCCTTATGACCCCTAGTGCAACAGCCCAATTGCAATCAGCCCTAAATTGGGTCAAAATGACATCTGGCAGTAATGTTTTGCAATACCGAGAGTTTTTGATGGTCAATTGTCAAAATTCTGTATCTACTTCTACCTACCTAATGCTAAGTTTCCATTGTTTCGCGTTCCGCCACGAACGCAACGAATGAAATAAAGTCAACTTTACCAGACAGCCAATGATCCCACGCAAAGTCGTGAACACATATATCAATATTAGGCAATATTTATATAGCCATTACTTATTGACAATTGATTTAGAAAAACATATCACTACGCGATTAATCGTTTGTATTTTAAGAAATAAGTCATCGATGGTATCGATCAGTTAAGATATGCCAATCCTTTTAAGTAAATCGCAACTTTTATTTATTGAAACATAAAAAACATGTGTGTTATAACAACAAAACGAATAAAAAATATGAAGTGTTGATTAACATGTTTACGACCTGTACTGTGAAGTAATTTACTACAACGAAAATTCGCAAATCTGGAAAAAAATGTGTAAATGTACCGCTTTGTGAAAAAGCAGTAACGGAGCTGACAACGACCAATTCAGCTTTAATTAATTAACCCTTACTCAAATTGCTATTGGGTAGCTTTTTTACTTGTGCACTACGCGTGCCAGTTACTTACCACTGCTTTACTTGAGTCATATATAGGTAGAGGGAATGGTCGTTGACATTATTTTATGACCGATCACCAGACATACTGTGACAAAACGAACGCACGTTTGGGCCTAACGAATACATATTATATGTACATGTCATGAAATATAGAGAGGTAAATGTTCATAAAAAATATGACAAAGAATTTTTAAAGAAACGATATGCATGTGATCATATATCCGTATGCATGATATAAACCAGATAGATAAACAATAACATTTATGTTAAGTAAGCGTGCAATACAGACAGTTCACCAATTACTTGGGTCGAATTTGAACTCGTCATACATTAACCAGTTAAATTAGTATTGTTTATCGTTGCAACCAATGGCTTAAAGTAGCCCGGTAGACCGTTAACTCAGCAGCATTTAAAAATTCACGAAATATTAAGTCGGGTAACAAACTTGATGTTGCACGACGCCCATGTTAAAGGGATCTTTTCACGCTTTGGTAAATTGACAAAATTGAAAAAAGTTGTTTCAAATTCGCAAATTTTCGTTTTAGTTATGATAATTGTGAGGAAACAGTAATACTGAACATTTACCATGGTCAAATATAGCCATTATATGCATCTTTTGACGATTTTAAAACCTAAAAATTATAAAGCGTTGCAACGCGAAACGATTGAATAATTTGGAGAGTTCTGTTTTTGTCGTTAAATTTTGTGAAACTACGAAGATTGCTTATATAAGGTATAAAATACGTCTAGTATGTGTACTCGGCGGAATAGCTCAGTCGGCTAGAGCGTTTTTAGATGGGCGCTTTAGCGACCGTCTAATGTGCTTGATGTAAAATTCAGGTCGATACGGCCTGGGTATGATTAGCCCAATTCCCGCTTACACTACGCGCGAAGAAAGAGTATAATTTATGCAAGAGGTTTGAGTTCTCCAATTATGTTTATTCACAATGGAAACATTATATTAATATCGTGTTAAATGCAATAGTTTCGAATGGTGTTTTATAGAAAAGAATAAAAAAAACAATGATCGTATTGCACGTGTCGCGGAGGAGATTGTTTATGAATGATTAAAATAGTCCACTTTCTGCTGCGTCTGCGTGACGTAGTATTTTCGCTCATCTCATTCATAAATCTGAGGCTGGCGATAAACAAAGGGGAGTCCGGGTGAGAATTACGCACTAGTATAAGGTTACGCTTGTTTATATTCACGGGTCTCAATTAATAACACGTTGACCACGAGTTCAACAATTATTACCGGGATACGATAGACAACATAAAAATGATTCATTATCGCTGAAACTGTTAAAAAACATTTAAATATAACAAGAATATTCTCTAAAAAATGTAGTCTTGCTGTTTTGAAATAAGGTTTGGAATTTTGGTTTCTAAATAACCTAATTAAAAACAAAAGTTTAATTATAGTGTTTTTTACTTTTAGTCGCATATTTACCGCATTATAATGTGTGTTATAATAGGCAAACCATACATTAGTAAAATTCAATCTGCCTTCGCACATAGAAGGAATGGGTCAATTAGGTGCTGCGTTTCCTTTGCTTACTTCAGTTAGAGGTCAATTCTTTACGTAAAAGCAATCACAAGGCCCCGGCTTCAGAGGAATTGCGGAGCGTTCTTACATAATTAAAAGTCGTAGTCGCATGGTATTTGCGTTTAGCGTCCTATTTGGTCACGTGGTTCTTTTTCGCGGGTGTTTTGGCATTCATGATATGAGGCTATTAATAGATGCGCCTGTCGATAAACAAAGGAAAGTTTACGGGCGATAACAACGCAATAGGTTACGCTCTCACATACAACTCAATGACGTAGTACAGGTCGTAAATTGAGAGATTTGGGAAAAAGTTGACGCTTATTTATATTCTCAATTTATAAAACGTTGAACATAAGTTCAACAATAACTTCAGCGATACGATAGACTAAAAAAAATCATAATCGCTTAACCCGAATATAACAAACAATTTATAATAATAATACGAATGACCTGTTTCATAACCTCGTTGAAGCTACTGCATCGGGTATTTCTGGAAAGCGTTCTTGGTTCTCAACACATAGCGGCGATCTTTTGTATTTACGGGTGCTAGCAACGCAATAGTAGAAGCTTAGTAGAAGGGTTAGCTTGTTTATATTCACAGTTCTCAATACATTGACAGTTGGATATGAGTTCATCAATTACTCAGGCATACTATAGGCAACCTCGAAAATGCTTTATAATCGCTAAAACCGAAAACAACTAAATATATTATATAAAATATATTTATAACAATACATGTCTTTTAAAAATGTAGTCGGCGTATACGCCGACTTTGAAATAAAGTTAGCAATTTACTTTTCTAAATAATTGAATACAATTAAACAAAAGTTAAACTATTGTGTTGTGTTTTTCACTTGTAAGCTGCATATTCACCGCATGAAATGTGTGTTAGCATTGTCAAACCACACATTAGTGTGAGTAAATAAAAAATATACTACGGGAGAGCACTTCATATGTGTCCTCATATGCCTTGTTATGAGTATCTTTCTTCATTATCGAAATATATCGTATATTTATATTTGATTTAAACGCAGTTTTCTTTCGTCACATTTAAATCACACGTCAATAGCGCCGTCATGCGAAAATGGGTCTTATGCGTTTCGGCAAGCGTTTGTTAAACCCAACAAGTGCTCTTGCGCAGTCAGGCCATAGGCGACGCTGTTCGCTTTAAAATCACTCAATATGTTATGTTTCTCCTTACCAGAAGGAGGGATAGCTGAGTGGGCTATTTATATGAAGGGCGCATATGGAATAAGACCCATTTTCGCATGACAAGGGTCATTACAAATCTCATTGCGAATTGAAAATCCCACATTTAAAAACAATGCTTTTTGATACAAAATTGAATTCAAAATAGCAAACTTGTTAATAATGGCAGCCTATCGACGCATTAAGGAATGATTTCCAGACGTGCTGACCAAGTACGGCAAACATTGTGGTATGATAATTAAACGATTTTCTCTTATCGTGACACTATACTATTTCGCTAATGATTGTTTTCTCATCTTGGAGGCGAAATTGAAATTCTGCGAGATGGATTGTAACGCGTAATTGTAACAGGGCCACAATTTGTGTCGTTTGAGCATACAGAGAGTAGTCCGGAATTTCTTACACTGAACAGTGCTACATCCTTTGAATTGAGCACATACGCAGTGATGTAGCAAAAATTCAGAGGTTGTATCTCGAATCAGCTTATTAAATATTAGAAAATATTCATGCGTGTCTGTTGGCGTTATGTTAAAGTCACTAAGATGAAAACTGAAACAGCTTCGCCTAAAAGCGCATTAGTGCTCTATACCTATGTTTATGTTAGCGTTGTTGACACCGTGTGAACTGCTCGGGTAACAAGTAAAGCATAAACAGCAATGTTTATATACTTTTATTCCTCCATATACAAGATACGAAGATTATTGTTTATTTTGAATTTGTATATGGTGTCAAAAATAAAAAGTTTTGTACACGGAACTTTCATTATGAATTTATATTCTTGGTGAGATAGTCATTTGATATTAGAAAAAATATTCCTTTAATATGATGGTGACTGCAAATTTTCTTTATATTAAGTTCTCATTACCATTTTCATCATACTTTCTTTGCTTTCAGAACTTCCAAAAAAGCATGCTGTTTTTATTTTGTCTTAGTTATTTCTATGAAATAATAAGGATGATAAAAAGTGCACACAAAACTCGACCCGTGCGCTATGACACACACTTTTTTAAGTTGAATGGCGTGTGTTCATTTCAAACTTGCGATTGATTTTGAAAAATGAATTGCGTGTTAAATTATGCAATAGCGAACATCTTCAGTGCCTTCAGCGCTTTGATTACTTCAGGACTCTGGCAGGACTCCAGGGGTCACTAGTTCGAAACCTGATCCGGGCAATGTTCTTTTCCTTTTTTTAATTTTATTCTTGATTTTTTACTGGAGCTTTTACGATCCAATGTTTACATTTATCGATATTAAGCATTTAATGAATAAGTTAAAAAATGCCAAAATCTGTGAAAAGGCCCCTTGTGATATTTAAAAACTTTTTTGTTTCGATGCATTGTAAAATTTTATTAATTGAGTAGCCAGTTGTAAAACCCTAAAAATTAAAGATAATTTGAGCTACGTTCTGGGAAAACTGGGTTTAATGCGCGTAAAGTTTCGTCCCACATTTTCCTTTGCAGTCCGCACAGGCTCTTAAGGGACGACACTTTTAAAGCTACGTATTTTTTCGTATAAAGGAAGCCTCTTATTATTTGAGAATGTAGTCAAGGCGGAAAGTGTCGTCCCAGATAAGCATATGCGAACTGCACAGGCTGGTCTGCACAGGCTGATCTGGGACAACTCTTTGAGCACGATAATTAATCTAGTTTTTCCATACTTAGAGGCAGATAATTGTTTTCGCCTAGCGAATTATTGATTTGCACGTCGCCCCGTAGCCATGAGCGTGCTTATTATTTAATATAAAAACGTTTGTTTTTTTTTACGACAAAGGCGTTGTTCATTTCGCAGTAAAAGGCCATTGCTGTCGGAAGTTTATTTTCGTTTTGCGATCACTTTTGATAGTAAGCAGGCTATTTAGATTCCTTGTCTTAACAATAGATTGAAGATGCAATGACGGTGGGTCTTCTATAATGGTGTATCCACTGACATTCAAGCTTGATAAACTTCGACGAGTTGAAAACAGGCTACAATAAAAGTTGAAACTGTTAACATAGCTATGGCAGTCTTATACCGGAACATAGTTTTCTTTTGCAATTATTGCGTTAAAATGCTGGTTATCGAGATATAAATGGAACTGCAGCTACCGGTAGTTACGTCGGAGACATGTTCGAACGAGTGCAAGTAATAAAATAATAACAACATGGCCCTTTTTGGACGTTCTGAAAGCATATAAAGTATGATACAAATGGTAATTAGAACTGAATATAAAGACACTTTGCAAGCACCATCATATTAAATGAATATTGTTGGAATATCTATCTCACTAAGAATTTCATGATGAAAATTCCCTTTACAAAACTTTTGATTTTTGACACCATATACAAATTCAAAATATACACTACGATAATTGATGAAAATAAACAAGAAATATCTTTTAAAAAGATATACGGCGTTGATTGTGGTCGATGTTTATGAACGATCAAAAGTTATCTCTATGAGATAAAAGTAGCGGATGCCTTTTATTTGCGCAGTTCTTAGCTACATCATAAGCAAATCAATTACGGGGTGTTGCGCCAGATTTCGTGGCTTATTTTGCTTTATGTGATATTATTACTCAGATATCTATATTTACAGAATAGAAAAACACAAGAAACATGAAAATAAACGATTGCATATAGGTCAGCCGGCAATACTCGAATCTTATTTAATTGCATAATTATAGTATAGTGAATTATTGTGCTCATGCTTAATAAACTGGTCTAAATGGATAAATATTTATATTTATTTTTATCAAAATTGGTCCTTATCATGCAAATGTTAAAACCATATTAAAAATCGATGATTGACATACCACAATAATATCGCCGAATATCTTTATTTAGTATCTTTCTGATCAAAACAGACTTCAAGTGCACAAAGTTTACGAGACGGCGTTTATATAAAGATTTTTGCAACTGACCGCAAACTGACCTTGATACCTTGCGGATTGGAATGCAATGCATTACAGTCAGTACGTTATTGTCAGTAAGACCGGTGTAACACAATGATCGCAACCCCTTCTGCGAACTCCGGTGATGAACTGTATATAAACTCTGACTTTCACAAATGGCCGGGAGTTGACCCGAAACCTCGCGGGTTGAAATGCAATGCAAGTAAGTACTAAATATGACAACATAGCTACTAGTATAAACGCTTTTGCGCTGGTAATTCTCTGAAAATAAAAGGTGAACGCACAAACTGTATTTATGTCGAAAATTGATTGTAAAACTGTTCTATCTATTGAGCCTTTTCATTAGAGATAAAATTGTTTCATGCAGTAAAACAGTGTTACAAAGACGCGGATATGTTTCCAATGTTATGGTGTTATACTCAAATCAGCCAATGGAATAAATGAAGTGTATTCATTCGTACCTAGCCGCGGGAAATTTTATTTGAGTATTATTGGACACTTACAAAGGTCAAGTCAGGGTGAAAAGCTGGCTTATTCAGCTAACGCCGAAAAAATAAAAAATCTGCGAGCAATACTTTTTAGTCAAGAATTAGGTAGTCATAAAGGCAGCCCTGTTGACCCGTACTTTGTTGTTTAAGCATTACTTGTCAGCCTAGCAGTTCACACGGTGTCAACAACTCTCACCTAAACATAGGTATAGAGCGTACTCGGTCAGCACGTTAGCCCATTCAGCCTACGCATATCTCAGTCTGGTCAGGCGATACATAATAAGATAATAACACATTGAGTGATTTTATACCGAACAGCATCGCCTCTGACCAGACTGCGCAAATGTTGGGTTTAAGATACGCCGGCCGAAACGCATAAGACCCATTTACGCATAACGCGGTTATGAAAGTGTGATATAAATGTGTCGAAAGAAAACTTCGTTTAAATCAAATATTAAGATACGATATATTCGATAGTGAATAAATATACTCATAATAAAGCATGTGAGGATACATATGATGTGCACTCCCGTAGTATAATTTTTATCTACTTACACTAAAATGTGGTTTGACAATGATAACACACATTTCATGCGGTGAATATGCGACTTTCAAGTGAACAAAAACACAATAGTTAAACTTTTGTTTTCAGTTTATATATTTAGAAACGTAAATTGCAAACTTTATTTCAAAGTCAGCATATACGCCGACTACCTATTTAAAAGATATTTCTTGTTATATTTATATGTTTTTTAATATTCGGTTGTAGCGATTATAAAGCATTTTTGAGGTTGTCTATTGTATACCTGTAGTAATTGGGGAACTCATGTTCAACGTTTTATAAATTGAGAACTGTGAATATAAACAAGCTTAACCTTCTACTATTGCGTTGTTAGCACCCGTAAATACAAAACATTGCCGCTATCTGTTAAGAACAAAAGAACGTTTCCCAGAAATATCAAATTTAACCCCGCTGTAAAAGCATGGACGAGATTACGAAACAGATTATTCTTGTTATATTTAATAGTTTTTTTATATATTCGGTTTCAGCGATTATGAAGCATTTTTGTTGTTGTCCATCGTATATCTTAAGTTATTGTTGAACTCCTGTCCAACGTTTTATAAATTGAGAATATAAACAAGCGTAATCTTATACTACTGCGTTGTTTTCCCGAATCTAGTAATGGCCTCAGATTATGAATGACCTGTACTACGTCATTAAGACGCAGCAGATAGTGGATTATTTTAATCATTCATAAATAATTTCTTCGGCAACACGTATAATACAAACATTGTTTATTGATTATTTTCTATATAAGCTTTGATCAAAAATATTCCATTGACACGATATTCACATAATGTTTCCTTTTGTGAATGAATATAGTTGGAGAACCCAAGCCCCTTGCATAAATTATACAACTCTGTCTCGCGCGGATACGGCAGGTGTGGCGGGTAGTAGGCTTTCCGTAGATAAGCCGAACTGACTTGAAATTTTCAGTAACAACATGAAGCTCCTAAGGCTGATTTAAGCGGAAACTTAAAAACTTTTCAACCAATTTAACACCGATTATTTACTCCCTATTTCTTACTGTGGCTGTTGAAACTATGGATATACGGACATCGTAATTGGATATTTATAGTTTTTGTCATATGGAAGTGTAGTTGAATTTCTTGTTAGGAAGGACATGTATTCTCAGATTAAAATTATAAAATGTGAAGTTAACACAATTTTAAGGGTTCTCCACCCTCTTCTCTGTTAATGTGTACATTCGGCCTTCTATTGTTTCATATTATTAATTTATTATAATACCCAAAACGGACTTTAAGAGATTATTACACGTATATTTAATAATAACTTTTCGTTTTTTTAAAGCAAATCGTAACGTCGATAACCAGCTGACTGTTATTCGCGACCACATTCATACAACAGAGCCCGAGACACGTCTAATTATTTGAGACACTGGAGCATCACAATGTCACAATACACGCAATCGGCGGACGATCGATTACCGTGCATAACCGCGGGCTACATTCCACAATAGAGTCCGCCTTTCAGGATGCGATTCATGCTACTGTTCAGCCTGAATTTTGTAAATGAATACACGAACGCCGTATTATTCTTTTCATGCAATTTTAATGGTTTATTTAACAAATGTTACAGCTAGGGATATATTAATCAGAATGCGTGGATTAGTTTCACGTTCAGATGCAATTAGAACTATTAGAAGGGTGGATTTGAACGAAGAATGCATTGTAGTTTATTTAAGGAACTGCGTACACACAAACGCTTTATGTTATTTAACAAGGAGCTATGATTTTAACGCGGCCACGATAATGAAAACCGCTGCACCTTTTTTGGCGAATTCAATATATTTATTACAACAAACTTGATAAAAACGCAATCGCGTGTGGACTTACGGAGATTGTGCGTGATGGAAATCTAATGGCGAACACAAAAGGTCCATCGGGTGGGATGAGAACGCAAAGTAGTGCTAGCGGAAGTAGTCCACGGTTAAGAAAGGGATCTAAGAATAAGGGATCGCGCGTTTCTATAAATAGCGAGGTTAGTGAATCTGAAATATCCGTGTTCGAATCGGACGACGATGCGGGGGCAGTAAGCGAGCGGACGGAGCTGTACACACCACAGCAAGCCTGGGCCGCCTTCGAGATCGCCTTGAAGAGCATTGACAATAGTCACTCGGAGTGTTACGTAAAAAAGCCGAAACCGACGTTTCTGTGCAGCGAGGCATTTCAAAGGGTGATGCTGGACATGTACGGAGAGACTGACTATGGTACTAAAGCTTACACTGTATTGAAACAAAAGGTTAACACTATGTCGCGGGCTACAAGTGTAGCGACTCGAGTGCTTTCCAATGCTGCTGAACAGGGGCGTATTGAAAGGGAAAGAGGAGACACTACTAAGGTAAATGAGGTTAGGAACGTTGTGTCTCAGTCTAAACCGACTTCGGCTTTGATAAGTTCCGCTAAGCGCGGCTGGAAGATGCTGAAGAGGCGAATCAACGAGGACGCCATGGAGATCCATACACAGACACAGAAACTGAACTGGGTCATGTTGCAGCATACGGTGAAGCAGATGTCAAACGTCGAGAAGACGCGGAAGGATTTGTACGAACGTTACGGCATTGTGCCAACGACGTTACCCGACGGGACAGTCGTCTGTGAAAACAGGATGCTCAGTGACCGTGCGCGCGCAAAGCTTTACGCACGAACGAAAGACGGACATCATTATAGAAGACCCACCAGCTATCAGCCGCCGTCATTGCAACTTCTATCTATGACAAAAACAGGGAATACGAATAGTGGGCTTACTAGAAAAACTGCTAGCAAAACAAATGTAATTTTCCGAAAGCATAGGCCATTGACTGCGAAATGAACACGGATTGTGACATTCTTAAAACGAAAGCATTTTGGATAGTAAATAATGAGCACGTTCATGGCCAGAGGGCGACGTGCAAGTCAATAAATGGGCGAGGCGAAAACGTTCCTCTGCTACTAAGTATGCAAAATTATTTTTTATAGTAAAAGCGTTAATAAATTTAAAAAAAATGCAATATTGGCAATTATATGAAATATAAGTGGCTTATGAATGGCGTGTCAAATAAGGCCCCCTTTGACCAGGAACGCGCCAGAGATGAACAGCGTCTTACAGTGCTGACGTAAAGAATGACGTGTCAAATAAGGCCTCCCATCGACCAGTAGCACACCAGAGATGAACAGCGTCTTACAATGCTGACGTAATTAATGACGTGTCAAATAAGGCCTACCTTCGACCAGGAGCACACCAGAGATGAACAGCATCTTACAATGCTGACGTAATTAATGACGTGTCAAATAAGGCCTACCTTCGACCAGGAGCACACCAGAGATGAACAGCGTCTTACAATGCTGACGTAATTAATGACGTGTCAAATAAGGCCTACCTTCGACCAGGAGCACACCAGAGATGAACAGCGTCTTACAATGCTGACGTAATTAATGACGTGTCAAATAAGGCCTACCTTCGACCAGGAGCACACCAGAGATGAACAGCGTCTTACAATGCTGACGTAATTAATGACGTGTCAAATAAGGCCTCTCTTTGACCAGCAACATGCCAGATATGAACAGCGTCTTACAATGCTGACGTAATGAATGACGTGTCAAATAAGGCCTCTCTTTGACCAGCAACATGCCAGATATGAACAGCGTCTTACAATGCTGACGTAATTAATGACGTGTCAAATAAGGCCTCTCTTTGACCAGCAACATGCCAGATATGAACAGCGTCTTACAATGCTGACGTAATTAATGACGTGTCAAATAAGGCCTCTCTTTGACCAGCAACATGCCAGATATGAACAACGTCTTACAATGCTGACGTAATTAATGACGTGTCAAATAAGGCCTCTCTTTGACCAGCAACATGCCAGATATGAACAGCGTCTTAGGAGCACACCAGAGATGAACAGCGTCTTACCAACCCACGTAATGAGCCTCATTCAACTAAGTTAACTGAGCTTAATGCATAAGAGTTAAGTTTCGTTCCAGATTAGCTGTTTACACTTTTTCGGGAATATTTAAATGTTGCAGACTTGATATGTTCTAATTTAAAAAATGTGGCAACTAAGAACTACAGGTTGTCATTATAAACAACTATAATTGAAATGGTTTATAATTATGTACTTTGCTTTCAAACTTGACCCCAATAATAGGTGAACGGCTTGTATATATTGCATTCGAACTTAATCATATGTTTTATTGTTTATTTATTTAAAATAATGCATATATTGAGATATGGACATATACATATCGTCTCTTCAACCATGCTTGTGATTGATATGTTCTTCTCTGTACGGAAGACGTTGTCTTCCGTACATGTACATATAATATGTATGCGCTCGCTCCAAATGTGCGTTTGTTTGGTCACAGTATGTAACATGTCTGGTGATCGATCATAAAATAATTTAAACGGTAATTTACGCCCAATCTCTTACTCAAGTAAATCAGTGGTCAGTTACTGGCATAACTAATACACAGGTATACAAGCAATACAAGCTAATCACCCAAAATGTGAATAGTTTTACTGACCGCCATCATATGACTGCAAACTCACAAACAAGGCATCCTTCGTTGGGGTATAATTTCTTCATCACGGAGTCCATATTACGATTGCTTTGGTGTTTATTTAATAAGTAATCGCTAGTATGTGTTCAATCGCCGTGGCTTATAAACTCTTTTTTTTTCTCGCAATCTGTATATAGCTATGACTCTCCAATTGGTGTATCAAATTCATTTCACTTAGTTTAATGCATTTAAACCGAAATTCGCAATCGGGTCTGGATGTTTGCTTAAAATGTCGAGATCCGCATCTCCACAAATTATAATAAACGACAACAACAATAACAGGACAACAACAGCAATTATAAAAACACCATCTAATCTGTTCGTGCAATCAACGCTGTTGCATTATGTGCACAGATCTTAGTTTCATTAAAACAATAACGGTTGATTGGTATCTGATTTTTTTACATATTTTAAACGACTCCTCTAGGGTCAGCCTGGTTTCTTCCACTGTGTTTGTTCTTTGTCTCCAAAACAAAGAAAATGCAGGATTAGGTCTATGGTTCGCATTCAGCGTTCAGTGAATTTGGCGTTTTTACAATCGTTTGCATAAATATAACTAAACAAAATACAGTGTTGAGTAGTTTCCAATATTGTGAGATACTTAGTAAATGAAATGAGAACGGATTTTAATGGTTTGCTCGTATTTGTTAATTGCTTAATAGTTTTTGACATTCAACAGTTGATTTGTTTGGGTTTTTGCTGTTATCGCACACGGGTATTGTTATTTATCCATTTCAATCAGTTCATGATGCATTTGTTTTATAAAGATTGGCATATCTTAAGTGATCGAAATTAACGGTGGCTTAATGTCTTAAAATACAAACGATTGATCGCGTAGTGATATGCTATTCTCAAGCAATTGTCAATGACTAAAGGCTATTGAAATATTGTCTAATATTTATGAAGTTGATCCATCGGTTATCAGTCCAGACGTCGGCGTGTTATGTTTCGTTATACAGTTTTTTTTGACGACACAACTAAAAAGTTGACTTTACGGGTGTGTTTGGGTTTGAGATTATGGATACTTTGAGGTTTGGTTTTATTGTTGCGAAGCAAAGCAACGACTTGAAGTGACCTGGTCATATATTGGCACATCAAAAATGTTCCAAACATGTCATAGACCCTAAAAGTAAACATGAAGCCTATTCACATGAATGAACTACTAGTAATACGGGTAGTCATAACTAAGGAGAACGTGTGAAATATCGTAACGTCTGTTTTACTAATTGTTACATTATTTGTAATGCATTTCATCGGTAATTTCGATAATACCTGTACTTCTCTCATGTTTTTCAAATATGCTTTATATATCATGAGGCTCCCCAAAGACCCGGGTTCGAATCGCGCTGAAGTCAATTTTGTACCTTACTTTTTATGTTATTATTGATAATATTCCAATTTTATAAAAATTGTGTCTTTTAATCAAAATTAGCTGAACTTTTACAAAAATAAAAATAAATATTTGAACAATACTTAAAAGGTATACGATTAATGTGAAATAGGCTTGTCATAAAAAGTTGCGCAATTGTTCATAATGGATTTGTCGACAATAAGATACATCAGAGAAAATAAATTTCAGTAGAATCGATGCTTGTGATCAGTTATAAATACTGATGTATTTTCAGTTGCAGAATGTGCGTATGCGTATTAAACTATCTTTAATATATATATGAAAGCCTGAGAGGTACGCGCCATAAATAAATATAAATAACTTGATACCATGCCAACAATTTGCAGTGTTGTGTGTCCTCGTTTAAAAATACATGAGGCTCGCTCTTGGAAAATCGGGCTTAATGCGTGGTCGTAAAGTGTCTGCCCTTATTGACATATGCAGTACGCACAGGCGCGCCAGGAATACTTTCCGCCTCGATTTGATTTTTTACAGGAAACTTCCTTTCAGCAAAAACATCCATTTCAGCGGAAAGTGTTGTCCCTGATTAGCCTGTACAAAATGCACAGGCTTATCTTGTCCGCTACTTTACGCATCTGCATTTAGCCCCGTTTTCCATCGTGAGGCTCATCTTATGCAACATTAACACATATTTGACTCTTCTATCGGCTCGTCGAATATGGTATGCCAGCTGTGTTCTCGTACAGATATATCACTGTATTGTGAAATATGATAAAACAACGTCTACTCTTCTAAAGTGGTTGCGCGCGACGTAGAAAGCGATTTCATAAATAATAAATTGTCAACGATAAAAAAAGTCACCGCTTTCACTCGGTCAATGTTCTCTTTGCATTTTGCTTTGAAAAGCATGATTTAATAGCTTAAAAGATGATTTAATTAATACTAAATATACAAGAATCACGAAGTTTCAACTTTCGCGATATCTTCATGTCGTATGAATTAGTCCATATAATTCCTTCCTATGCAGTATCCGGACCTGTTTGTGCGATATGAGGTCGATAATCGTAGGGAAGAGATCCGATATCTTCAGAAATATAAATATTGCTATTTGTTGACTCGCTTAAGCGAACAATTATTTCCGATCGTGTGTGAACTCTGTGGGACTCTTTTGAAAACTGCCACTCATGTACGTCAATACCATTGAGACTTGAGTATTAAAGTGCAAAATAAATAATACAAGTTAAGATACATTAAATTTTAAAATTTTCGATTTTGCGTCAGTTCCAATGAATAAAAATTTGTCATCGAAGAAATTGAAAAGCATGTGTTTTATAAAATGTTACCTGAAATAAACATTAACTTGGAGGAGATATCCTGTGTTCAGTTATGGTATTTATTTTCTATTTTAAAGAGGATGAAGGTAGCATTAACACATGCACAGTTTATATATTTTTCAAATATAGTTAAAATCGTATTTTAAAACGTTCTTGTTCAGGCGCTGATCCGCAATACAAACAAATCCAGATGTGTTATTTATTGGGTGTATAGTCAATGAAAACGTTTTGTTTTGCTGAAATAATGAAGATATACAGTATTTGGTTTTGCAAAATCCCAATCTAAAGAAATACACAAAGTATATAAAAAAACGGAAATGCAATATTTCTAGGTCTCAATTTGTTCCTGGCCTTTTATTTTTAACATGACCCAGTTCAGCTTCTGTGTCTGAGTCTTATACTCCAATGCGTATTCTTTCACTCGCTTATTCAGCATCTTCCAGTCGCGATTTGCGGAGAATTGCAACGGCGAAGTCGGCTTCAACAGAGAACAAGCGGTCTCATCCTCTTCAACTTTTGCAGCGACTTCTTTTTCCGTGTCAATACGCCCCTGCTCCACATCTCTAGATAACACTCGAGTCGTCATACTCGTTGTCCTCGATATATGGTTAGCCTTATGTTAGGATGCAGTGAAGAGTCTAGAACCATGGTCGGTCTCTCCGCACATATCCAGCATAACCCGTTGAAACGTCATGCTGGAATGCAACGTCGGCTTCGGCTTCTTGACGTAATACTCTGAGTAACGGTTGTCAATAGTCGTCGCGGCATTTTAGGAGGCAGCCCATGCTTGCTGTGGCGTGTAGAGTTCCGTCCGCTTCTTTAACTGAAGCAAATCGTCGTAAGATTCGAACACGGAGATTTCCCAATCGTTCACTTCGTTGTTTATAAAAACGCTTGAACCCTTATCCTTCGACCCCTCTCTCTGCTGCGGACTTTTTCCATCGGCACTACTTTGTGTCTGAATCCAGCACGAAGGCGCAATATTGTTCGCAATCGAAATTCCTAATTTATGATCCAAACACGCGCACGTTCGTGTATTTATGCAAAAAAATGATCTGAATAAGTAAAACAAAGCAAACTGGGAACATAATAAATCATAATGGAATACATATTTACTGCACAATTGATCCTTGAAAACAATAACTTTAGTGTCGTCGCAGTTTCTTACATACATTTTACAATCACTTCGTCATTCAAATCCTCTCTTCTTGATGCATGTATTTGATCTGGGCGAGCTGCAATATTTGATTAATTAAACCATTACATTTTCATTCGAATACTAAGACGGGCTTCGTGTATCATTAACAAAATCCAGGCTAAAGAGTCGCATCCCCAGAGGATGCTTTTATTGTGGAATTTTGTTTATGTTTTTCCACGATTTTCGATTGTCCAACGATTGCGTTTTTATCAGATTAAATTAAATTTTTATCAGAAGTAGCCTAATTTGTCTTTCCGATTTCATCCTGGGGTTCCAACATATTATAACAATGCGCATATCCGTATGTGTTTTTTTAAATATAACCTTAACAAATTCAGAACTTCACTTAACTACGGTATTTAAAGTTTAATATAAGATGTACCATGGAAAAAGAATGAACTAGCACGGACATATTTTCTTAGTAAAAAATACCATAAAATAGTACAGTATAGTTTCAACAAGTACAGCTTTTGTATAAGCCGGACAATAACCCAAAAAAATGAAAGCACTAATTTGTAAAAAGTACGTTTTTGTGTATATATGTTGATGACGATACAAACAAGAGGCAAACATAAATAAATGGGAAAATGATATTCATTTGACTTAAAAAAAAATAACATAAATTTTATTAATCAAAGGTAAAACACAAATTTGTTTTAAGACGACAAACATTCCATGGCCAGGCCTAGCAACGTCACAATATATTTGAGCCCCAATTTGGGAAAACCCGGGTTTAATGCATGTGTATAAAGTGTCGTACCATATAAGCAGTCTTCAAAGGCTAATCAGGGACATCATTTTTTGCATAGTTTTAATTAAAAAAAGACTATTGCAAAGCAATATTGTCCCCTACCGGCTCCACCATTGTCAGAAATTCCACCATTGTCAGATTTTTTAAATATATATTTGTTTCCATAGCAACCAGAATTTTTGACGTAGGAACAAAATGAAATGACGTGCATAATGTCCATATTGCCATCTATCGATGTTTCAAGTTTCATGAAAAAATATTAAGAACTTTTAAAGTTATCGCAGGATCCAGAAAACCACCATTTTCAGCTGTATTTCTAGTCTATTTGTTTCCATAGCAACCAGAATTTTTGACGTAGGAACAAAATGAAGTGACGTGCATAATGTCCATATTGCCATCTATCCATGTTTCAAGTTTCATGAAAAAATATTAAGAACTTTAAAAGTTATCGCAGGATCCAGAAAAGTGTGACTGACTGACAGACGGACAGAGCGCAAACCATATGTCCCCTCCGGTGAAACCGGTAGGGGACAATAAAATCTTCCTTGAAACAACAAATTCAATAAAAACAGAAAGTGTCGTCCAAAATAAGCCTGTGTAAACTGCATATTGGTAAGGAATATCTGAATAACGCTCCATTATACAATTCTTGTGATACACTAGTAACCTTATTTACACAAATAATTTACGGTGAGATCATGGAATCAACTCAACCACTAAATGATGGGATATTTAATGTTTTTGTGAATAAAGGAGGGTACAGAACCACTCTATACACTTGAAGGGTAACAAATTATTGCAAAAATGTATTGGAATCTGCTCTGCTATAACTGAAAAGGCAAACATCCCCACCCCACTGTCAATATTTACAAAGCTCGCAAGTGTAACCTGACCTTACATGAATATTAAAATATACTGTTTTATTGTCCCCTACCGGTGACACCGGATGGGACATATGGTTTTCGCTCTGTCAGTCTGTGTCACTTTTCTGGATCCATATTTTTTCATGAAACTTGAAACATGGACAGATGACAATATGGATATAATGCACGTCATTTCTGAAAATGGTGGAGTTTCACCGGTAGGGGACTTATATTGCTTGGCAATAGTCTTGTTTAATTAGGCTTTGGTGATATACTGCGCGTAATGATATCAATATTTGTATTGCGAGACTAAATAGAGTCTGGGACCATATTTCAGACACCATATCAGATTTAACCCCGTTAATGTTTTACTTAAGTTAAGGATTTAGCTAAATGCTATATATAAACAAGAGGGCCAAGATGGCCCTAGCTCACTAACCTGAGAGGAGTCGGTTCATTTAATCTTTACCAAACGTCAAACTTGACCTAGATATTGTCCAGTCAAACATCCTGGTCAAGTTTCATCATTATTGAACCAAAACTCTGGCGTATGGAGTGTTTTTGTTTTTGTAAGATTTTACCTGGTGACCTCTATTTTTAGTTGACCCCCCCCTTACCAAACATCAAACTTTGCTTACAAAAATAAATATTTTGACCAAGATTCATAAAATCTGAAACAAAAATGTGACCTCTAGAGTGTTTACAAGGATTTTGTATAATATAATGAAAAATTGGACAGTCTAAGGGCAATAATTATGGCATTAATTATGTGATATATATAAAACCAATCATATCACCAAGTTTCATGATGATTGGGCAAAAAATGTGACTTCTTGAGTGTTCACAAGCTTTTTTTACTAAATAAATATAGGAAAACTGCCCCCCCCCCCCGCAGCCATGTTATTCAAATGACCGGAACCATTTTTTAACTCAACTCTCGTATCAAGGAAACAAATTTTTTGACAAAATTTCATGATAATATGGCCAAAAATGTGACTTCTAGAGTGTTCACATGTTTTCACTATATACATATAGAGAAAAATGCCCCGCCCACTGTCGGCCATGTTATTCACCGATCTGGACCATTTTCGAACTCGTCCGAGATATCAATAAAACCAATGTTTTGTCCAATTTTCATGATGATTGGGCAACAATTGTGACTTCTAGTGTGTTAACAAGGTTTTTCTTTAGCAAAATAAGGAAAACTGCCCCGCCCACTGGCGACCATGTTTTTCAACGGACCAGAACCACTTTTGAACTCAACCAACATATCATTAAGACAAACATTTTGACAAAGTTACATGAAGATTGGGCATGAAATTTGACTTCTACAGTGTTTACAAGTTTGTTCTTTTTTTTTAACCTAGTGACCTAGTTTTTGACCCAGTTTCCAACTCCATCGAGATATTATGGGGACAAATCTTCTGACCAAGTTTCATGAAGATCGGACAAAAGATGTGGCCTCTAGAGTGTTTACAAGATATCTCTATAGCCAAATAAGGAAAACTGCCCCGCCCACTGGGGGCCATGTTTTTCAACAGACCAGAACCACTTTTGAACTCAACCAACATATCGTTACGACAAACATTTTGACAAAGTTTCATGAAGATTGGGCATGAAATGTGACTTCTACATTGTTTACAAGGTTTTTCTTTTTTTTGACCTAGTGACCTAGTTTTTGACCAGGCATGACCCAGTTTCGAACTCGACCGAGATATCATTGGGACAAAGCTTCTGACCAAGTTTCATGAAGATCGGAAAAGAAATGTGCCCTCTTGAGTGTTAAAGAACAAGTGTTAACAGACGGACGACGGACAAAGACCGGTCACATAAGCTCACCTGAGCAATCAGGTGAGCTAAAAAAAACACCATCAAACCTCGAATAACAATTAACACATAAATGATACACACAATTACACTGTATTATTATGAAAACGTTAATAGTCAAAGGGGAGTAACAACTGTAAACTTAAACGCAATATTTAGAAGAGTTGTCTCACATGTTACATGACCTTAATTCATGATTGTTTACAAGCCTTTTTACTATATAAATATAAGGAAAACTGCTCCGTCCCCCTGGCAACCATGTTTTTCAACAGACCGGAAGCATTTTCAAACTTCACTCACGTATCTAGGAAACAAAAGTTCTGACCAAATTTCATGAAAATTGGGCCAACAATGTGACTTCTAGAGTGTTCACATGTTTTCACTATATACATATAGAGAAAAATGCCCCGCCCACTGGCGGCCATGTTTTTTTACCGATCTTGACCATTTTCAAACTCGTCCGAGAAATCAATAAAACCAATGTTTTGTCCAACTTTCATGATGATTGGGCAAAATTGTGACTTCTAGAGTGTTTACAAGGTTTCTCTATAGCCAAATAAGGAAAACTGCCCCGCCCACTGGCGGCCATGTTTTTCAACGGGCCGGAACCACTTTTAAACTCAACCAACATATCATTAAGACAAACATTTTGACAAAGTTACATGAAGATTGGACATGAAATGTTACTTCTACAGTGTTAACAAGTTTGTTCTTTTTTTTTACCTAGTTTTTGACCCGGCATGACCCAGTTTTGAACTCAACCGAGATTTCATTGGGACGAAGCTTCTGACCAAGTTTCATGAAGATCGGACAATAAATGTCGCCTCTAGAGTGTTTACAAACAAATGTGGACGGACAGACGGACGGACAAAGACCGGTCACAAATAAAAAAAAATTGTAGAAAGTTATATCAAGTTTTATATTTATAAATGCCGTAAGACAGTTTTAAGGTTTATGGAAAGATTTTACTTCTGATGCTTCTTGAATGTGATCCCTGATTATGCAAGAGTAAATTGCTACTTAAGTGTTCGTGTCAGTTGCATTTATGTGTGCTATGTACATCATTCACTGTTGCTAACTTTTAAGTTGATTGGAATATTTATTAACAAGCAAATTCGTTGAATTGATATCCCCCGCCAATATGCTTCTGGACACAAAAGTGTTATATTTGACACAAAAAAGTTTTTTCTTTTCAAATACAAAGGGCCATAACTCTGTTATTATCAGACCGTGTACAATGCCATTTGGCGCGCATCATCCTATTATCCATATTTATATACATGTACTCATACCAAGTTTCAATGAAATCTGCCAAAGCACTTCCAAGATATGGCTCCGGACGGACGGACAACACCAAAACGATATCCCTCCGCCTATGGCGGGGGATAATTAATAGAGTAAAGCAGCATCAAAGAAAACAATAGATGTGTCAGAAACACAATGCCCACTATTGCGCCGCTTTGAAGCCATAAATTTGACCTTGAAGGATGACCTTGACCTTTCACCACTCAAAATGTGCAGCTCCATGCGATACACATGCATGCCAAATATAAAGTTGCTCTCTTCAATATTGCAAGTTATAACCAAGGTTACAGTTTTGGCGCAGCTTTAAAGCCATACATTTGTACATTTGACCTTGAAGGATGACCTTGACATTTCACCACTCAAAATGTGCAGCTCAGTATGAGATACACCAAGTTGCTATCTTTAATATTGCAAATGTTATTCAATATTGCAAATTCCACAGATTGTCAGGCAGGGGGGGGGGGGGGGGGGGGGGATAAAAAGGAAAGAAAATACTTTATTTTTATGCAACAATTTTATTTTTTTTGTACATAAATGTTACAATGTACATTTTCTTTGCTGAAATTAACACAGATTGAAAATCCTTTCAAGTCAAAGTGTTCTTGATATAATTTGATATGATATATACCAAATATACTTCATATACTCTGTTCAAACATTTTACAATACCAGTGAAGACTGTACCGACAATTAAACATGAAAATATTCAAAGTTCTAAAGACACTTGCAATGACATGTAACAACAATCTATTGGCTGTGCCAAATTTAACATCAACACAGCGAGACATATCAAAAATATAGTTGTTCAATTTAAAAACAATTCCTGTAGCGCTATGAAGAATCTGCTCAAAGTTGCATTCTATCGGGACAGTAAAAAAAAAAAAAAAGGTACTAAAATTGATTAAGGAAAATATTTTTGCATCATGTAAATCTATCAACAAAATGGCAAAGTACCCAGGACATGATACAATGATATCTGAAGGTGGAAGAAGCACTGATGGGTGACACTGTGGGTCACAAAACAGCATCATATTTCAATAAACATGAGCCACAAAGTGCAAAAATAGGCCTTATGCCATAAAGGGCCAACGTACCTCAAGATCAGCCGGCACATTCATATTATCTGGTAAAACAATACCTTGTCCGATTATGAGGCAAATAAACCATGCTTGACATAATAGCAGACAGGGTAGCTCCTGACGCAACTATGCCTCTGCACAGGATTTCTGGAGCTACGCAGACAACTTGTGGCATAAGACCCATTTTCTAATATATACATATAATCCAACACATGTCTAACTGAACATTAACATCAAGTGTTATGAAAATGAAAATCCACATGTGAATAGGTAGCAAATTAGCAATTATGATATGCACTAAATTTAACACCTCTGGTTGATGTAACTCAATTATTATAAATGGCTGGTGATATATAAATTAAAACGCTGATTATTTCATTAAATTTATCAAATTAAATGCGAGCAAATAAAATTAAAATAACTGAAAGTGGTAAAAAACCTTTTTCACAAGGTAATCCATAAACATCAAATTATTAAACAAACTTAAGTTATCAAGCAAATGTGTTAATACTGAAATAATTTCAATACCATTAGAACAGAAAAGAAATTAATATGTCCCAGAGAACAAAAAAACAGCAACAACATAAAACGAACACTTGATTTTGCAGTCGTGGGAAACTTGACATTTTATCTTTTTTTTTTTTATAATCATTATTCTTAAATTCTTGTTTTTATTTAAAAAATCAATCTATAATGCATTGCAATTAAAAGTGAAGAAATAAATTTCTACTAACAATGGGAATTAATCCTCATAACAATAACCGATTGTCAAACCCACTAAAAAGGTCACACAATTTATCAGCAACTGCCCGGAAAAAACACTTACCTTAATTGAGCCGCACTCTGTGAAAAGGGTGTTTAATGCATGTGCATAGTGTCTTGCCAGATTAGCCTGTGCAGTCTGCACAGGCTAATCTAGGACGACATTTTACACACATGCATTAAAACCCCTTTTTCACAGAGCACGGCCCTTTTTTGCTGCATGTTTTTTGCAAGACAGAACTATTTTTCCGTTCCATAAAATTGCACTTTAAAATACAGGTGAATGAAGAAATATAAATAAACAAGGGCTGTTTGTAAAACATGCATGCCCCCCATATGGGCTGTCAGTATTATTGGCAGCCATTGTGTGAATACGTTTTTTGTCATTGTGACCTTGACCTTTGACCTAGTCACCTGAAAATCAATAGGGGTCATCTGCCAGTCATGATCAATGCACCTATTAAGTTTCATGATTGTAGGCCTAATTATTCTTGAGTTATCATCAGGAAACCATTTTACTGTTGCGAGTCACTGTGACCTTGACCTTTGACCTAGTGACCTGAAAATTAATAGGGGTCATCTGCCAGTCATGATCAATGTACCTATGAAGTTTCATGATCCTAGGTGTAAGCATTCTTGAGTTATAATCCGGAAACCATTTTACTATTTCGAGTCACTGTGACCTTGACCTTTGACCTAGTGACCTGAAAATCAATAGCGGTCATCTGCCAGTCATGATCAATGTACCTATGAAGTTTCATGATCCTAGGCCTAAGCGTTCATGAGTTATCATCCGGAAACCATCTGGTGGATGGACCGACCGACCGACATGTGCAAAACAATATACCCCCTCTTCTTCGAAGGGGGGCATACACATATTTATGACTTATATTTACATTCTAGATTGAATGAGTTGATTTTAATTAAATGAACCGTGTAACCAGAATTTCTGATTTGTGTAGTTCTATTACTGTCAATATTGCTTATTTTCATACAAGGGTATGTTATTTGTGATATATTAGGTATTTTCTAAATGCATTTGACATTAAAAACACATACATGGTAAGTCCATATTGGATTGGAAGCAGGTCCATCAGAGCAGTATCTTAAAGACAGCATTTTTATACAGCATAAAATATCTGGTATAATTAATATACCGGTATATATATATCTCATCATCAAAAAAAGTATTGTTGTTTTGTGCTAATATTTCTCATATAAAATTATTTCATAAAGTTAGAATATTTACAGAATACATGTATTCACCTTAGTGAATGTATGCTTGAATGTGAAACAAACCAGCCTTAACAAATTGCAAGAAAGTTTTGTTCTCAGCATAAACAAGCAACAAGAATCTTGTGATAATTTTTTTCGGGAATATTCATTTCGGCCATATTCATTTCAAAATCTAATCTATCACACTTGGGGCACATATCACAAACTTCAGAAAATATATAACTGAACATTTCAAATTTTCAGCCCCTTTAGTAACCCAGTAATTGCCATTGTACTTTTTTTGTATATGAGCTGCATAATGTAAACAGACTTTCTGCCATATGCTGCCAGCGTAGCTCCAGACTTGACTGCCCAAACGCACAGTCTGGCCTGGGGCAGCCCTGTCTGATATCAAGTTTCACAAGGTCTTGTGGCTGTATTTGCAACATTACCACTCCTCATAAAAGTATAGGAATGCAGAGGCATGTCTGGGGCTACTATGTTTGGAAATGCATTAAGAAACATTTTTGCACAACGCGGGTCATATTAAGTTTTACACATCAAAATAAGAATAAAGATTATATCTGCAAACCTATGGAGCTAAATTCGTTTTTGGTTTGATTTCTATAACAAATTTTACAAATTAGAATAACTTAAATTACAATCAGCACTTAGATTCATTTAAACATTTACTTAGATTTTTTTATATTTTACATTAAGTGAATATCACAAAATTATAAAACACCCATATACTGGAACAATGTATGTGCATGTTTATCTTGTTCTTCATGAACACAATTGAAATCTTCAGCCATTGTATGCAAGCAAATTAATGTAGACAACATTATTAATAATTGATCAATATTATATTCAGCATTCAAATTACAGATGTTAATAAAGTGGAAGAATATTAATAAGTTATTCTTATGTTTCCAGCTAAAATTGAAGTAAGTACCCCTAATTAGTTACCAATATAAGTAAAGTTATCAATATATTTCTAACACATTTAGACAATAAATAAAGGCAAAATAAATACATACACTCTGATATGCCATTGCAAAAAAGGAAACAAAGCATCGGTCATTATTTAAAACCTGATCTAAAAGCTGGTAAGCATAAAATACAAAATAAAACGTCTAACCAGAATATACCTTAGAATACTGCAGAATGCAATGCATACCAACTGGGCGGTGATAATACGTAATGAATACATTTGAGCAAATGAGGACAAGCAATTAGTTGAGTTGGTTCTCGGCAAAACTTGGCTTAATGCATTGTGCGTGTCCCGGATTACTCTAAGCAGTCTGTACAGGCTAAATAGGAAAGACTGTTTCTGCATGGACTGGATTTTAGTTTAAGTAGAAAGTGTACCCTCTGATAGGCCTACGCTGACTGCACAGGCTAATCTACGACGATGTTTACGCACACATTAAGCTTGCATTTTCCAGAGTGCTAGTCATTTAATATCTTGTTTTTTCCTTCAAAACAATGGTCTTCATATGGGCTCTCCTTATCCTCTGCTTATCCACACATCACAATATTCTTCTAAACTGATGGTTTACAACCTCACTACAAATAATGAAACGGAAAGAAAATTTAAATAACAGATTTACGAACCAAAATTGGATAACTCAGAAGAAAATAAATCGTTAAACGCTAAAACTAAGCAAATATTCTAAAAAATTGATACCCCAAAGCTATGTTTAGTTCTTTATTAGTGACATATAGTTCTGTTTATATGATGAAAGTTTTCTAACAATATTGTTTGTTAGTGTTTCATTATTGTTAGATTCTGTTTTCCAGGATTATGATCAGTCAGTAATTTCTTTGTTGAGTGACGGGCAATTTTCTGCTTTATACTGCATACAACTTGAATCAATTCCATCTTTTATATGTAAATAACAATTTGTTTTCAGACAATTAAAAAGCAAAACAAAGAAGAAAAGAGAAAATAATTGGTGGAATAGTGGAACATAATCCTAATCTTATGACTTAATTATATAAATGACTGCAAAATGAGAATCTACTGTTGGTACAATATACAAATATCTTAATCTTCAATTTTATGTGATAGCTTCACAATCGATTGAAGGCAAGTTTACTTCTGTGTTCAATTTTCTATTGTATGTTTTTCATTATGCTCTTATCTTATGCAATTACTTAAACAGATTCAGTAAGAGCTAGAGTACTAATACACGGTTTTCAAAGTAAATACTAAAATCCAAACAGTTTTATACTACATTCTGTAACCATGAAGAGGTTCTAAATTTTCCTACATAGGCACTGGTCAGATCATAAGCTGGTCCGATGTTACAATGGGTCGCGACAATTACAGTCAAACATATATACAATTCTGATGAAAACCACATAATTCATGTTGCAAACGTTCTACCTATTTAAGTAAGATAATTGTGTCACAGCTACAAACAACCATAATACAGTCATTTTAAGAATGTAATAAAAGCGAAAAAACAAAAATCAAACAAGGAATCCATGATGCATGTTTTGGAAAGCGGAACAGAACATACGAAGCTTCACTGATCCAACATACATTATGAATTACAAACGCTGCATAACTTCCATAACAAAGTTAACATTTCCCTGTCTACAGTATTAAATATTTCAAATACAACAACACAATGTTTAATATTGTTACAATTTTCAAGGAACACTTTTTTACCAAAATTCATTAATTTATAACACTATATACAAACGATTTGTGTAATGGTTGATAAATCTACAGCATCTATTATCATTGCGGAATAAATGAGCACACATTATAAAAATATTTCCATTTAACAATGTATAAACAAAGCAGATGCTCTCACACGTAACGGTTGCCTTCCAAAATCAAATCAGACTCTTCAAACACTATTCTATGGCAGTTGAATAATACACTGAAACACGTTATATCTCCGTCGGTTAGCAACCGTAATAGCTGAGAACATACCATGGGATTGAAATAAATGAGATATTTCCTGACTACATGTGGACACAAAAGTTACCTCCCCTTGGAGAGCACTTTGAAGAGAAATACATGAGCAAAGTTCACGATGATTGAAATACATCTACAATACGATGGTTGCGTGTGTGTCACAGTGCGCAAACATCGGCTTCACAATTAAAACACAAGTCTGCGGCATTTGTGGAACGTTGTCTAATAGGGAAACAAACCCCATTGTAACCCCCCTATAGTTCTGATAAGTCCGTCACACACGATGGACATTCAAATCTGACAATCAAAAACACACGCGTAACACAATCAGTTCTCCACGTCGGACTCAGAGTCAGATGAAGACAGAGTATCGTTGAGTTCGGATGGATTCGGCTGGTAGACTAGCACATGTTTGGGGCTCCATGTTTTCGGTATAGCTGGTTTGGTGATTCCGTTGCGTGCGGGCCGCTGATTCTGTAGGTGCTTGGAGAGTGTCTGGAACTCCTTCATGTCATCCTCCGTTATCACGTACGTCTCCTCGTCTGCCTCGTTCCAGCCCATCTCCCTTAGCAACCTAAAAAAACACACACATGCATGAGCCCTGTGATGGTGTCACAATCGGTCTAGGGGTCTCACCATGGCAACACATGAGCCTCGCTCTGAGAAAACAGGAACTAATTCAGGGGCAACTAGTGTCGTCCTAGAAAAGCCTGTGCAGTCCGCCTTGGCTAATCACGGACGACACTTTCTGCCTTAACTAGTTTTCGCGTAGATGAGACTTCTTTTTAAACAAGGGCTGTTTGTAAAACATGCATGCCCCCCATATGGGCTCTCCGTTGTAGTGACAGCCATTGTGTGAATATGTTTTTTGTCACTGTATGTCAATGACCTGTGAAATGTATCCAATTAATAGTTCAACAAGGGACAAAATTGTCACAAAACCAGGTTTTCATTGTGAAAAAAAAATCTGATAAAGGGAGAAAACTCAAACTGAACTTTTGAAATGACCAAACAAAATTAACCCCCTTTGTAAGTTTTTTTTAAAAAAAAAATCTATTCTTAGTCGTGGCGACCTTGACATTGGAGATATTGACGTGATTCTTTTGTGGGACACACCGTCCCATGATGGTGAACAAATGTGCCAAATGATTTTAAAATCTCACAATGAATGACATAGTTATGGCCAGGACAAGCTCATTTATGGCCATTTTTGACCTTTGAACTCAAAGTGTGACCTTGACCTTGGAGATATCGACGTAATTATTTCGCGCGACACACCGTCCAATGATGGTGAACAAATGTGCCAAATGATTTTAAAATCTGACGATGAACGACATAGTTATGGCTCGGACAAGCTCATTTATGGCCATTTTTGACCTTTGAACTCAAAGTGTGACCTTGACCTTGGAGATATCGACGTAATTATTTCGCGTGACACACCGTCCAATGATGGTGAACAAATGTGCCAAATGATTTTAAAATCTGACAATGAACGACATAGTTATGGCCCGGACAAGCTTATTCCGCCAGCCCGCCAGCCAGCCAGCCAGCCAGCCCGCCCGCATTCGCCAATCTAATAACCAGTTTTTTCCTTCGGAAAACCTGGTTAAACACCAATCAGGACCTATACTAATCAATTATATCCATTATATGATTGAGTCTTTGATTTTTTGGATTCCTTTCACACATTTTTGACTTATTTAACAATATGTGAAACGTTCACACAATTTGTAATGTTTTATTTATTAATGATAATGAAACATGTTATTTATAGCAGTTAACTCTCCTAGTCAATGACCACCATAGATAGCAATGCAATCTGATTAAAAATAGCCAAGGCTAGTGTTGTGTATTGGGCAAATGTATATAAGTGCAACTTGACCACATGACCAGTTTCATGTGTTTACCACACACAGAAGTCAGTTATGTAATAGACCATTAATTCCACTCCCAACTTTGGCCACTTGCCAAGATACTGACCAGTATCAGATGGGGTTGTGAAACTGTGTAAACAGTGAACACCAGTCCATGTAATACTGGCCTACCACGTGTACTAGTTGATTTGGAGTTAATACAGTAATGCATGTACAAATGAGACACTAAGCCTAAAAGTTAATTATATGTGCCTCTGAAAACTAACCAGACGAGTGGGTTGAAATTTACAATCTTTACTTGGCACATGAGGAAATCTGAACTCTCAGGGTTTGGATAGAACATCCCCAAATTAACTTTTCTTTACACTGTTGTTATTTTTGTTCAATACACAAATATTAACCTAACTTTACAAATCCTGTACAGTAAAGGAAACTAAATCTAAGTTGATATTTTAATATGCTTGATCCTATTTATGTATTAACATTGTTTTATACATACAAACTGTGTTGATGTTTTTCAATTAACAAGCTGATTAAAAATTAATTATATTTTTATGTATAATTTGAATTGACAAAATTAAATGCAAGTTGCGTAGCAAGAATTACATGTTTGATTTATTGTCAGTGAATCGTGACATTTTTTCAATGTTTCAGACCACCAGTTTGTCAAAGCTATCAACCGCTTGGATGGTCAAGCTAAATAGAATTGACCCAGCAAATCACAACTGTCCTGTTGCCATATAATATTACATATCATATTACATTGGTTTTTTAAATGTTGAATTCTCACGTCACTTCCATAAACATAGTATTTACTGGCACAGAAACAAAGGCTTATACATCATTATGAATTAACATGTGTCAAAAATTCAATTTGTAAGTCTCTTTACTGGACAGTGTGAAAACAGAATAAACTAGTGACCTGAAAATCAATAGGGGTCATCTGCGAGTCACGATCAATGTACCTATGAAGTGTCATGATCCTAGGCAAAAGCGTTCTTGAGTTATCATCCAAAAATCATTTTACTATTTCGGGTCACCGTGACCTTGACCTTTGACCTTGTGACCTCAAAATCAATAGGGGTCATCTGCGAGTCATGATCAATCTACCTATGAAGTTTCACGATCCTAGGCATATGCGTTCTTGAGTTATCATCCGAAAACCATTTTACTATTTCAGGTCACCGTGACCTTGACCTTTGACCTAGTGACCTCAAAATCAATAGGGGTCATCTGCGAGTCTTGATCAATCTACCCATGAAGTTTCATGATCCTAGGCGTATGCATTCTTGAGTTATCATCCGAAAACCATTTTACTATTTCGGGTCACCGTGACCTTGACCTTTGACCTAGTGACCTCAAAATCAATAGGGGTCATCTGCGAGTCATGATCAATCTACCCATGAAGTTTCATGATCCTAGGCGTATGCGTTCTTGAGTTATCATTCAAAAACCATTTTATTATTTTGGGTCACCGTGACCTTGACCTTTGACCTAGTGACCTCAAAATCAATAGGGGTCATCTGCAAGTCATGATCAATCTACCCATGAAATTTCATGATCCTAGGCGTATGCGTTCTTGAGTTATCATCTGAAAACCATTTTACTATTTCGGGTCACCGTGACCTTGACCTTTGACCTAGTGACCTCAAAATCTATAGGGGTCATCTGCGAGTCATGATCAATCTACCTATGAAGTTTCATGATCCTAGGCGTATGCGTTCTTGACTTATCATACGACAACCACCTGGTGGACGGACGGACCGACCGACCGACCTACCGACCGACCGACCGACATGAGCAAAGCAATATACCCCCTCTTCTTCGAAGGGGGGCATAAGAAAAATATTCACAAAAGCGGAAAGTGTTGTCACTGATTGGCCTGTGGGGACTGCACAGTCTAATATGTGACTACACGATAGGCACATGCATTAAGCCCCATTTTTCTGAAGTTCATATACAAGTGATTGAAAGTTTGCTTAATTGGTTTCTCTCTTTAGACTTTTAACAGATTAAGACCATGACTTTTGTATTGTATGACATGTTCCATTTAAATAACCCCTTCCCACTTTGAATTATACGTTGATTGAGTCCAATACGATTGAAAATTGTTTGACCTTTTATATCTTGTCCTTGAAATTAAAACACCTTTAAAGAGACAAAGTCTTTTTCTTGTCATTTGTACTGTGTATTGAAACACCTTTAAAGAGACAAAGTCTTTTTCTTGTCATTTATATTGGGCAAAGAAACATATTTAAAGAGACCAGGTCTTTTTCTTGTGCTTCCTACATGTACTAGGCATTCAATGCCTTTAAACACCTTTAAAGAGACAAAGTCTTTTTCTTGTCATTCCTACTGGGTATTCAAACACCTTTACAGAGACAAAGTCTGTTCACATTCAACCTTTGATAGTACAACTCCCATCTGCTTTTGATGATCTTGACAGTGCTGTCATTTTTATTTGGGTATGACGATCAGAAGACAATGGTGAATACCTATAGCTAGTTCTCTACAGTGAATATAGCTGGAACTGCATTATTTTGAGATTTAGATTCTTAACAATATTAGTCTCTGTTGCTTTTTTCGGTGTCAATCATGTAAGTTTTCGAGTGTGTTTTTTAGTTAATTTCAATTAGTTGCTGTTTTCAGGAGAAAACAGTAGTGTTCAGTCACGTCACAGCGGTAAGTTAACCTGCAAACACTTTACTTGGGTAAGCTGGTTAGCCAGTACTTAGTAAGCAGACTAATGACAGTATCAGCCCTACGTAAATCAGACGCAGGAGTCAAAAGGCCATTATTATTTCAATACCAATACTCACACAATGTGGCCAGGTTGGGAAGCGAACACACAGTCCTTAGATTTGTACTTCAACACAACAACTGAGCTACCAACTGAGCTAACCATGTGTGTGTGTTTTCAGACTCACTCCAGTGAAGGAAATAACAAAACCAAGCTGCTCTAGTGCTAGATACAGCAGGTTCTTAACAAAATGTTCATATTTGGACTTAAAGAGCAATTTAGATTTAACAATTATATTATAAAAATTCCAAAAGTAAGCCACATGAAGGTCAAAATGAGGTCAGGTCATATGGGTGAGTGGAAAGTGATCCCATTCATCATCTATGCAAATCTTTGAAGGAAGCATTATTGATGTTACACATGTCGTACAGACCGACACTCGAGCAAATGTCTACATTTTGGGGGAGATTCATATTTGATGAATTAAAAATTAAAATCAACATGATGGAGAAATAACTCTGCATTAAGGTCAAACTTATAAGTCTGTTGTGACAAAAGTGCAAACATTGATTGATTAATTAACCTTTTTCCACTTCAAAACGTATTTTGACGCATTTGTCGTCCCTTAGAAAGTTACTTTTTTTTTTTAGACCTTTGTTACTTAATTCAAGTTTTAAAGGTTTCATTTACAACCCTTAGTTACTGATGAGCAGCAAACAGCATAAAACCTGAACAGACTGCGAGTTACTTACAGCTGTTCTGGTTTTATGCTGGTTGCAAAAGCCATTTATACTTTGCTTCTTATGGGAGAAGCGTTAATTGTGTGATTTCTTGTACCTTTGCTCAGCCTCTAAAGATGATGACAGGTTTGAATCGTCCAACTCGAGAGCTCCAACCCCATTGGTAACGTCATCACACTCCTGTACACAATCATGTGAAATACATTCTCCGAACATATTGACTATAAACTAAATTAGGTTGAAGAGCCTTTAATCATTTACACATGAGCATCATGTGTTACTAACAATCCTTTACAATAAAGGTAATTAAAATAAGTATTAAAATATGGATACTATACAGCAATTGATAACATTGCAAAACAATCAGTCGGTTTCAGATGAAATACCTTCTATAAAGAAAAATTTATTTAACAACAATCCATTTAAAAGCATCCTCTATTAATTTAATACCAATTACCAAAGAAAACAAGAGATGTTTTTGTCAGAAACACAATGCCCCCTAATGCACTGTTTTTTTGTTGTTGACCTTTGACCTTGAAGGATGACCTTGACTTTTCACTACTTAAAACAAATTTTCTTAAGTAAAATTCATTTTAATTATTAAATACTTACCTCTTATCTCTAGCTTACCCCTTTCCAAGGGAGTTATTTCATCCGGAAAATATTCAAGCGCTGGGAATCGTCCACCTCTATAAGAATCCAAATCAGGTTAAACATAGTACAATGCAACCTAACAGGAAATCAAGAACCACAACTCATCTTTCCTTTACGCAAACATAAAAAGGCGATGAGCGGGGTGGGAGGTGGGACTTACCGATAACAGGTAAGTATTTAATAATTAAAATGAATTTTACTTAAGAAAATTTGTTTTAATATCATAAATACGTTACCTGTTATCTCTAGCTGATTTTGCAGCTGCGGCGGGAAGGTTCGCATATTTTTTCCCATCACAGCAAAACCCATATAGAGGGTTTACAGCCAGAGATAGTAGAATCAAGTCCTCTTATAATCTTTGTTAGTACAGTATAGTACTTAATTCTCGGATGGCACCAGTGTACTTACGCCATAGAAGAAACTACAGTTTGAGCCACTACAAGAGGACCCAACTTATACAAATTGTCTTGTTGGCACTCAAGAGAACGAAGATAAAAAGAGGAGAAGGTGGTCGGATTCCTCCAGAAAGCAGCTTGAAGCACTTCAGATAGTGGGGTCTGATTAATATAAGCCCACGAAGCCGAAAGAGCTCTTAATTCATGCGGTCTTATCTTAAACAGGGATAAATCCCTCGATGAAAGAGAAGAATAAGCTTTCCTTATAGTCGAGGCTATCCAACGAGAAATAGAAGCCGCAGACACATCGCCCCCCCCTTTTAATGGAATGAAAAGTCTCTTGCGAGAACCTCGAATAGACTTTACCTTTTTAAGGTAGAACTTCAAAGCCCTGACCGGGCAAAGGAGTCTATCATCATCTTCATGTCCACAAGTTCTAGATAGACTTGGAACTTTGAAGGGTTTGGAAGCCATAGAGGGGAGTTGATTTTTAGCAAGGAATCCTGACTGACACAACAATGTAACAGAACCATCAGAAGAGTCAAAACGAAGATGACTATCCTCGATAGAAAGAGCATGAATTTCACTTCTCCGTTTGGCTGAAGCCATAGTAAGAAGGAAAACGGTCTTCCATGTTAGGAATTGTAATGAAGCCTGATCAAGAGGTTCATAGGGAGCCTTAATAAGGGAACCAAGCACACAAGCTAAATCCCATTTAGGAGCAAGTGTACGAGATACAGGACGACTAAGTTCCATAGCTCGAACAAGTTCTGAAATAGCTGGATCAGCACAGACTTGTGAAGACTTAGTGAAAGCCAATGTATGCGAAATCATAGATCTGTATCCTTTGATGGAACTAAGAGAAAGTTTCTTATCATCAAAAAGATAAATGAGAAAATCCGCTATTCGTCTAGCAGAGGGATTGAGGGGATTAATTTTCCCTCGAAAACACCAATTGGAGAAGAGTTTCCAACGAGCATCATAGACTGCTCTGGTGGATTTTCTCCTTGCCGAAGCAACGAGGGTTGAAGCCCTGACAGAAAAACATTTCTTCTGCAAAGATTGCCTGATAACGGCCAGACGTGTAAGTGGAACATTTTTGGGTCCGCATGTAGTCTGCCGCTTTGAGACAGAAGATCTGACCTGTGAGGAAGATTCCTGGGATAATCGTACAGGAGACTGAGAAGATCGTTGAACCAAGATCTTCTGGGCCACCAAGGGGCAATCAGGAGTATCCTGCAAGAGCTCACCCTGATTTTCCCCAATATTTGGGGAATTAGAATGGGTGGGGGATAGGCGTAAGCGTCCAGTTGGTCCCATGCGAACGAAAGCGCGTCGATTGCCCACGCTGCTGGATCGTAAACTGGACTCACATACAGAGGAAGTCTGTGATTGTGTCTGGTTGCAAATAGATCGACCAGGGGATAACCGAACTTGAAAAAGATCTGGTTGGTCACTTCTTGATGAAGTGTCCACTCCGATGGAAGTAACTGGTGTTTGCGAGACAAACCATCCGCCAGGGCGTTGAGGCGACCTGGTATATATTTTGCCAGCAGATGAATGTTGAGTGTTTTGCAAAGAACAAGTAATTTTCTGGTTTCCAGATACAGGGATTGAGAATGTGTTCCCCCCTGTGCCTGGATGTAAGCCACCACAGATGTGTTGTCTGTTGACACCATCACACAAGAGTCTCGAAGATGTGATTGGAAATGAGATACAGCTAGAAATACTGCTCGCATTTCTAGATTGTTGATATGAAGGTGAGATTCCTGATGAGACCACAACCCTGAAATTATCAGACTGAGAGGTTCCAGGTGAGCACCCCACCCTTCCTTGCTCGCATCCGTTATTAGATATAATGACGGTTGCGGGGGAAGAAGGGGTACTCCTGCCAACAGAGTCTCCTCGTCTAGCCACCACCGAAGATGAGACCTTAAGGAGGGAAGGATTGGAATCTGTGTTAATAGATTGCCTGGAGACCATTTCCAACAAGCTGAGAGATAGTGCTGAAGAGGACGTAGGAAGAGACGTCCCAACTGCACAAAGTCTGCTACTGAGCTCAGGATACCGTTGAGAGAGAGGAATTCTTGAGCTGTTATATGAGATTGGGACAAAACCCAGTTGACCTTCATCAGAAGGTCTGATATACGTTGAATAGACACTCTGACCCGATTGATGTGGGTCAAGAAATTCATTCCCACAAACGTAAAGTCCTGTGAAGGAATGAGGTCTGATTTGTCTGCATTGAGAAGGAGCCCTAACGAGAGGAGCTCCTTCCAAGAGAATTCTAGGTTGTACAGAAGCAATTGACGATCGAGCTGGTGTAAGAGCCAGTCGTCGAAATACTGAAGAAGAATAATCCCGTGAACTCTGAGGTGTGATCCGACTGCCGACATTAGTTTGGTAAAAACTCGTGGGGCTGTCGCCAACCCGAAAGGCATAGACCGGAACTGGTAGACTTGGCCTTGAAAGGCGAATCGCAAGTACTTTCGGTAGTTGGGATGTATAGGAACATGGAAGTAAGCATCTTCCAGATCCAAAGACACCCCCCAGTGCAGGGGTTTGATGGATTCCCGTATGAAAGAAGGAGTCTCCATTTTGAAAGTTGGTTTGAGGAGATACATGTTGAACACTTTTAAATCTATTACTGGTCTCCAGGAACCATTTTTCTTTTGAACAAGAAAAAGACGACTGTAAAATCCTGGAGAATAAGGATCTTGAACCCTTTCTACCGCCTGTTTTTCCAAGAGCCCGAGAATGGACTCTGGAATATGTGGATGCCGAGATACCAGCTCTATAGGGACGCGAGAAAGTGGAGGCCTTTTTTCGAATTGAAAAGTCAGGCCTTTTGTCACAAGAGAATGAACCCATGCGTCTGAAGTAATTTGAAGCCATCGATTTGAGAAGTGGAAAAGTCTGGCCCCGACTGGTATTTCCGGCATCGGAGGTTGTGGCGGTAGAAAGGGAAGGGACCTAGGGCTGATAAGCAGGAGGTGCGCCCCTGCCGGTAGAAGGTTTGAAATTCCTCTGTCCCGGCTTGGGTTTGCCCTTTTTCCCAGAATCTTTATTAGAAGACTTGTGTGACAAAGAAGGTCTGTTATAGGAAGACTGCCTATTAGGACCTGACCGTGGATTAAAAGAAGGCTTTTTAGAGAAAAGGTTATTTCTCTTAGCCGTCTTGAATGCTGGAACTGCTGGTGGCCTAGAAGCAGGATGCTTAAAGACCCCTTGGCGTTGTCCAGAGTTGTTTCTAGCTAAAGAAGCATGAAGTTGGTCATCCTTGTCAGCTGTGATTGCTTCTTGTATCCTTCCACCAAAAAGAAACCCTGATGTGAGAGGAGCTGTTCTGAGCGAGTTCATACCAGGTTCCAACAGAAAATCTTTAGGTAAAGAAGTAAGGATAAGATCTCTACAAATCCTTAGCATCTTGGACATTGAAAAAGCAGAAGTGTGAGATAAGGCCAGTGTGGTCCGTGAGAGATGAATTAACAAATCACGGAGTTCCTCCGGAACAGATTCCGACCAATCACACACCATTTGTAAAATTGTCGCTAGCATGAAGTCAATTTGGTTAGTCAAACCTAATGATCTACGTTCCCTCATTTCCCAAGTTTCCAACATTGAAAACGGAACAGAAACTGAATTGGAACCACTTGGCATTACAAGAGATAGCTTGCTTATGTCCAGATCTGGAACCAGAAGTTTTGAAAAATCCAACCCAGATGTTGCATGTGGTACAGGAGGTTTGTAACTTTTACTACCTTCCTGGTGTTTTGGATCAGCTAGTTCCTTAGGAATTTTCCATGTTTCTCCTCGTTTTGGAATAGTCTTATTAGCTGATTCCAATGATTGAAGAACAGATAGAACAGTAGAACCAATGGGAAGTCGTGGGTCAGGACGAGCCGTCGACTTAATTACCCTGTTGGGATCAAATGTACGAAAAAGTTGTTCTGTCACAGAAATCGTCGCATTTGAAGACAGTTCAGCAAGTCTTGGACAGTAATCTTCACCAAGAGTACGAAACATCAGTTCATAGATCTGACCAATCGGAGCTAAATATTGATTCGTCTCAACATTAGATTCTGCATCTGAATCAGCCTCACTCTCTACAACACCAGCGGTTTGTATAGAATCAGCAGGAACAGAAGTGAGAATATCTTGTACCGGATTGTAATTGTCTGGTAACAGCGAATGATCATCCCCGACGTCAGTAAACTGATAATGTAAACCGGAAGAAGGTAAATTATCAGCATTGACCGGTACAAAATGTCCCGCCGAATTCTGTATCCATAGTGTATCAGGATTCGACAGGGTAGCTGTAGGGGGTACACGACTAGATACTGTAGATGATACCCGTGGTGTTGACACTGACGCCGTAGTAGTGAGATGAGCTCCTGAAGATGCAATACGTGTGGCAGTCAACGTTGGAACCGACACATTTGGCATGGAAACATGCGATTCCATAACGGAACACGATGGTGAACGACTATACGTATGGTAAGTCCGATGCTGTCTACGTGAACGTTGCCGACGTCCTCGTTTCCTGCAATGTCGAGATCTGGATCGGCTGCGCTGTCGAGATGTGGATCGGCTGCGATGAGATCGAGATTTTTTGGAATACCGTTTCCGTGAGTGACGACATGATCGCTTATGAGCGCCGCGACGATGATAACTGCTCGACGAAGAAGAGCGTGTCCGATGTCCACTCCTTGATGAAGACGATGTATTCGACGACAAATCGGATGTAGAAGAATACGCCGATGATGAAGACCGAGTTCTTCTTGACCGGCGATTGGTGTTATCGGTGGCAGGCCCAACTGATGACTGTTGACCGGTGACCGGACCGGTGACCGGACCGGTGATCAATGACCGGACCGGACCGGTGACCGGACCGGCACGGTGACCGGACCGGTGACCGGTGACATGACCGGACCGGACCGGTGACATGACCGGTGACCGGACCGGACCGGTGACCGGCCGGTCATATTATGACCGGTTACGTCACCGGACAAAGACCGTAGAATGGCGGCTGCCATGTGGTCTGACATTGATCCAGTCGTTCCATGATCAATGTCGCCGGTATGCATGGTGTGAGTCATAAGATCTGATGACGATCGACTGACAACAACACCATCTTGCCCGGTACCCAGTGACTGACAAAACCGCTGGTCATCCTTGACCAGTGGAGTCACCGGGTAATCAACGTCGGATGGAGGTTCGTTGCGTTTGCGGCTGATCGACGTCCTCCGGCGACCTGCTTTTCCATACGTCGTAAGCCCACAAATCGCAAACCGCACATTTGTTATTAAATGTGCAACCGGTACATGCCAAGCAAGTATCGTGGGAATCCCACCTTGCTTTGATATGACCACAAGAACCTCTATCCTGTAAGTTCATTCTGAAATAAAAGAAACAGAAAGAACCTACAAAAGACAAATTAATGATTATAAATTCAAATAAAAAGTTAAACCACAAAATGTAAACACAAAGAACGCTGTCCAATTGACCTCAATTACTTATTGGGGAATAGGCACGAATTCCTCGTGGTTCACGTGCTCATGACGTCATGTACATGAGCGACGATGCAAACAAAGAAACCCAGCAAAAGCAGAAATATGACAATTACTGCAACAAAAAGTATAGAAATATAAACCGAATGATACAAATAAAAGATAAATAAACTTTATCCTTTTAAACTCCGCCAAAAACACAGTGAAAAGAACACATAAGTCCTGAGCCTAAAATAGGCGTGCACATGGTTTTATCCGGAAAGGAAAGATGAGTTGTGGTTCTTGATTTCCTGTTAGGTTGCATTGTACTATGTTTAACCTGATTTGGATTCTTATAGAGGTGGACGATTCCCAGCGCTTGAATATTTTCCGGATGAAATAACTCCCTTGGATAGGGGTAAGCTAGAGATAACAGGTAACGTATTTATGATATTAAAATGTGCAGCTGCATGAGATACACATGCATGCCAAATATTAAGTTGCTATGTTCAATATTTCAAAAGTTATTGCAAAACTTTACTGTAAGGTTAAAGCTTTGGGACAGAATGACGGAATGACAGACAGAAAAAAGACAGGCCAAAAACAATATACCCCCGATCATTCGATACGGGGGCATAAAAAAGGCTGCATCACTCGAGATAACTACAGTTAACTAAATATCACTTAGATTCTCATTTCTTATGAAGACTATATAAATTGCATTTTTTATCAAACAGTTTTTTTTTTACAATACTATACCTTCTTGCCAGCTTTATCGCTGTCCTCTTGCCGTAATGTTTTCAAGAAATGACTTTTCTTGTCAGCGAGTGTTTTCGGCTGGGTGACAAAGCGGGTGTTGAGGATGTCAATGGGAGGGGTAGATGGTTGTGTAGAACTCTGGAAATAACACATACACTGTCAAAACAGATCAAGCATCTCCATGATGGCAACCTAACAACCATGATTACATTTGCAGAAGTTTCACAATTTTTTACTAAATTATTTCAAGTCTATGTGTTATGTCGGTCAGGGTTAGCACAATTTTCAAACATAAACACATTAAAGGACTTTTCAATGTAAAATAACACAATATAATTACTTAATTTATAAATGCTTGCTTATATTCCAAAAGAAACATTAGTCATGTTATCTAAGACAACTAAAATTAGATACAAGTCACTGATATACTTTTAAGAACATAAACAACTGTGAAGGCAGTCACGCAAATCTGTTGGATTGTAAATACTGGAAATATTCATGGTCTTATACTCTGTAAGTATTACATATGAGCAGATTTGATGTTCGCTTTGCAATTAATTGTTCCTTAATCCAAATTAAGTGTGAACATTAATACACCATGGCTTGCCCTTTACAGAAGTTCAAGTATAATAATGGGGAGGGAACACTTTTGTTATTTTGGGTCATAACTAGTCACTGTTGCTTTTAACATGTAACAAAATATGAAAGATGAAAACCTTTCAAATAAAGAGCACACCTTGCTAACAGTGTATCCCCTTTAACCTGTTTTACCCATGCACAATTTTTTCAAACCACTCTAGCTGACTGTTATATTTATTTTTACTAGGGATAGTAACAGATTTAAAAATTAAATAAAAACATGTGAATAATGTTTTGCTATTCAAATACCAGTTCCTTAATTTGAAATTTAAATAAACGTAAAAATTAGTACAGGTTGTGCCAATTACCCCTAATAACCAACATAACATGCCACCTATAATTTGCAAGTCCGGATATATGTCAAAAATTGATTTTTCATCCAATTAATGTGTTTTGTCATATGATGTTAATTCTAGTGTCTTCAAAAGCTTTATAATGTTTTAAATATAGTAAACAAGAAACCGTCAGAGACGGGTGATGCTCCCCAAAGTTTTTTTTGTCACAATATTGCACTATATATTCAGAAAAAAGGAAACGTCTTGAGGGGCATAACTTTGGACAAAATAATACGATGGATGGTTTGGCAACTTAAAAATATCAAAGGGCCATAACTCTCTAAAAAAGACACCGTCGGATGCTCCCCACAATATTGCAATATATATTCAGATAAAAGGAAACGTCTTGAGGGCACAATAGTTGGGGGGGGGGGGGGGGGACAATAATTTTTTGATAGAAAATTTCAAAGGGCCATAACTCTGTGAAAAATCATCTGACCAGAACCTGCTGATTATATGCACATCTCCTCTTGGTAGTGAAGCTTCCCATAAAGTTTTATTGAAATCTGGTCATTAGTTGCTGAGAAATAGCCCGCACAAGAATTACACTATATGTACAGTTAATGGAAAATATAACAGGGCCATAACTCTGTGAAAAATCATCCGACCAGAACCCACTGATAATATGCACATATACTCTTGGTAGTGAAGCTTCCCATAAAGTTTCATTGAATTCAGGTCATTAGATGCTGAGAAATAGCCCGGACAAGAATTGCACTATATGTACAGTTAATGGAAAATTTCAAAGGGCCATAACTCTGTGAAAAATCATCCGACCAGAACCCGCTGATAATATGCACATCTCCTCTTGGTAGTGAAGCTTCCCATAAAGTTTCATTGAATTCCTGTCATTAGTTGCTGAGAAATAGTCCGGTCAAAAATTGTGCACTGACGGACACACAGACGGACAGACAAAGCGGCGACTATATGCTCCCCCTAAAATAAATTTTGGGGGAGCATAATAAAAATAAAACAAAATTTCCCCCAATAGCAATATATCTCAATGGATTGGAATAAGTTTCTAACACTGTTGAGACAAATCATGTGAAGGAAAAATGTGACTAGTGTTTACAAGCTTTTTCTATAGCGACATAAGGCAACCATGTTTTTGAACCGAGCAGAACCATTTTCGAACTTAAACTAGAAGTGTGTTATAGAAACTGATGCCCCTACATCAACTGTTTGAACACAGATATATCCTCTACATCGTCTTATGTGAACAAAAATAAAATAAAATAATAATATAATATTTCTGCCAAAAGGTAATCATTGACAATTCTAAATTAAATATGGGTTATTGTTAATAAAAAACTAACTTCACATCAATTTTAGTTCCTTTAAAACATTTCAATATTGATGTACTTGGATCAATTATTGTTTTAAAGACATAATAATTAAGAACACTATTATTGTAAGTTGCACAAGATTACTGGTAGTTTTATTATTATGGCCTTTATAAAAGAACAAGAGGGCCATGATGGCCCTGAATCGCTCACCTGACTAACCAAATACAATCCCAACCCAGATTTTATCAAGATAAACATTCTGACCAAATTTCATAAAGATTAGATGAAAACTGTGACCTCTATTGTCTACACAAGGTTTTTCTATTATTTGACTTAGTGACCTAGTTTTTGACCCCAGGTGACCCAAATACAATCCCAACCCAGATTTCATCAAGATAAACATTCTGATCAAATTTTATAAAAATTGGATGAAAACTGTTACCTCTATTGTCTACACAAGGTTTTTCTATTATTTGACCTTGTGACCACGTTTTTGACCCCAGATGACCCAAATACAATCCCAACCCAGATTTCATCAAGATAAACATTCTGACCAAATTTCATAAAGATTGGATGAAAACTGTGTCCTCTATTGTCTATACAAGGTTTTTCTATTATTTGACCTAGTGACCTAGTTTTTGACCCCAGATGATCCAAATTCAATCCCAACCCACATTTCATCAAGATAAACATTCTGACCAAATTTCATAAAGATTGGATGAAAACTGTGACCTCTACTGTCTACACAAACAAATTGTTGACAGTTTTTCTATTATTTGACCTAGTGACCTAGTTTTTGACCTCAGATGACCCAAATACAATCCCAACCCAGATTTCATCAAGATAAACATTCTGACCAAATTTCATAAAGATTGGATAAAAACTGCGACCTCTATTGACTACACAAGGTTTTTCTATTATTTGACCTAGTTTTTGACCTAGTGACCTAGTTTTTGACCCCCAGATGACCCAAATACAATCCCAACTCAGATTTTATCACAGGGGTTTTTTTAACTAAGAAAGTGACGCCGATATTCGGCGTCTTCCCCTACCAGAATTTTTCCCCTAAAAATACCATTTCCCCTCCAAAAATATAAGTTTTCACCAAAATATAATATTTTACCCTCAAAGAAATGTTGTTTTTTTTCTTTTGGGATGTCGACACTTATCCAATTTGTACCATGTACAACGATCTCGCTTTCTCTCTCTTTCTCTCTCCCGACGAACACTCAAATCTGGAAATCCCAGTGATTCTATATATAGCTCTTAAATTACGTCATGGAAACCGGGCAACTAATCGTATTAATTATGTGACTATTTTACTGGATTCCGGTCTTGCGCGAGAAGGGTGTTTCGTCAATAAATTACCGGAAACCAGTCGAATTTACATCCGGGTTATGTGAAAGCCAAGATATAAACGTTAAAACAGAAAAAAGTCTCACAATTGGCGTTCATACACCAACAAAATAGAACGTTCGGACTCGGAAAATATTAATTGCGTTGACGCTTTTTTTAAGAATGAATCATCAAAAACCGTTGAAACCCAGCAGGATTCGGAGGTACATGTAATCAACATCGATTAATACTGTCGGATTATTGTGAAAGTGAAAGTAGACAATCGGCAGCTGCCGCACCTTTCCCTTCCTATACTGTAGCAGATCTAGATCGTCAACCCATTCATCATGAAACTGAAATCATAATATTGACATCGTTCCCCGGCCCCAGTTGAAAACATTTCCCATTATTAGATCTACACCTGCAACTTTATTTAGGACTTTGACTTTAATATCATACTTGTTCATGTGTTTAAGAACAAAAACGTCAGAGACATGCCTCTTTTTCTAAAAAAAACCCTGAAGTCTGTAGGTGAGTTATAGACATTGAAATGAACAGTTTTTATTTTTTCCCCAAATATGTATCTTTCGCGCTCGATTTTCCCCTTTTACCCAGCGTCCAGCGTCTTCCCCTTTTTCTAAAAAAACCCCCTGCATCAAGATAAACATTCTGACCAAATTTCATAAAGATTGGATGAAAACTGTGATCTCTACTGTCTACACAAGGTTTTTCTACTATTTGACCTAGTTTTTGACCCCAGATGACCCAAATACAACCCCAACCCAGATTTCATCAAGATAAACATTCTGATTAAATTTCATAAAGATTGGATGAAAACTGTGACCTCTACTGTCTACACAAGGTTTTTCTATTATTTGACCTAGTTTTTGACCTAGTGACCTAGTTTTTGACCCCAGATGACCCAAATACAATTCCAACCCAGATTTCATCAAGATAAACATTCTGACCAAATTTCATAAAGATTGGATGAAAACTGTGACCTCTACTGTCTACACAAACAAATTGTTGACGGACACACGCACGCACGCACACACGCATATACGGATGCCAGACATCACACGGTCACATAAGCTCACCATGTCACTTCGTGACAGGTGTGCTAAAAATCAAAGTAAATTAACCCAATCTACATTCATTATAAATACAAATCAATGCAAATGAACAGTATATAGCCATTCATGTCTACAAGTCAACATAAAATATTAAGAGGATTGAGCATGCAACTTTTGTATCAGAGTAGATACACGTGCACTTTCTTGCTCAAGTCTCCAAGGTAGATACATAGAATGGTTGAAGACATGCACTGACTTAAATAAATTTGGCTTGCTTAGATTCCGAGACTCAAAGACTAAGCATATGGCTTTTCATGCTCAGATTAAATAGTTTGAGAATTAGTTATGCACTTGGCCAAATTGGTGCTTGCAGGGATTTTTCTGCCTATTTTGGGAAAAGGAGTCTGACCAAATTGGGAATTTTTTATTGACAAAATTGGCCATTTTGGGAAATTTTGCTTCGATGAAACGGCTCATTAGGGAAAAAATTGTGATTATATCATGCTTAAATAATTCAGTAGTTTAACAAATAAATTAGTTTTTATTTGTTATTTTGTCTTCTTTATATAAACAGATGCAATATTGGGCATGTTCAACGTTTATTCAAGTACTGCAGTTTTATTTTTCAGTTACAGTTACACTCTGAGATAAGAACTGAACAGTTAAAACCTTATAGCAGATATTTTTGACCAAAACAAACACTGGTTAGTCACACAAGTTATAAGACACTTCATTAAAAAAAAAAAATTTTTTTTTTTTTTGTTTGTTTGGAAATTGGGATATTTTTTTTATAATTTCGGATTGGGATCGGGTCCGTTTGCTTTGGGAGTGCCTCCGTTTTCCGGAGGCGCAGACAGTGCTAAAAAAACCCTGGCTTGCTTAGCCGAATTGGGGATTGCTTGGAAAATTTGAAGCTTATTTGGCAAAATTGGTTGTTGATTTGGTGCTGGTTTAGCCAAATTGAAGATTGCTTAGACAATTAAGCTTAATTGTCCAAAATGGAGCTTGCTTGGCGAAATTGAGGCTTATATGGCTTGTTCAGCCTCACTACTAATTTTCATGAATGAACTAAAGGTACCTCTTTACTAGTTTTCACACTGTTAGTGCTAATTGCTGTGGGGCTGCTGATTTTCAAGGCGGCAAACGACGGTTCATCACGGGGAAAGCTGCCATTCACTCTAGTTGGTCGCCTTGACGTTGTAGCCTGAGCGCAACAGAGAACAGGGTACACTAGGTTAGTAACTAAGGCAACAAACAACTGTCAGGAACTAAGAGAAATAACTATACAATTCAAAGCATGCCATCTAAAATTCTATTGTAAGATATACATGTAGAAGGTTTCTAGAACAATTTCAGAACAAAACAATTATTTTGACAACCATGAGATTACCTAATGGCATACATATATTGCAAGCATTTAAAAAAGTGGGGTAGATTATTGTAAAAGTGTTATGTTTCTTTAAATTTCAGTTATTTTGGTCCCACAAAAAAGGTACAAATATTCACCAAAAATGCTGAGGGGGGGGGGGGGGGGGTATGTTATCGTGTGGGGGTGTGGTCATTTATTACATTTTCTTCCAAAAATGCAAAAAAAAAATGCAACCTTTTTTTTTGGTGGGGGGGGGGGGGGATTCTTGGGTGGGATGGTTGGACAGTATTTCAAAAATAAAATAATACAAAAAAATATTTGTGTTTTTTAACCATGTTTAAAAAAAAAATTGGGGAGGGGGGTTGGGTTGGGGGGGGGTATAGTGTTAGGGTGTGGTGGTCATATATTAGATGATCTTTAAGAAAAAAAAACTTTTTTGGGGGGGCGGGGGGATTCGGGGTGGGGGAGTGCTTGGGGATGGTTTGGGTGGAGTCTATTGTGGTTTGTCAGGTAAGAGTTGTTTTGTCAAAGCATCAATCAAATCTAATCATAAATAAAGAAGTTATGGCAATTTTAGCAAGTTTGAAAGCAATAGCTTTAATTCTTTAGAAGTAAAGTGGATCTAAACACAAAATTTAACCATATATTGAAAGTTGCTAAGTAAAAAAAGGGCCATTATTCCGTAAAAATGACAACCAGAGTTATGCAACCTGTCCTTTACTGTCCTCTTATGATAGTTTGCGAGTGTTCCAAGTATGAAAGCAATATCTATGATACTTTAGGGGTAAAGTGGACAAAACACAAAACTTAACCAAATTTTAAATTTTCTAAGTATAAAGGGCCCATAATTCCGTCAAAATGCCAGTCAGAGTTACATAACTTTGCCTGCACAGTCCGCTTATGATAGTTAGTAAGTGTTGCAAGTATGAAAGCAATAGCTTTGATACTTTAGGAATAAAGAGGACCTAAAACAAAAACTTAACCAAAATTTCAATTTTCTAAGTATAACAAGAGTGCCAAACTGTCACAAGATACGCCCGTTCGAAGGTTTTGGACACCATGCTCAATGCTTGAAAGTGTCCTCAAGACCTAGTTATTGACCCGGCATGACCCATATTTGAACTTGACCTAGATATCACTTAGATGTAACATCTGACTAAATTTGGTGAAGATCAGATGAAAACTACTTCAATTAAAGAGCGGACAACATGCTTAATGCTTGAAATGCACTATGTGACCTCGTTTTTGACCCGGCATGACCCATGTTCGAACTTGACCTACATATCATCTAGACACAACTTCTGACCAAATTAGGTGAAGATCAGATGAAAACTACTTCAATTAGAGAGCGGACACCATGCTAAATGCTTGAAATGCACTAAGTAACCTCGTGACCTAGTTTTTGACCCGGCATGACCCATATTTGAACTTGACCTACATATCATCTAGACACAACTTCTGACCAAATTTGGTGAAGATCGGATGAATACAATTTGAATTAGAGTCCGGACAAAGTGGCGCCGTTGAAAATGCACTAATTGACCCTATGACCTAGTTTTTGACCCGGCATGACCCATATTCGAACTTGGCCTATATATCAACTAGATGCAACTGCTGACCAAGTTTGGTGAAGATCGGATGAATACAATTTGAAATAGAGTCCGGACAAAGTGGCCCCTTTGAAAATGCACTTATTGACCCTATGACCTAGTTTTTGACCCGGCATGACCCATATTCGAACTTGGCCTAGATATCAACTAGATACAACTGCTGACCAAGTTTGGTGAAGATCGGATGAATACAATTTGAAATAGAGTCCGGACAAAGTGGCCCCTTTGAAAATGCACTTATTGACCCTATGACCTAGTTTTTGACCCGGCATGACCCATATTCGAACTTGGCCTAGATATCAACTAGATGCAACTGCTGACCAAGTTTGGTGAAGATCGGATGAATACAATTTGAATTAGAGTCCGGACAAAGTGATGCCTTCCGCCCGCCGCCCGCCCGCCCGCCCGCCGCCAAGGGGTTTCACATAATACGTCCCGTATTTTATACGGGCGTATAAAAAGGGCACATTATTCTGTCAAAATGCCAGTCAGAGTTACATAACTTTGCCTGCACGGTCCCCATATGATAGTTAGTAAGTGTTGCAAGTATGAACGCAATAGCTTTGATACTAAAGGAATAAAATGGACCTAAACACAAAACTTAACCAACCAAAATTTTCAATTTTCTAAGTATAAAAAGGGCACATAATTCTGTCAAAATGACAGTCAGAGTTACATAACTTTGCCTGCACAGTCCCCTTATGATAGTAAGTAAGTGTTGCAAGTATGAAAGCAATAGCTTTGATACTTAAGGAATAAAATGGACCTAAACACAAAACTTAACCAAAATTTTCAATTTTCTAAGTATAAAAAGGGCACATAATTCTGTCAAAATGCACGCCAGAGTTATCTAACTTTGCCTGCCCAGTCCCCTCATGATAGTAAGTAAGTGTACCAAGTTTGAATGCAATAGCATTGATACTTAATGAGAAAAGTGGAGCTAAAAGCAAAACTAAACCGAACGCTGACGCTGACACCAAGGTGATGACAATAGCTCATTTTTTTTTCTTCAAAAAATAGATGAGCTAACAAAAAAAAGAACATAAGCTTTTATGTTCGTATCTTGACAACTGAATGTTTACCAAAATTTTGTTAATTTAAGATGCATGTTGTTAATGGTTAACAGCACTAGAGAATTATCAAATTCCTGTTAGGTTTTCTTCAAATATTTTTCGATTTTGAATGTTTTAAACCACAACACAGAAATCAATTCATCAACAAACACGTTAATATTAAGCAATCAAGAACCCATTCAGGACAACTGTTTGTAAATGAAAAGCTATCCTGGTCAATCCATTCTTTCAAATAATGCAAGTCACACAATATACTAAAAAATCTATGAAGCACCCAAGATACAAACACTAATTCACAAGCATGCTAAACTGTGGGTTTGCTGTATACAATCTTACCTTACTGGGAACAAGGTATTTATAAAAAGTGGGATCTCTGAGCACTTTGGATTGACTAGTTTCTCCATTCTCTTCAGTAGGCTTTGTATTGGGGGCCTTACTCAGGGGTGGATTCTCTGTAGGATAAACAGATTTTTTTTACATTTCAATAAAGTGGCTGCAACAAGTAAAACTAGCTAGTCTCCAAAGTTGTGAATAACCCCCCCCCCCAAAACCCCCAATACCCAATATGACTGCATGCACAGCAAGTAGTACCAATCAAGTTATAGAAATTCTCAGTGGAAAAGTGGGCACAACTGTAATTTTTTTTAATGCAGGATACACAAATGTACAATTGAATATTTTGTGTACGATTTCTGAATGTTTTTAGTATTGAACGTTAAAAGGTGTATGAGTGCTTTGTTGGATAAGTTTGTGTCTACGCAGGGCAACAGATAAGGTTCTGCTTATCGTTCTTATGATTTGTATTTGACAGAAAACAAATTGTAATAAAAAACAATCATACAGAAAACGATTATGTAAATGGACAAATTGAATTGCACACTATTATTCCTTTTTATAGTTTTATATTAGGACCTTTAGTGCAGCAGTTATGTTTTCAGTAAGGTTATACAGACACCGGTTAAGGCCGTTGTCGATATAAATAGTTAACTCCGTCGTAACAAGTTCGGGAAAATCTCTGCTGTTGAATGCGGACGGGTAAGGAATCTTTCATAACGGCTTGCACGCTCAATATTTTACAATTTGTACGCGACCAAACAGTCAAGAGAGGTCTTTACGATTATATTATCAAATTTAATAGCACAGTTAGTGACAGATTCTGGAATATTATGCTCAAAACACAGCGGCAATTTGTGTCTGAAAAACTCATGACATCATGATTAACACTGGTTTGACTTTGATGAAGAAGGTTAGGCAATGTGAGTGATCTCTGAGACTGAAAGGCAGGAGTATTGAAACTGGTTGAAACAAAATCACCATCCACATACAATTAATACTTATATTTACACAGACCCATTGACTGTGAATTTATGATGACATAAAAAGAATTTTTTAGAATTAACAATGGCCAAAATAAAGCGCTCATCTGATCCAGAAATAATTGCAAGTTTTTATCAAACTATAAAACAAGAGGGCCATGATGGCCCTGAATCGCTCACCTGACTCATTAAGATCAGATGAAAACTATGACCTCTATTGTCTACACAATGTTTTTCTATGATTTGACCTAGTGACCTAGTTCCTGACTCTAGATGACCCAAATACAATCCCAATCCAGATTTCATCAAGATAAACATTCTGACCACAGTTCATAAATATTGGATGAAAACTGTGACCTCTATTGTCAACACAAGGTTTTTCTATTTATTTGACCTAGATTTTTACCCCAGATGACCCAAATACAATCCCACCCAGATTTCATCAAGAATTCTGACCAAATTTCATAAAGGTTGGATGAAAACTGTGATCTCTAATGTCTACACAAGGTTTTTCTATTATTTGACCTAGTGACCTAGTTTTTGACCCCAGATGACCCAAATAAAATCCCAACCCAGATTTCATCAAGATAAACATTCTGACCAAATTTCATAAAGATTGGATGAAAACTGTGACCTCTATTGTCTACAGAAGGTTGTTCTATTAATTGACCTAGTGACCTTGTTTTTGACCCAAGATGACCCAAATACAATCCCAAACCGGATTTCATCAAGATAAACATTTTGACCAAATTTCATCAAGATTGGATGCAAACTGTGACCTCTACTGTCTACACAAACAAATTGTTGACGGACGGATGCACGGACACACGCAGGCATGCACAACGGACGCCGGACATCACACGATCACATAAGCTCACCGTGTCACTTCATGACAGGTGACCTAAAAATATGTGTCGGAGATAAACATGAACAGTTGTGGTTAAAATCCCATAGAAACAAGGGCTGTTTGTAAAACATGCATGCCCCCCTATATGGGCTATAAGTTGTAGTAGCAGCCATTGTGTGAATACGTTTTTTGTCACTGTGAATGGTGGTGGTGGTGGTGGTGGTTGTGTAGTAGTAGTAGTAGTAGTAGTAGTAGTAGTACTAGTAGTAGTAGTAGTAGTAGTAGTAGTAGTAGTAGTAGTAATAGTAGTTGTAGTAGTAGTAGTAGTAGTAGTAGTAGTAGTAGTAGTAGTAGTAGTAGTAGTAGTAGTAGTAGTAGTAGTAGTAGTAGTGGTAGTAGTAGTAGTAGAAGTAGTAGTAGTAGTAGTAGTAGTAGTAGTAGTAGTAGTAGTAGTAGTGGTAAAAGTAGTAGTAGTAGTGGCAGTAGTAGTAGAAGTAGTAATAGTAGACGTGGTGGTGGTGGTGGTGGTGGTGGTGGTAGTAGTAGTAGTAGTAGTAGTAGTAGTAGTAGTAGTAGTAGTAGTAGTAGTAGTAGTAGTAGTAGTAGTAGTAGTAGTAGTAGTAGTAGTAGTAGTAGAAGTAGTAGTAGTAGTAGTAGTAGAAGTAGTAGTAGTAGTAGTAGTAGTAGTAGTAGTAGTAGTAGTAGTAGTAGTAGTAGTAGTAGTAGTAGTAGTAGCAGTAGCAGTAGCAGAAGCAGTAGCAGCATTACAAGACCAATACTTAAGAATGATCAAATAGGAAAAGGTAACCTAGCACTGGCAGTAAATATGGGGCTCATTTACAGGTCAGATTTGGAATCTCTGCTGTAAAATGAGATTTTGAATGAATTAAAGGGAGGCAAATCTGTAATAAAAAGAACATGCATAAACCGTAGTTGTTTCCCTTGTTTGAACCATGCTAAATCCTTACAAGTTTGGAAAGAATTGGATGAAAAATTTGGACTTTATTGCATAAACACCATTTTCTCAATTCAAGGGGAGGTAATTCTGTACTTCATGGACCAATAATGTTCGTGTCCTCATTGATATAAAGACACTGTGCAAATTTGGAAAGGATCGGACAAAAAATGTGGAAGATTTTTGAAAGTTTTCACAAAATAGGCAAAAACGAATAAACATGCAAAGTTCAACGAGCTCCTGCGGCCATGTTTTTTGACGAATCAAATTTCTTTGAACAACTTTTTCAGGGGAGCCTTCAAAGGTCATCCCTGTGAAATTTTTTGAAAATCTGATGAGCGGTTTCTGACAAGATTTTTCAAGGTTTTTACCATATATGGTCATGGCGGCCATCTTGGTTATGTGATCAAATTTTTTTTAACAATTCTTTTGTCCCATGACCTAGGGATGCTCCACATGAAATTTAGTTGAAATTGGCTCAATGGTTTAGTAGAAGATGTTTACAAATTGTTTACAGACGGCCGGACGCCGAGTGATCACAATAGCTCACCCCGAGCTATCGCTCAGGTGAGCTAAAAAACTAATTTACGAATAGTTTTTAGGAAAAAACTAATCGTTACAAAAAGCTTGTAGTGAAAGCTAATTGACAAGAAATCTTATCTGTTGCTCTATTACAGACAGATATCAATGGTGATTTTATTAAGCATACTTTGCAATGAAGGGTCAGTGATTTTTTTCATTCAAATTTGGGTCCAGTAGGGGGTCCCATTCCCAATTGAACAAGTATGAATGAAACAAGAGATGTGTTCGTCAGAAACACAATGCCCCCTACTGCGCCGCTTTGAAATAATTCTTTTTTGACCTTTGACCTTGAAGGATGACCTTGAACTTCCACCACTCAAAATGTGCAGCTTCCTGAGATACACATGCATGCCAAATATCAAGTTGCTTTCTTCAATATTGCAAAAGTTATGGCCAACGTTAAAGTTTCTTTTCGGATGGACGGACAGACTGACATACTGACTGACTGACAGTTCAACTGCTATATGCCACCCTCCCGGGGGCATAAAAACAAACAAAAACAAGTCAGTTTTGACTCATTAACAAGAAATGTGTGCTGTTGTTGTTTGGAGTATGACTAATTTCGTGCTTATAATCAAAGGATATGTATATGTTTGTGAGTACATTACCCCACACTCCTGTGCCATTGACTTGCTTGCTGGGTTTGTCTATGTTTTCCTCATCTCCATTCAAAGATGGCTGAAAAAGTGCAATGTTAATTCCTATAGTCTCATTTAATTCAGGGCAGTTGACTTTAAAGCATTCTAGAGAATTTTTTAAACTTCATCTAAACAGTGTCACCATTGGTTTAGAATACCCCTTGTGATACTATTAATTGACCTTTAAAGGAACAGATTATTATTTATTTAAAGCAATGAACAAAATTGTTTATGACAACTCTGATTTTATGAATTACTCATAAAAAATATACAAAATAATCAGTCAAACTTTACAAAAACAGGAAGACAGACTCAATCACAGGTAGATAAAGATGATTGAAGGATGCTAAATAAACTGGAAATCATGATTCCAACTATTCACAGTAAACTGTTTCATTGAAGCCACTAACAAAGTCTCCTGAATTATGAGGGCCTACTACGTCTACATAATAAGGAAAAGAACCAATTTGAAGCCACTCACAAAATCCTCCTTGAATCAACACTTACGTATTTGCAATATCGAATGAATCGTGCCGGCCTAGTCTACATAATAATATAAATCCCAATGTATTACATCACTTACAAAGTCGTCCTTAAAAGGCTTGTCGGTCTCCTTCTCCTTCCTCTCGTCCTTCTCCTTGCCCTCCTTAGAGTTGCTACGGCCGTCCTTCTCGTAGTAACTTTTCTTGGAGCTGCCTCGCTGTGATGGGTAGTTGTTGTTGTTGTAGTACTCTCTGTCGGGATAGTAATTCTCGAAGGGAGGCAGGAAGTCGTAGTACGGGGGATAGCCCACGTTCATGCCCTTAAACATCAGAATCTTAGAGGTGATATTAAGCAATAAAATGGCAAAACTTGTTTGTTGGTTGAGATGTTTAAGAAGTTTTTTTATATACTTAATGAAAATATGCAAGGTTTTATGATTGGCCCGACTTCTTTATTACTTTCCGCTCTCCCAAAATTGTGGTAATTTTGTGTGCAGACCATATACTGCTTTACTGGCTTTGCCAAAAGCACTTTGGACTAATGCTGTCACTTTTGACAAGTCCATGAAATTACCCTTAAAGACCATCTAAAAGTTATAATAATTCAATTTTTTTCATTGTGATGACAGTTTGATGCTAAAACACCATGCTAATCTAAACAATGGTCAGGAAAATGCCAAGTTCTTTCTTATACATCACATAAAATACTTTATTTCTTAAATGGATCCAGCTTCGGGTGGTCTTTCAGAAAAAGTATTTTTATAAAGGAACCTATGTGCAAAATAAGGACCATTTTTTAAACAAAGATGTAAATTTTACACAAATTATATATGGATTGGAATTATTAAATTGTGACCAATGAATCAGCCCGAACATGACACAGATGCTGAAATTTGGATAATCAGCTAAGCTCTGACTCATTGGCTAATAATATTGGTGTTAACAAGAGCTGTCAGAGGACAGCGTGCTCGACTATTTGAGTGCTTGACAGTATAACGTAAGCCATCATGGAGAGCATTTCAAAAATAAGAAAACAAAATTATTTTTTTAAGGAGAGGGGGGGGGGGGGGGGGGGGAGAGGGGGGTGTGAGATCATTTAATAGATGAATTCTTTCAAAAATGTGAAATAAATTATAATTTTTTTTTTGGGGGGGGGGGGGGGGGTTGGGGGGCGTGGGGGATGGTTTGGGTGGAGTTCATTGTGGTATGCAAGGTAAGTGTTGTTTTGTCAAACTTTAACATAGATTTATCAATAATATGCATATTTTAAGTATAAACAAGGGACAAAATTGTCACAAAACCAGGTTTTCATTGTGAAAAAAAAATCTGATAAAGGGAGAAAACTCAAACTGAACTTTTGAAATGACCAAAAAAATTAACCCCCTTTGTAATTTTTTTTTTTTTTAATCTATTTTTAGTCGTGGCGACCTTGACATTGGAAATATTGACGTGATTCTTTCGTGGGACACACCGTCCCATGATGGTGAACAAATGTGCCAAATGATTTTAAAATCTCACAATGAATGACATAGTTATGGCCAGGACAAGCTCATTTATGGCCATTTTTGACCTTTGAACTCAAAGTGTGACCTTGACCTTGGAGATATCGACGTAATTATTTCGCGCGACACACCGTCCAATGATGGCGAACAAATGTGCCAAATGATTTTAAAATCTGACGATGAACGACATAGTTATGGCTCGGACAAGCTCATTTATGGCCATTTTTGACCTTTGAACTCAAAGTGTGACCTTGACCTTGGAGATATCGACGTAATTATTTCGCGCGACACACCTTCCAATGATGGTGAACAAATGTGCCAAATGATTTTAAAATCTGACAATGAACGACATAGTTATGGCCCGGACAAGCTTATTCAACCAGCCCGCCAGCCAGCCAGCCAGCCAGCCCGCCCGCATTCGCCAATCTAATAACCAGTTTTTTCCTTCGGAAAACCTGGTTAAAAAGGCCATAATTCTGTCAAAATGTTTGATACAGTTGTCTGCTCTTGTTTATAGGTTGGGGTCATGTTGGTCATGTTGGTTAACAAGTATGCAAAATATGAAAGCAATATGTTAAGGGAAATATATGGGGTAGTACGCAAACTTTAACATAGATTTATCAATAATATGCATATTCTAAGTATAAAAGGGGCAATAATTCTGTCAAAATGCTTGATACAGTTGTCTGCTCTTGTTTATAGGTTGGGGTCATGATTGTTAACAAGTATGCAAAATATGAAAGCAATATGTCAAGGGACACAGGAAATATTTGGGGTATTACGCAAACTTTAACATAGATTTATCAATAACATGCATATTCCAAGTATAAAAGGGGCCATAATTCTGTCAAAATGCTTGATTCAGTTGTCTGCTCTTGTTTATAGGTTGGGGTCATGATGGTAAACAAGTATGCAAAATATGAAAGCAATATGTCAAAGGACATTGAAAATATTTGGGGTAGTACGCAAACTATCACATTTGCACGCAAACGGACAAGGGAACGGCAATGCCGGGGTGAGTAGGATAGCTCCACTATATATATTTCATTTATAATAGTCTAGCTAAAAATGACACTTTGACATTGCCATATGAACACAGGCATTATAAGCAACAAGTCTTCTAAACAGAGTGAGGCATGTTATTTAAATAGAAACAGGGCTCGAATTTAACTTTTTTTTTTACTTGCAAAATATTGCGAGCAGCTTTAATACTAACTCGCAAAATCAAAAACATTCTCGCAAATTTTAGATTTATATTGAGTTCTTTTTCCCACTTAACTGTTTTCATGGAAGGATTAAATTTCCGGTTTTTTTTTTAGGCGTAGCTGTATTAAGCCAGCTTTTCACCTTACCTGACCTTTGAAACTGTCCAATAAAATTCAAATAAAATTTCCCGCAGCTAGGTCAGAATGAATACACTTCATTTATCCCATAGGCTGATTTGAGCATACGACCAGAACATTGGAAACATGTCCGCGTCTTTGTAACACTGTTTTACTGCGTGTTCAGCATGAAACAATTTTATCTCTAATAAAAAGGCTTAATAGATAGAACAGTTTTACACTCATCTCGACATCAATACAGTTTGGGCGTGCACCTTTCATTTTGGTTTTCTGTTTTGTAAATATAGGTTTATGACCAGCAATATGTAATAATATAAAATAAGCCGCGAAAACTCCGCGTAACATCCCGTACTGCGTGTGATGCAGCTAAGAACTGCACAGAAAAAGTCATTCGCTACCCTTAATCTAATTCATTGAACTCTTAACCTTTCATAAACTCCAACCACAATCAACGCCGTATATCTTTTTAAAAGATATTTCTTGTTTCTAACTCAACGGTTAACTTTGCTTTATCTTTCATATTGTTATTTCCGTCTTTGGGCAAAAAGAAACTAGTTATTTTTCGCATCGATGCCATGTCTGTTCAAGTTCAATGAACACGTGTGAATAATTGACTGTTTCACGTTCTGTGTAACAATGCCGGCCGCGTATCTGTACAATAAGTATACCTGTCTACATACAAGGTGCGCGCTTAAGCATACGGGTATTCGAACATTCTATAAATTGACCTACGGTTTAGCGTTCACGATGTCGAGCGCATTTAGCAATATTACTCTTTTTTTCACTATTTCGTTACTCGCAAAAACTGGCTTAAAGTGGCTTAAAACTTAACTCGCAATTCAGTATTTTTCACTCGCATTTTGCGAGTGTGCGAGTGTTAGTTTCGAGCCCTGCAGTAATAGATGAATGATTAACATAGAGAATAATAGGTTAGTGTTGATTATAGATTAGGTTTATCATGTGAGGCTTGAATTTTATTCAGTAATCCTTTTTATTTAATCAAAATTATCATCATTTTGTGCCGTGGTTCATAGGAGAAATTTAATCAACTGGGCTTTAATCAACCCAATACGCTGTATATCATGGACGAACCATCTTTCGAACCTCTTAATTTTCGACATGTCAAAAATAAAATTGGAAATAGTGAAACGTATTTATAAGAGTTTTATGTGATAATTAGTTTCTACATACCTGACAACTTTAATTGTTATGTAAATCCTCTTTTGTTAACAGATTTGCGTAAGTTTCCAGCACCACCATATCATGTAAAACTGTCATGGCCGCCAAACAATCGTACCTGTTTTCGAACCCTTCATTGTTTACTATTTCAATTTACAATTCTAAGCAGATTTTGTTCATTTTTTTTTATGAAACTAGAAAATAACATTAAAACTTGATTTATAACTATTTTTTTATAAAAAAATGTATGTTTCTATCTCAATTTTAGTATTTTTACTCTTCACTTTTATGACATGGGCATTTGAAGACATCATTCCGCCTAACAACTATCTGTTTGCAGCAATAAATCAAGTGTGTCCAATGTCCACAGTTTGGGTGATCACACTGTGTCCCTTTTGTAAACACAAGGGAAACACAGTTTTTCAGTTCCTTGGGTTGAAAAAGTTTACACACACATCATTTGTCTTCTTCAGGAACATCATCTTCAGAAGACTGACTATCAGTATCACACATGTTAAAATAACTGCCAATGTGCGAAGGTCCTGGAAGAGGTTCTGGGAGGGGTGCATTACTTAGATTGACATTTGTTGCATTTGTTTTTGTTTGTTTTCTTTTGTTGATTGGAGAGACTGGTGTATCTTTGGAACTTGGTAAAGGCTGTGAAAACATTTCTTGATTTAAGCAATCACTGGTTATTTCCTGACCAGACACATTATTTCTTAAAGTCTTTTTAAGTGTATTGACATGGTGTGATCTCTTCATTTCAATTATGTTTTCAGCAGTTATAAAAAGATTGTCCATGCATGGCTGAATGTCAGAAACCACAGTGTTTTCTTGAAGACCAACATAAGGAATTGATGGCTTAAAAATGTTAGCACTTATCACAGTTCTATTAAATGGAAATATGCCAGTCTTTTCAAAGGCAGCCCTCAGGTTATTCATGGATAATGCTGTCACATATGCATTGGATGCTAATTCTGCAATATTGTATCTTGTGATTTTGAAAGATGGATGTTCTCTGAAAATTTTTTGACATGCATAATTATATATTTTCTGCAGAGGTCCATAGCAGGCTACGTCAAGGGGTTGAAGCACCTGAGATGTATGTGCTGGAAGGACAAACAAAATTATGTTGTTTTTCTTTGCCCATTCCAACACAGGGACATTGATGTGAGATTTGTGGCCGTCAAATATGATGATAATTTGCTGATTAGGATCAGATCTTTGAATGTACTTGATGAAGTGGGATTGTAAATATTCCAGAAAAATGCTTGATTTAGACCAGCCTGTCTTTGACATAATTGCATCTAATCCTGAAGAAGCACCTTGCATTAATGTTTCATTCATTCTTACACCCTTGAAAACAAAGTAGGGAGGATTCTGTGTCCCAATTGCGTTACTGCCACCAATTACTGTGTTTGTTGCTGTCCGGGATGAGGTGATTGCGGGAGCTGTTGCATTACCACTAACTATGTATGGTGGGGCATGTTCAGTTTGAAACCCTTTTTCATCTATGTTATATATACACTCAGGTTTGTCAATAAGGTTCTTACTTTTCAGTACATTTTCTAAATTTGTAAAATAACTATCAACAGCTTGTTCATTGGTAGCTTCTGCACTACATTTAGCTAACCCCCTTGGTTTTATGACTCTAAGCTCCGGCCACCTGCTGCGCAAGCCCTTAAACCATTTCACGGTCAATGATTTGTCCCGTGTTCGCTTCTTAAGAAAGACTGCATAGTCACTTGCTATTGAGACCACATCTGTTATGGTAAAACCGTACCCCAAATCAGCCATCAGTTTAATGTGCTCAATTAATTTTGCCTCCTCTTCCAATGTTAATAGTAGACCAGAACCTGTCATCGTGGTTTCTGGATCCAGGCGGCCTTTTACCCGGTCACGAAGGGTATTATGTGGCACTCCATACTGTCTAGCAGCAGTTTTAATAGGGATCCCAGTTTCTTTTACAAGATTGTAAGCATTTGTGAGTGCTGATGGAGAGAACCCCTTACGTTTTTTAACTTTTTTCATTGGGAATTTCTGAAATTTGTTGGACAAATATTAAATGAAAAGTTACAAAAACACAATCAGAAACATATGTTTTAAGTTGCAACAATAAGTGACATGCAACATTTTACTTCGGTTAAAAATAGCTTTGTCACATGATTTGACCATGGTCACGTGACTTGTTGCCGCAGACGAAAAGTGTTTTTGTCAAGCATAGTTGAGATCGAAAGAGATCCATGTTTAATAGATTTTTACATGAAAATCATAAAATAGGTAAAAAAGCATTAAGAAAAACAATGATTTTTAGGTATTTTAGGTTTAATGTACTTATTTTACCTGTTTGTGACGCATTTTCGGAGATTGACAGTTACGCGCAAGTCGTCGTAAACAATGCGTAGGTACCCACAAAACGATGACATTGTGTGCGTGCGCGCATGCGCATAAAATGTAAACAAATGAAAGGTTCGAAAAAAGGCGAGGTTCGAGAAGAGGTACTTGCACGATAAGTGGGATAAAATATTTTCCTCCATTCTGGGGAAATGCCACAGGAAATGTTTGCATTTCTGGTAGTACTATTCTAAGTGTAGCGAAAAATAAATAATTCAAATAAAATATTTTGTTTGTCAAATAAATTTTGTATATATAATTATATATGCATTGATAATTTAATTAAGACTTGAAGTAGTAATAGAGCAGGCTTTTTCCGCTCCATTTTGGGAAAACGCCACACTGGAATTTTGGGAATTTCGCGTCGTGAAAACCCCCATTTTGGGAAAAAAATTAATCGCAAAATTGGCTCAATTGGGAAAAATTATCGCATGTAAATTATTTAAAACAGTGTTTCTTATATTTCAAAGAAGCTGTTAACTGGTAAATAACGACTATTTTGATAAGTTATTATTAAAATTTTACAAAATATTATGAACATGTGTGATTAGTGCAGGTTTTTTAATCTGAATTTGGGGAAAAGGCTTGGCCTTTTTGAGGTGAAAAAAATCGCGGGAAGCGCCGGATTTTGAGGAAAAAAAGGAAAGTCTTAAATAATCATTAACATATTTTACAGTTCTTAAAACAAATTCAAGGCAACAGATAATTTAATTATGCAATACTTTCTATTTTCTACACCAGATCAGGTCAACTTATATATGTAAAGGGTAAAAAAAAAAAAAAAAAAAAAAAAAAAAAATTTTTTTTTTTTTTTTTTTTTTTAATTGGGAATTTTTTTTTGAATTGGGAAAAAAACAACCAGATTTGCATTGGGAATGGGGCCGAATTTCGGACCCGTGGCATAGGGCGGAAAAAGCCTGTAGAGATACAATTAAATAATACTTTTTTCATCTTCACTAATATCTTTTTCTTTTACAACAAAGCCACAAAACAAAAATTAACCTATCCGGCTTTTAACTTTAGAGAAGACTCAAAAGCATATCAGTAAGCTTTATGCATTTAACTATATCTCTGTCCCATCCACCTAATTTATTTATGTTCAAACTTACCTGCCCCACTCCATATCTGGCATGGGGATGCTGGTACTTGGTGTCTCGCTGGCCATTGGCCCGTACAAGGGTGGGCTGGGAGCTGTAGTGCATGCCGTACTTGATGTCATGGTAACTGTAGCCAGGGTAGTATGGGTAACCGTTGTAGTATGCATAGTAGTCGTCATCCACAGAATGATGGCGGTACTTGTTGGTTGGACCCGGAGGAAAGCGTTTACCTGCAACAAATAAGCTTGTCATGAACTTCTTGGGCCTACATGAGCATGATACACTGTAACTCCAATATAATGCGGATGACGGGGTCCAAGCCACGCAACAGCGTTATAAACGGACAGCGTTATAAGTTTTGAGCTTATTTATTTAAGGGGCTATAAAAACAGGTATAGTATAGCCTATAATATAGGTCCTGTGTATTGTCATGCTGTGTTGTCATCCGCAAATACATGCATATATAAACAGAATCAAACGATAACAGTATACATACCGCTTTTCTAATGTGCACATTTATCCGATAATCCAATATAATTACATCACTTACTAAAAAATAATGTTTAACATTTATGACACGAAATATGTTTACGAACTTCATAAACAAATTCATATGCCTACGCCATTTTTCAGAAAAATTAGTACAGTGCATTATGGGACACAGCTTTCATTGGACGAGCGAATTTAGATTTAGATTGAATGCAATACGATACATGTACAAAGAAATGTTTTATTGCGTCATACGCAGCATGTAAAAAACGTGCTTTCCGTGGGCTTTCTGATAACGGGCAAAAATTTAAGTGCATCTCTGTTAACTATTACACTGCGTTAGGATGTAAATAAATCGTCAGGATTTTAAAATTTATTTTTCGTATACGTACTGAAACATTAAACACACACAAAGATATTTTTATTTATCAAGCATGTGTAGCATATAATAAACGATAACACACTTACACAGCCATAGTTTATACAATGAAATACAATACACGAAAAATACAAAACATAAACAGGTAATCGTTTTAAATAACTTTAATTTGATAATTATTCCGCTTGCACTTGCCTTATTCAGTGCTCACTCTGGCCTTCAGAAAATAATAGCCATCATTTTTTCCTTAAAAAAAATAATAGCCAAAACAGACGTGGACTTTTCTGCAAAATGGTACTGACGGTAAAAAGAAAAAAAATGAATCTCGTGTTATCTATGTTTAATCAAATGTATATCTATTGGATTTAAGTTATAATATAAACTTAAAAACAAGCATAATATCAGTGTCATTTTCTTATAAAATATTATCATGTCTTTACAATAAAGAATACAATCAAGGTTGTGGGTGTGACTTAACAAACCAGACATCAGCTACAGATACATACATATAAACTTTAAAGCAAAAAGATAAATACTTTTATTAAAGAACTATTATTAAAATAAGAAAACTGCCCTTTCAAATTGTTCAATTTTTAAAGTCTATCTAAGGTGCAAGTTCTGGTTAGTACAAAACGAAATATTGTCAACCAGACCATACGTAACACCGCATATGTATTCGTCATTCTATAATTTTTTTATAAAGAATGCCCAAAATAAATTAAAATCAACAAACCGTACGTATCCGAAAACGACTGTCCGAAAACATGTCAAGATATCTATTTTGCACATGAAATAAAATATGCATAGAATCTATCGTTTGACTGCAGAAAATAAAACCACGTAACCTTACGAATACGCAATCTATATAGGTTGAAATATTGTTTTAGAATGTGATATTTCAGTGCTTTACTTTACTCATAGATACATAATTTAAAATTGCGAGATTGCAGACATTTGCAACATGCGTAAAATGGTACTGTTTTCAGAAAGTAGCGACAGCGTGAATAATTGCAACATTGCAAAACTCAAGTTTTTTATACTACTTACCTTTTGAGAAGTGTCGATATTTTAACGTTAATTAGTATTTTGAGCACCAAAAGCACATTAATTATAGAAAAATATAATTATTATGAATAAAGATGTATTAATATACCTTTGGGTAGATCTATCATTTGTGCGTCGTAAACAAAATAATTACAAACAAAATTGAAATCATTATCACACATCAAGAAATGTTGAAGCAGACGACAGATAGCGGTAATGACGGGGATAATTAGTTGATGGCGATTAAATAATTATTTAATCAAGAAATGTTAAATGTAATCTAATTGCAGAAAAAAACGGCGTGGAAAAACTAAACCAGCCGACAATATTCGCGGCGATTTTCAATAATTACGCTTAAAAAAATAATTGGCGAAAAAATAACGAAAATCTAACAGTTACCGATACTTGGTAAAGCACTGGGAGATTAAAGACGTTTTTTTCGAAGTATATCAGTCTGTGGAACAATGATTCAGAAAAACGCTCTAGGCCACGATGTCGCAGAAGTTATTGACGCGTGTATGACAATACACAGGGTCGAGTGTGTACACAGGTAATCTCGTTATTGATTTTTCCTGCTTGATGGCCCCAATTTACAGGCGTTTTGCATTCGACAGAAAACTTGTAGAGGCAAATTTATTTTTGATGTAGGCGGATAAAATAATCGCCATTTTTTCTAGACAATTTTAAGAAATAATAGCCAGTTGGATTAAATAATCGCCATTGGCGATAATGTCTGGCAGCAGCGTGAGCACTGCTTATTGAAATTAGCGCACCGAACCACGCTGATAGGGAATACATGTAATAAACACCGACTCGCGAGTTTTCACACCTTTATTGGCATTACACAACAGATTAACATCAATTAGCTGTCGAGTGTCGTTTAACCTCTAATCGATTAAAATCAGTTAAACGGACGGAAAAAGCAATCAAGCTGTGATCGCTGGCTTCTTTGAATTTATGAAAATACATGAAGTTGCATAACATGGATTTGAATCAGAAATGGCAGGTTGGAGAGAAAACGGGATCCAAGGACCCCCCGCGTTATATTGGACACAGCGTTATAACGGACCGCACTATATTGGAGTTACAGTGTATATCCCTCTAGGAAGTTGTGGCTCTGATCCCTGAACTATGCACTAGCACACTAAGTGTTTTAGAATGCCAGCATGTTCAACATTTTCATAATGGTGTTAGTGGTTTGTTTTATTTTGTTCATATTCCAATTAAGGTGGAATTCACAGAGCTAAAAAGTAAATGTATTAAAACAAATTTTTATTTTGCATTAATAACAAAATTATATAATTATAATATTATTTTGTTAATATGTATCAATTCACATCATGTTCTTCCAATGCCTTGAAATGACAATCAAATTACATACCTTTATTAACTCCGGATGGCTTCTGAAACAAAACGAAATAAAAAGTTAAGTATCAAATCAGTTTGTACAAGTGAACAGAAGTTTCAAATAAACTATAGCAGAATGACAAATAAACAGACAAACTGGAAACTAAAGAACAGATGTTGTGATCTAAGACAAAGACTAAACCTATTTTCATTCATGGATTAAGTGTACTAAGAACTGAAAAGATTTATTCTTACAATTCACTTGATTAAATGTTACTAAAAAGATAATTTTATGGAGTGGGCTCCAGCTTCTTCTTTATAATGTTCATGTAGCCATTAAAGGTACTTTATGAATGAAATCTCCAGTTGTAAAGACACACCTCCGCATTGAACCAATGAAATTACTCGTTTGTTTAAAATGTCAGTTAGTTGAAATGTATGTAAACAAAGGTTTCAAACGGCGCTGGACAGTTAGTCGTGATGCATAATGTAACGACAAGAACAGTAATAATATTTTTTCATACGTTTTATTGAATTATGGTATCGAGGTACATGAACTTTGTAGGGAAGATGCCTTTTACTCCGTGAAGATTTCAGTCTTAAAGATTGCATGATCATTGTCAACTGGGTCATGCGAGTTGTGTATCGTGTTATTTCTTAAAAGTTGACCCAGCATTTGTAAAAATATTGCAAGACATATACATTTCCAGAAAGGAAATTCATTTTTGCGTTGAATAAGACCGAGATCGTGAAAATCCCTGCACAATTGATGAAGACATGGCTGTTCAAAGCGATGCACCCCGTTTTGGGGTGATTTTGAGTTGCATACCTTGTTATATATATTTGATAGTGTGATAGTGAATTTTTTTTGCCATAAAATTTAATTTTTCGTTATTATATGATTATTTATCATTAAAAATGATGTTTTCACTAATTAATATCATAGCCACACGCTAACCACCTGTGGTTTAAATAGCCAATTACACTTACAAACATGTAGGTACTTAAAGTTAAAGTGTTTATCTAGAAATGTGTTTAAAGGTACTGAAGCTCCCAAAACGCATGTTTGGACTGTAGAGGATTATTTTAAACCATCTTAGCAGAGCAGAACTTCAACAGCTCTGCAAAATAACAAACCTCTGGTGCATTGGCTTCAGAGCAGCTTTCCCTATATAGTTTCATGGTTTGAACAAACTTGATAGAGGACTACCATTATGACATAGCCATATCAGCACAAAAAGTATTTCAGTCCTATGCTGTCTTTTTTTGTCTGAGCTTGCAAGATTTCAGGCCTAATTGGCAAACAGGCAGACTTATATGACTGTAATAAATACTGGAATGTATACTTACAGAATTCTCCGCATTTGGAATTTTCAGCCAGGCCGGTGCAAAGTCATGCTTTGGAGCGTTGTTTGTTGCCATATTAAACCATGGTCAACGCAAAGACTGAAATAATACAAGTACAATTTAATTGTATTGTGTATTCAAAAAAATCTATGAAATATAATATGGAAATATTTATATACATGTATGCACACCAGTAAAATAAATTTAAAATGAAAACATTATAACACTTTAATTTTAGAAAAAGATCAGTGACATCAAACTTTTGACTTTGAATAATACAGGAACTATTTGCACATGATAGTTGTATTTTATTAAATTGGTAGCCAGGGCTAAGTTCCAGTTTAACTTTTGAAAACTGGAAATCTTCACACTTTGTTCTCTTGTTTTAGAAGTTAGAAAATTAGAACATTGTTACCATATTGCACATCAAAGATATGAATATTTCCTTTTTGCAATATGCTTATGTTGTTTATTTGAATTCATTTATAATTCAGGGCCCTCGTTTGGCCGTCTTTACCGCCGAATATCTGCGGCTTCCCCCATGAAAAAAGTATACTTTTTCCCCTTTTTCAGCTAAAAATTCCCCCTCCAACTTTTTTTTTTACTTTTATACCTATGTTGCCAGCTGGTATGGTGCTACTAACCTTTGATTAAATGTATATTTATGTAAATCACATTAAAATATAGCATTTTTAGGTGTTGAATGGTTGGTGAAAAGATCTTCTACAATTTCCCTTTTTGCCCAAAACGACGCGAAATTCCCCCTCATGAGGGCTGTGGGTGGCTTCCCCTAGCGGCAAGAGAGGGCCCTGTAATTTTGTCAAATTTTTTAAATTCATAAATGGTTTTCCCTTCATGCTGTATTTTTAAGACTTAATGGCAAATATTGTTTCAGTTATAATTATTTATTTTATATTTTTTCAAATCATCAGCTCATAACTTGTTTGCCTTTTCATCAAGTTATTATTTTTATATCAATTTCATATAAAGGTGTTATGCTTGCTCACAAAAAGTTGTTGGCAGTAAATTTCGCCACTGTAAATAAGTTGGAGCAATTTTCGTCCGTACTGATATTTACAATGATAATTTTTATTAAAACATTTCAAATGTCTAACTCAGCATAATTGTAACCATTGAAGTAAATTGATAAACTGAATTCCTGTTTTAGACTGTTGGTTATTTTGAAAAATATTTCATTTAACATATATTGGCGTATCTTAGACTACATAACTACCGTATACGTGCGCTTATCAGACGCCCTCGCTTATAAGACGCACCACGATTTCGGACTTTATAATCGGTGGATTTAAGACTGACCCGCGTGTAAGACGCGGTCAAATTTTGCCGTTTTCATCGGTCGAAAAACCGCAGAATGTTGAAGAAAATCAATAAGAAACACATTGAGAAATTTTCAAACTCGCGCTGCATACAATTAGTAATTCACGCAAGTCCGAAAAATAAAACATCAAACATCAAAGTAAATAATATTTGTTTATTTCATGACATATAAGTAGGTTTTAATTTATTTTCAAGTATTATTCATACAGTAAAAATAATTATCAAATTAACACAATTTCTAACAATTGCGTATTTAATCAATTTGCCATAACAATTTCAAACATATTACGTTCGTAATTGATCGTATCAGTCATCTTAAAATCCCTCGAAATCCTCATCATCGCTTTCACCGAACAGTTCGTAGAATTCCTCACTAGTGAGATTGTCATCGTAAACCCAGTCGCCGATATCATTAAGATCATCAAACAACTCGTCGTCCTGTGTACCATCCATTGAGTTTGAGATCATAAGAGTTACGTTTGCGTTTCATTTTGCCGATTTCAGTAGTTGTAATTTGTAAATAAAATTGTATTGTTTGACGGGTATTGAAAACTAAGAGGCAGATATAGATTACCTTGATTATGCAAATGTTACGCCCATTGTCTATAGGTAATGCCTATTTCAAGAAGAAAGCCACATGTGGATAATTGAATGCGGTCGCTCTTTGCTCCCGCTGTCGTGGGTCCCTAATAAATAAGGTGTCATCGGCATAAGGGGGTCGTCTGAATGAACGTGTTTATTTAACAATTGACAGTTGCAAACTGGTAACTATTTTCAGACGATACCCTTATTGCCAATTATGTCTTAATTGACAATTAACAGCGTCGAACAAAGACGATCAGGTGATACAAATTTGTCAAGAAGCACTTGCAATCGCGTGTTTATTTAACAATTAACAGTTTCAAACTGCGAACTGATTTTGCTGTTATTTTAAGCATGGTTGGCATCGTGTCGCCGCTTACACACGTATACTATTATGTCCAATTTATATGACATTTAACGACGTCGCGCGCAGACAATCGGGTGATACAAACTTTTCAAGTATAACCATGGACAATATAACGCCTTACGACCCCAAAATAACAAAATTCAAATAAAAAATAATAGACAACAAAATCAATAACGATACATTTTATTTCAAGTAAATCGGTAACTGAACATAGTGTTCCGATACACGGTACGGGCAAATACAGACTTTAGAGAAAATGCAAATGGCTGCCGCGATGATTCAAAACAATTGACAAGTGTCCAACTTGGCCAGCGTAAGCCCAGTAAACTCGATATTTTGAAAAATTTCGCTTATTTTCACAAGTATCTCGCTTATAAGACGCGACCCCCACTTTAACTTATTAATTTGAGTCTTAAAAATGCGTCTTATAAGCGCACGTATACGGTACAAGCCAATTTACAATGTGTCTCTTTTCAGCGTGACATGTACTCCACCCACCCACAGGCAATGTTTTTGATAGATTTAAGGCATAGTCAATACCATTTTCAATTAAGCTTCAACTAAACTTTATAAATTAATGTCAAAATTATGTGAAAGTAATTGAGCAAACTACCAGTACACAATATTCAGGAACCATTTTCTTATCTAGAGCAGTATTTGACAGTACATGTACTTTCATTATTGAAAGTCCATTGATTTCTTAATGATCCAGAAACTAAAATTTGGATATTTTCTCAGTCAGGGCCCTCAATCTATCAAATCTGCGGCCGAATTTCGGCCGCAGTCCCCCACCTTAAAAGTATCCTTTTTTCCCCTTTTGGGTGTAAAAATTCCCCCTGAAAAAAAAATTAATAATATTTTTATAAGATGTGTCTCATGATTATTATATCTCAATTCTATTTCAATTTAATCTTGTCAGACATACTAAATTATGAAAAATGAAATTAATATAGTGCAAACATGTACAAATGTAATAATGAGTAAGAAAAAAAATCCCCCCAAAAGCGAAACACCGCGAAAATTCCCCCTCATGAGGGTAGCGACCCGCTCCCCCTAAAATGGATTGAGGGCCCTGTCAGTATACTACTTTTTAATTATTATTCAACCAGCAAATATAATCAACAATTATAATTAAAAATATGTCTTGTTAGTAGACTGTAGTATTAATTACATGTATCATAATAAAGATTATCATTATTAGTATTAATTAATTATAAATATTATCATAAATAATAAAAGTATTTTCATAATTATTAGTATGGTGAGAACTATTATCATTGATATACAGAATGTTACCATGTATAGCGCGAAAGCATGTATAACGCGCACCCTGTTTTTTACTGCAAAAATGGAGAGAACATTTTCAAGCCAAGAAAATAAACAAATGGGACCGAAAATGTTGGCCATTTTAATATTGCTTCATCAAATTATCCCGGCCAATGGAAAGCTTAATTTTGCATTTAAAAGAGCACGACCAAGGCGTGAATGAGATGTACAATGATGGCGCAAAAAATCTGGACCAATCTGGAAAACACCAAGTCCTTGTTCACACCAAACTAATTACCAGCTATCCATTACATTTCAACAGCCCACAACCTTAGCTGTACAAGTAGATGTGAACATACACAAACAAAGATATTTTTGCATATTTTATTCAAACATTTTGAAGTTCGTAAAAACTGTTGCGACCCCATTCATATCTACCGTTACCAACTTTTAGTTGTTCTGCCTATAAGATAAGTGTTATGGAAATAAAACAATGGCTTGAAACTTTAGGGCAAAATAAACTGGGCGCTATACATGGTAACTTACAGTAATTATAATATTATATTATTCATTTTAAAATCAGCAAAATATAATATAATAATTGTAGTATTATTGGTTATCATTGGTACGTTACGTTTGTACGGTGGTATGACATCTTTTGTTGCACTGTCAATATCTCCATCAACTGTGATTTATAAGACAATAATTTAAGCACTAATTGCAATGATTTTGGGTTACTTTGAATGCAGTGTGCAAAATTTGCACTAGCCCGAAGGGTTTTGGCTAGTGAAAATCCATTCGGGCTAGTGGGAATTAAAATTTTTATATAGTCGGGCTAATTAAGTTTACACAAAAATGCACGTGGTCATGAAAGTTCAAAGCATCCCGTTAAAGTGTCACCGATTAGCAGGTACACTGTACCGTCTTGTGAGTAATTGTTGAGAACTGTGAATGTACCTCATGTGACATCATCGGATCGGATTTATTGTTTGTGAATATCATAGGTGTAATTCGGTTATTAAAAAGTACTTTAAAGACAGTGCTGAGCATCATCATCACACGTTGTTACTAGTAACAATTACTACACACAACAAGATATGTGTTTGACATAAACACTTTGTCCCCTTCTGCGCCGCTTTGAAGCTATATATTTGACCTTTGACCTTGAAGGATGACCTTGACCATCCACCACTCAAAATGTGCAGCTCCATGAGATACAAATGCATGACAAATATAAAGTTGCTATCTTCAATATTGCAAAAGTTATGGCAAAATGTTAAAGTTGGAGCAAACAAACACACAAACCAACCAACCAACAGACAGGGCAAAAACAATATGTCCCCCACTATAGTGGTGGGGGACATAAAAAGTTAAATGCAAATGGTGAGCAATTGATTCAGAGCTCCAGATAAGGATTTGTGAAATTAGTAACGGTACTGCCACTGACAGAAAGAAAAGGAGAAACGCTGAAAATCAATTAGTACATGTACTACCATTTATTCACGGCCATGTCAGGTTTGTGAATTGGCCTGTGAAAATTGTGATATGTCCGTCCACGGCCAACCTCAAAGAAGAAAAAGCCCCGTGACCCGAAAAAATAAGTCAATTTACGACCTATACATGAAGCAGTGTCCGACAAATCCATTGCCCGGAGCCCGGGGGCTACCGAAATTTTTCATCGGGCTACTGAAATTTTCCAGCTGACGCCCGCCGGGCTACTATAAATCTATAAGAGCGGAAGCCCGGTTTATTGACAGACATACGTAGAATAAACACGCTGACCATGTGTTTGTACACTGTAGATTGCTTATAATCCGATAACAAAGTGCAATCAATTATCTAATCAGTCACCGATCACTTGCGGTAATGTCTTAAACAGTAACAGTGTATTTTAATCATCCAATCAGAATCAACATTTGTCGTCTGCTAATAATATAATGAGAGCCAGTTAGATAGTTGGCGCACATGATGCAACACCATTTCGCAGTTTGGAATTCTTTGTTAACCGCAACAATGAGTAATTGCGACAACGTTTTTGATGTAGTTAAATATCCAAGGACGCCAAACATTAAATAAATCAAAACAATAGCGGATTTTTCAAAACGGTAACGAAACCGAAAATGAATATTAATGACAACTTTGTGAACGCGGTTAACACCTGCTAATTAGTTTGCATTGTCAATTAATAATTGGATTAATCGACTGTCAATCAATAATCCCATTTTATGCCCGATTTATATTTTTAAAACCAAATTATGGGTGGGTAATATAGACGATAAGAGTCATAGACACAAACGTTTGAAATTTTCTAAAGTGTCAAATGAATTTCGGCATATTGTTCTATTTAAAGATATGATGAAATAAGCTCCCAATCAGGACCGCTGTAGTGCAACATGCGTAAATAACCTGCCACGGTTTGCACGCGTTGTGTACAGCTATTTTAGGTTACAAAATTCTACATTTAAGAAATGAATTTCTTTGTCCTGATAAAAAGCGCGCGAAAATTGGCGTGGGTGTATTTATTTGTAAATAAAAATTTCGTAGCAGGTACAACATTGAGATCATTTAATTTCCATTAAAAGTTTCGTTGTGAATTTCAACTAAAGTACCGGGGTATCTCGCGAATTATTTGGCATTGACATTTTCTCTTAATAAAATATCATGTAAACACGCTGTATCGTTACCGTTACGCTGTATCAGTTCCTTCATTATTGAAACAATTATTGTATTGTATACTGACTGCACACAAGTGTCGTAACATACGGATGCAATACGTAAATTCGGACAGTACTTAAAGTCGGACACAAGTAAATAAATGATTTAATACTCTTGATTTCTTGAAACTCTGTATTTGTTGTTAAAAGGGGCAATTGCATTGATTAACACCATACGAGTCAATGGTATTGATCATCTAAACGCTTTATTTACGTTTACGACTTAACGTGCTGTCCGAATTTAAGTACACATACATGTGCGCATACATGTAATATCTACATGTATATAGGATTTTCTTTGGTACATTTAAATTTAAGTACACGGTTACTGTACTGTAACATTAATTTACGATATTGACTGTGTACATCAGACTACTTGCTGTTTTATGTATATGTATGTATACATATTATGTACATGTAAATGAAGAAATAAAATAAAGATGAAAACCTGCCTCTTATCATTTTGTAAGAAAATTTTATGGGCTACCAAATATTTTTATTGGTAGCCCAGTGGGCTACCTGAAAAATAAGAAATTTGTCGGACACTGCATGAAGGTCGACATTGTGAATTTTTTTTTTACAGCATGATAACTTAGGCTTTGCTGAAGCAGCATCCAGTGATTTTTTTGCTTTTTTTTCTTACAGCCTGTGCCTTTTGGATTGGGAAAATTAGCGCGATAAACCATGAAATTGGGAAAAATAGCGCGATAAACCATGAAATTGGGAAACATTATAAATATGATTATAAGAACAGAATTAAAATTATTAAAGTATGTTTGACAGCATTTTTATATTATAAAGTACTAATTTAATGTGTTCTTACAATGAAGACAATGTTAAGTTAATATCCTTCCACATTCATATTGAACTTGCAATAATCTATATAGATTCTTAAATATACCATTTAATCATAACCTCTTTAACAGTAAGAATTTAGTTCAGTATTCTTTTAAATTAATTATCATATGGTGAAAACATTAACACATATTTATAAAAAAACGCTTTAGTGGTCTTGCTATGTTAATGATGTATCATATGGAGTTAAAATAATTTATTTCATTTCTTTACCTTTCAACATCTTGCACTTCAATGCTATTTCAGTAAACCGTAAAGCGTGACAAACATAATAAAGCAGAATATGCATTGAATCTGATTTTACACAGATCCACTAACATATAAATCATATCATGTTTGTCTCTTTCCATTTTCAAACGATACTCATCTTAAATGCATTAACTTTGTGAGTAACGGTAGGCTAACTCCAATTTCCCAACACTGATTTTCGTGATGCACATTCACTGTGAAGATTTGTAATAAATATTTGTTGTTTTTATCTCAAACGTTATATTTTGCGTTAATTGACACACGCATTAAATTATTCCGTAATAACCATATCATTTTCGCCGCGCATCGCAAATTTCTCGTCTGCTTGCCGCCATCTTGGGCGTGTGTAAAAACAGGCGTTTACAATCGGGATACATCGACTATCGTCGTTATCCTCCGCAATATATAGAGAGATGTGGATAGCAACGTAAAATCGTATTCGGCCAAATTCGCTAAAAATACGTAAGTCAGTTGTTGTTCGGCGACGACTCAGCAACTCGATCGGCACTCGTTCGGCACTCGTTCGAAATTATTGCTAAATTACATTGTAATCTTATTGGCTTTATTGGGAAAATTGTGTCTTTTTTTGGGAAATTTTAATCAAATTTTTGGGAAAAAACGTCATTTTGTGCAATTGGGAAGCAGCCGAATATAGGCTGTAATTTCTGGCAAAAAAAATCACTGGCATCGTCAATAATGGCTTAGCTCCATAGAGGATGAGAAGTGAGAAAACTATCTGACAATTAAGAAACATTACTGCATTTGAGTAATTGAATTTTAAACAAGACTAAGAAAATCAATTGTGTTGGCTCTTGTTTAAATAGGAGGTTGCTTTACAGGTTTGTTTGTTAATGGATTGACTTGAAGAATCCAGTTATGCAAAAAGGTGAGTTCTGGGGACTCTCAATTGGTTAACAATAAGCGTCACTTTTTGCTTAATCAAGCGTACTAATATGCTTGATTAAGCATTTCCGAGAGCCCTGAGTGTAAATAATCAATATTGTTGGACATCGTTATTGACTTCAGTTAGGCGTAACAAAAAAAGTTGTTTGTTTCCGGTGGCCCGACCCTACCTAATTTTTTGCCGCCGGTCCTAATCTTTTTTTAGCCCAAAATTCGAAAAAAATCGGACCGCGTATATTTTCGGCGCGCTCAATAAGCGTTCAACGTTATCGGCGCCGTACATTAAACTTTCAACATAAACAAGATGGCGGCGCCCAGCGCCATTACCGGATCATTGCGCATAGCGGATCACTTTGATGTTCAAGACTGCGTTTTGCGATAAATAGTTGAAATTGTTAGATGATATTTTGCACAAAGCATCTTCAAGGCCTATTATTTAAACGCATTGATTGAGTCGTAATTGGAGCGTCTCTTTGTCAAACATTTCGGTATGTTTTGCTGACATGTATATACGACTTTGTTGACTTCTGTCTCGTTTCCAAATCGAGGTTGAACATTTTTTGTGGCCACTTGCTATAACTCTGTTGGAAAGTAAGAAGTTTACCCATTATTTTAAAGGCCATTTAGTAGTCTTTCGGCATGCAAAAGTCCATTTCAGTTTTGATTGATGTTTAAGATTTTGTCTGCGTGTAACAGTGCTCCAGCTAGGATTTGAAAAGGGCAGGGTGGCTTTTTTCTCAAAAGGGCACTTTCGACGCGCAGTATTTTGTGAAAAGGGCACTTTCGACGCGCAGTATTTTGTGAAAAGGGCACATTCGAGCGCGCGGGTGTTTCTGGAATGCTTTCTATTGCATGTTAATTTATATGTTATAAATAATTGTATTATTCCCATAATTATTAAACCATTCAAATATAATGTCTACAATGAGGATTAAACTAATTACAATGTAATAAGAGATTTATGAATTATCATATGTAAAAAAAATAAAAAAAAAATTTTTTTTTTTTTTTTTTTTTTTTAGGGGGGGGGGGGGGCAGGGCGGAGGTTTGGGGGGGCAGGGCGGAGGTTCGGGAGGGCAGGGCGCGGCGCCCTTCGATTTAAGCCTAGCTGGAGCACTGGTGTAAAAATAAGAGTATGTGCTGAATCAGTTAGCAACGGTAATTTTTAATCAAACTGGTGTTAAAGAAGTCTCAAACCGTTCATTGTTTTTCACCAGCACAACTTAATTACGCTACTGATCCGGTAATGGTAACTTGACTGTACTGTTGAAGGAAAAAGTAATACCAGTTTGTGTCTTTGCCAAAGTTTTGACAATTTTAAGTCATTCAAATGGTCTGCAACTGACTGTTTTAATAGCTTGCTGGATGGTTTTGTAATTGGCAATTCAAGATAGCAATTTTTTTTCCACAATGGAATACAAAGTTTAAAGATTTCATGTTTTAAAATCTTCTTTAACGACTGGGTTCATCTCTACTAAACTTTTACATTGGATCTCCAAGAAATGAATATTGCCTAGAATTATTTCTGGCAGGATTATGGTCCTTTGTCTTTTTTTTTCACTTTTGAATTTATTATTACAAAATTGTGTGTGTTCAACTCCTCTGCTTGACAAATTTTGCTTCAACTTTCACAGCTGAATGTAAAGATGATCATTATGGTAGGACTTCTGACTGCAAACAGTTCAGCCATTTTTCATTTTGTCTACTGTATATATAGTGTATTTGTCTCTGTCCAAGCATAATTGTCCATGTCAAAATTCTAGTTATATTTAATAAGTAAAAATGTTATCATTTTCAGGGCAAGCACAGTCATAGTGCTAAAGTGGGGGACATATTGTTTTTGCCCTGTATGTTGGTTCATTTGTTTGTTTGTTTGTTTGCCCCAACTTTAACATTTGCAATTACTTTTGCAAGATTGAAGATAGCAACTTCATACTTGGCATGCATGTGTATCTCATGGACCTGCACATTTTGAGTGGTGAAAGGTCAAGGTCATCCTTCAAGGTCAAAGATTTAGCTTCAAAGCGGCGCAGTAGGGGACATGGTGTTTCTAACAAACACATTTCTTGTTTAAATTTATAAGTATAGTTTGATACAAGAAGCATTAAATTTCTGCTTTTCTGTGCTTGGTGTGATTTGATTTTGTGCTTGTTTATTGATTTGTGTGTGTGTAATTGTATGTATATAATACAAGTCGTAATAAATTTTCTGTTCTGTTCCTGAAATTCATGGGTAGATAGACCCCACGCCACCAGTACATAATATAATCTGAAAATGTGGTCCTTTGGGAACATTAACTGCATCCAAGAAATATAAAAGCACATCCGAATTGATTGGGTCTTTCCATGGTGATAATGTTTAATGCAACACCACTGGCGTTCCCGTAGCACTGCTTTTGAGGTATTTAATATATTATAAATAATAAATAATATAGAATACACTGCATGAACCCAAAGGACCAGAACGTATAACAACACTGAATCCCTATAGACACTGAGGGTCAAGCTCTCTGTGACTTGTTATAGTTATGCCTTTTATTGGTCATAAAATGGTATATTTAAGCCGTTGCCAGAAGTCAACATTAAACTCGGAATTAAGGAAAGCAACACATTCAATATTAATGAACAGCAAGTTTTTATTTCATAAAAGCATTTAAATATAGTCATATAGCATTACAGACATCATCAAATTTATTGTACATACAGTTATACACAAAACATGAGAAGAAAATGCACCATGTACGACAATTTCTAAAAAAAAAAATTATTTTTAAAAATAAAATTATTTGCCTACCTACCTACCCTAATTTTTTTGGCCATGTCAGTGGAAACAAACGATTTTTTTTTTAGGCCTTACATCAAATATCACAGGCCAGTGATTTTTTTCCTTCTTTATAAAGTACCGGTAAACGGCACTGTCCCAATTACGAAAAAACTACAATTTCCCAATTGCTGTCCAAAAAGTTCCCAATTTAAGTTTTTCTTTTTTTAAATGCAACATTTAGTAAGTTTCCCTTTGCAGCTATATGGCTTGAACCTAGGTAAATATAATATTGAAAGCTTGAAAACACTTGGTTTTCAATTTTAAAGTATTTGGGAGCAAAAAATCAAATAAACCAATTTCCCAATTTGAGGTTTTCACAACTCAATTTTTCCCAATTTTGAGGTTTTCACGACTTAATTTTTCCCAATTGGACCGGTATGGGTACTTTTCCCAATTGGACAAAGAAAATCGCTGCAGGCTTTTTCCGCCCATAGCCACGGGTCCGAATATCGGCCACATTCCCAATTCAAATCCGGTTGTTTTTTCCCAATTGAAAAAAAAAATCCCAAATCGAACTTCCAACGATCGCAAACTTGATTTTTTTTGCTGCTAAAAACGCGCAATATAACGGTACCTTAATCCGCAAACGAAACATTGCCGAAAACCCGCGAGTTTTGAGCCCCGCTTTGTATAGATCAATACTGTGCGCACGTTTATGTGCAGGTAACCATTAATCGTCATGGCGTCTCACAACAGTATATACTTCGTTCCAAAAATAAGATAGTTGCAAAAAGTTACTTTTATACCTTAGTTGCCAGCTGGTATTGTGTTATTAACCTTTGATTAAATGTATATTTATGTAAATTACATTAAAATATAGCAATTTTAAGTGCTGAATGGTTGGTGTAAAGATCTTCTAAAATTCCCCTTTTCGCCCCAAACTTTAAGGGCCCCGGCCCCAATCCCCCAAAGTATAGCAAGGGCCATGTAACCCATTCCTTAACAAGAGCACATCATAACGGGTGCCACGCTTAGCTACAGGTGCAGTTTTGAATAAATGAAAGCTTGTCAGAATTATTTTTTATTTTTTTTAAAGGTCACAGTGACCTTGACCTTTGACCAGGGCCCTCAATATGTCAAATTCACGGCTGAAATATGGCCGCATTCCCCCACCTGAAAAGTATATACTTTTTTCCCCTTTTGGGGGAAAAAATTCCCATTAAAAAAAAAAAATATATTTTTTTTTTAAATAGATAAATGTTTCTCATGATTATTATATCTCAATTCTATTTTAGTTCAATCTTGTCCAACATACTCAATTATGAACAAAAACAATGAATATAGTGCAAACATGTACAAATGTAATAATTAGAGAGTAAGTAAAAAATCCCCCAAAAAGGGAAACGCCGCGAAAATTCCCCCTGCTATGGATAGCGACCCGCTTCCCCTAAAATGGATTGAGGGCCCTGGTGACCCAAAATTTGGGTGTGGCGTGAAGAACTCATCAAGGTGCATCTACATATTAAGTTTCCAAGTTGTAGGTGGAAGCAATTTGAATTTAGAGCCAATGTTCAAAACCTTAACAAAATGTTAATGTTTCAGCTCAGAAAACGCCCAGCTGAAAAGAATGACATGGTATATCATTGCATACTTACCAAGGATAATGGTTCTCCAAGTCTTTGTTATGGTGTCTTTTGTTATTTATGTCCAGTGAATGAGCAGGTTAAATCCACAGTAAGGCACATTGAAAATGTGTGACTGATAAAACCTGAGGCAACGTCCAATAGCACCAAAAACAAAGTAAATACAATTGCAAATTGCCACCTGTGAAGCACAAAGTGCATTCACTTGATGATAAGTGCTACAATATGTCTTCTTCCATTATTTACAGTGGCTACCTGTATATTTGTTTACTATTTACAAAGTTCTGAGTAGTTTTTCACGATGTAAACAAACGTTTTAAAACATTGTTGTTGACGGTTTTTCAACACGCCATGTTGCTGCTTTAAGCCCACTGATAGTATGAAATATTTTACAAGACTTAAAATGTCTTCTAAAGCGTCATATTAGTTCTTTCAAAACATGATTTAAAAAATCGTTGTAAAAACGCGGTGATAGGAATTTAAAAGGTCACATCTTTTACATAATTGTTACAGCTGATCTGGAGATCTACCATGCGCATAATTTAAACTGCATGTTCCTATTAATTTATTTAGTTCAGTGTTATATTTAGAAACAGTTGACAAATCATTAAACACGCGTAAGACTTAATGATGTTTCCAGTTATTTCGGAAAAATCATTCCTCTTATCAAAATGGCGACTAGGTTTTACCCACAATCCTCTCATAATAAACTTCCGTAAGGTCTTTGTCATCGGAATCTCACAAATCACTCGAAATGTAGTATGTGAATGTGCCACAGATACCCGCTGCACTGTGTTACACATACCAAAGATCATCACAAGAGACTGACTTCTGAACAGTATAAATCAATTATTCAATATTCTAACCTGAAAAGTCTGTAAGAAACTGGTCCAAAAGGAACTAATATTTTGATTATAAAAACATGTGAAATTTACGGCAAAAGAACAAATGCTAACACCGTTAAAATAAAACCCTTAAGCACTAGATCATTAAGACTGCACTGCTAATGCTTTATGTTTCATTCATAATAGGCGTTGACATATCATGGCCTTGCGCCACATCTATTTCGAGATTCATCATAACTGAGTCTTTTTGATACTTCATATGTCCGATGTGGCGCTTAGGATCGGATGTATGTGATTGTTTAAACGATGGAAAAATTGAGAGTCAGTAGTTGTTTTTTCTAAAATATTTCGCCTTAAATTAAAAATTGGGAAATAAATCAATAAAGCGAAAATATGTTCATCCACAAATGTACAGGAACATACAAACTCAATCCATTTTGAAACGAGAAGACTATTATAAGTTGTAATTTTAAAAGGGAAACAAATTATTTTGCCTGGGTGAAGACATTTCCAAACAATTAAACCATTAATATCAGCAAATTGCTAGTTGCTGCATTAACCATTATTGTTTTTTAAATCAACCATTTCATAACCTTAAAAAGGTCCGCACGTTTCCAAATGCGTCGTGCTGGTATGTTTCTGTATATTTATGTCTGAATTTAACTTAACTGATTCGCACTTAGTCGTCCAATTTTTAAACGTATGTGACATACGTTGAAAAAAGCATGTATGAAACCTTCTTTGCATCTTCTTATCGCCATAATTAAAAACGATTGATCCTTATCGCCAACTCGGAAGCGTAACTGACTCGTTAATTTATGAATCTAAAAAATGAAGCGGCGCCAGTGTGTAACCACCGTCAATTTTGTTAGTATCTTATTTATTTAACCTTATTTGCTGTCAGATGTACAGATTCTAGCTAAAAAACACATTGTCCAGGGTATGACAACTTTTGGTGAAAAATTACAACACTACAGTAATAAACAAGCAAATTCGTTGAATTGATATCCCCCGCCAATATGCTTCTGGACACAAAAGTGTTATATTTGACACTCAAAAAAGCATTTTTTTTTTTACAAAGGGCCATAACTCTTTTATTATCCAATGGTGTACAATGCCATTTGGCGTGCATCATCCTCTTATACATATATATACTCATACCAAGTTTCAATGAAATCCGCCAAAGCACTTCCAAGATATGGCTCCGGACACAAAAGTGCCGGACGGACGGAAGGAAGGAAAGACGGACGGAAGGACGGACAACGCCAAAACAATATCCCTCCGCCCATGGCGTGGATAATTAACAGAAAGTCTTTATAAACGCGTTTACTCAGAGTTGAAAAACTTAATTGATAAGAGCGGGTATAGATTGGCGGTCCTTTTGTTGAAGTCAAAGAACAACAATGGTTTCCACAAATGAAGCAATACCTACTAGCATAGGACCAACGAAGCTTAAACCTCAATTGAATAATTTTACTTATTTTTTATCCTTAATTTGACTCTTGTCAACTTTATTTAACATGTGGATTAGATGTAAGTCATTGGAGCAATAAATAGCTTTCACTGCAAATTAAGAACGGGCGACTTTACCCTCATTGTCAGTGACAATGACCTTACTTTTGCGATTATCACACATTAAAATAATTCAATTAAAATGGCTGCGCCCACGAAAGTCATTTGTTTATTAAGTAACTTAAAACAATTTCGAAATATTTGCATTAACACAGAATGGAGACAGTTACTTTTATCTAAACAAAGAGAGTCATATACTAACTGTGTTAGGTGCTTTGGTTTCACAAGTAAGCTTTTATCTGATAATTGTGTAAATGACATTATCTGTGCTAGACTAAAGCAGACGATTTTTTTGCACGTTAAGTTTTTTAAATAATTACATAACAAGACACAGTGCAGCTGCGCTTAAAATTTTCAGCAAACGCTAACCAATGGCCGTTATTTACTTATATAAGCTAATAGCTCTATTGGACATTAAATATGCTGCAACCCAGGCTTTTTCCGCTCCATTTTGGGAAAACGCCACACTGGAATTTTGGGAATTTCGCGTCGTGAAAACCCCCATTTTGGGAAAAAAATTAATCGCAAAATTGGCTCAATTGGGAAAAATTATCGCATGTAAATTATTTAAAACAGTGTTTCTTATATTTCAAAGAAGCCGTTAACTGGTAAATAACGACTATTTTGATAACTTATTATTAAAATTTTACAAAATTTTATGAACATGTGTGATTAGTGCAGGCTTTTTAATCTGAATTTGGGGAAAAGGCTTGGCCTTTTTGAGGTGAAAAAAAATCGCGGGAAGCGCCGGTTTTTGAGGAAAAAAAGGAAAGTCTTAAATAATCATTAACAAATTTTACAGTTCTTAAAACAAATTCAAGGCAACAGATAATTTAATTATGCAATACTTTCTATTTTCTACACCAGATCAGGTCAACTTATATATTTAAAGGGTAAAAAAAAAAAAAAAAAAAAAATATTTTTTTTGAATTGGGAATTTTTTTTCAATTGGGAAAAAAACAACCAGATTTGCATTGGGAATGGGGCCGAATTTCGGACCCGTGGCATAGGGCGGAAAAAGCCTGCAACCATTTAAATAAGGTGACCCAACCATTTAAATAAGGTGACCCATCAAAGTAAAATTGATTTGTGGGAACATTTATATTGTAATATTCCCTTATTATCTAGCATAGCTTAATTTAAGACCATGGTTCTGGTGATGATGTCACATGCTAGTGTTTTTCCCAGGAGGGCAAAGGGGCATGGCGCATTACTTTCAAAAAGGGCATTTTAGCGCGCAGTTTAGGCAAAAAAGGGCAAAAACGTTCCATGTTATTTGCTCCACGAAGCAGTTGTGGAAAAAATAACATATAAACAAGCAAATTTAATGGTAATAGATGTATTTAACTTACTATGATTTATATTAATATATTTACCTTGCAATGAACATTTAAGTTCCATGCTGTTTCAATAAACTGTACAGCACGACAAACATAATAAAGCAATATATGCATATGAATCTGATTATACACAGATCCACTAACATATAAATGAAACCATGTTTGTCTTATCCCATTTTCTAACAATAATCTCGACAGATGTTTAAAATAACATTGCGAGTAAATTGATCTCTAACAATATGCAAACACTCGTTTCCGTGACATACATCCACCGAGTAGATTACAAATAAATAAATTATGTTGTTGCTATCTAAAACATTTTTATGCATCGTTGATTATCACAGACATTTCATTTATTCCTTCTTAATGTATAATCTCCATCGTTAGTTCGATCGTTTACGACGTTATTTGCCATTTTTGCCGAGTCACAATTTAATTCTGTATAGTCCGCCATGTTGATAAAATGTCAAATGATGTAAGCGACAGGTGCGCATAGCAACGTTAAATCGTATACGCGATTAGTATTTTGTTAAATTGGTATACGTCTCGGTAATTATTTCAATAATTAGATCTAATTATCTTAAAGACGAAATCGATAAAGAATAAATTTGTTTGTGAATTTAAAAGTAATTATGCGTAAAAAAATATGTTTTGATATAACTGAATAATGCATGCAAAGCACAATTGCTACAAGAATAACATCGAGTTTTTCATCAAATGTCTCCGAAGTAATGATTATATCGTGGAGGAGTACACATTGCCGAGCGAAAAGTGCGCTTGGTATAACATAGCCTCCGGCATTATCGATTGATACTGACACGGGGTTATTCACGCATGACTAATTCACAGCTTTGGGGCAGCCAGTAAGACCTAATCGAGCACTGTTATAGATTAAATCTGCTCAATTAAATATAGTCGATTAGACGTTGTGGCCTCTCTAGTAAATCAAGCACAGTCGGAGCGTCACAGACAATCAAGGAAGCTGATTTTGCGGACCAAGTTAGATCGTAAGGCAAATTTCGCGGCAAATTTCGTGGCGAAATTTGCCTTTGAAAAAAAGGGCGCGTGGCGAAATTTGCCTTTAAAAAGGGCAGCGTGGCGATCCGGGAGGGCGGCGTGGCTTTTCGCCACGCTAAAATGGCCTGGGAAAAACACTACATGCCAGTGATTTTTTTTCCCCAAAATTACCGCCGATTTTAGGCTGCGTCCCAATTGCAAAAAATGACGTTTTTTCCCACAAATCTTACCAAAATTTCCCAAAAATGACAAAATTTTCCCAAGAAAGCCAATAAGATTACAATGTCATTTAGCGTTAATTTCGTACCACGATTGCCGATCGAGCTTGTCGAGTCGTCGCCGAACGACAACTGACTTACGTATTGTTCGGGAATGTAGCCAAATACGATTTAACGTTGCTATCCACACATTTCTATATTGCGGAGGATACCGACGATAGTCGATGTATTCCGATTGTTTACGCCTGTTTTTACACACGTTTAAGATGGCGGCAAGCAGACAAGAAATTTGCAATGAGCAGCAAAAATGTTAATAACATTCAAATTAACTACGGATATCATATGGTTATTGGGGAATAATTTCATGCGTGTGTCATTTAACGCAAAATACGACGTTTAAGATAAAAAAACAACAAATATTTATTAGAAATCTTCACAGTGAATGTGCGGAAATCAGTGTTGGGAAATTTGAGTTAGTCTACTCACAAAGTTTAAGCTTTTAATTAAGATGAGTATCGTTCGAAAAGGAAAAGAGACAAACATATTTTGATTTATATGTTATTGGATCTGTGTATAATCAGATTCATATGCATATTCTTCTTTATCATGTTTGTCAAGCTTTACAGTTTGCTAAAATAGCATGGAACTGAGGATGTCAAGTGCAAGATATTGAAAGGTAAACAAATGAAATATATTATTTTAACTCTATTTAATACATCATTTACACAGCAAGAACACTTAAGCGTGTTTGTTAATATTTGCAAATGTTTTCACCTTTATATGATATTGAATTAAAAAAAATGCTGAATTAAATTCATACTCTTAAACTTAGAGGTTATGATTAAATGGTATATTTATTTTTTTTATAGATTATTGCAAGTTTAATATGCATGTGGAAGCATATTAACTAACTTGTATTCATTGTAAGAAGACATTAAAGCAACACTTTATAATATAAAAATGCTGTCAAACATGAACTTAGCAACTTTAATCTGTTTTTATAATCATATTTATAATGTTTCCCAATTTCATGGTTTATCGCGCTATTTTTCCCAATTTCATGGTTTATTGCGCTAATTTTCCTAATCCAAATGACACAGGCTGTAACAAAGAAAAGCAAAAAAAATCACTGCATGCATGCACTCTGAGTATTTTGTTTCTCTATTATAACTGCGCTTGAATATAAATACAGTCACCACTAAAATGAGGAAAACAACATGTATAATTGCATTTCAAAATCTTACTTAAACTGAAATAATCCAAATTTATCCCTATTTCATTCACTTTTTTCCGGTCATCTTCATTAAAGGGATCTTTTCATGCTTTGGTAAATTGACAAAATTGAAAAAAGTTGTTTCAGATTCGCAAATTTTCGTGTTAGTTATGATATTTGTGAGGAAACAGTAATACTGAACATTTACCATGCTTTAATATAGCCATTATATGCATCTTTTGACGATTATAAAACCTAAAAATTATAAAGCGTTGCAACGCGAAACGATTGAATAATTTGGAGAGTTCTGTTTTTGTCGTTAAATTTTGTATAACTACGAAGATTGCTTATATAAGGTATAAAATACGTGACGTATGTGTACTCGGCGGAATAGCTCAGTAGGCTAAAGCGTTTTTACTTCAGGACTCTGGCAGGACTCCAGGGGTTACTGGTTCGAAACCTGCTCCGGGCAATGTTCTTTTCCTTTTTTAATTTTATTCTTGATTTTTTATTGGAGCTTTTACGATCCAATGTTTACATTTATCAATATAAAGCATTTAATGAATAAGTTAAAAAATGCCAATATCTGTGAAAAGGCCCCTTTAAATTTCCACATAAATTGTAAATTGAAGCAGATCACTGCGCTAGTGTATACACAACACTTTCATGGATTTTATTTATTTTTAAGAAAATTCTTTTACTTTTTCCCGATACTCAGAAAATTTTGCATGGAACAATCTGTACACACACAAATAGATGACATTAGTATATACACATGTTCAGTGGGTATACCCTCTCCCGATTTGATGCTTATTTTATCAAATCTTCTTATAGTAACATATATATGCCGAAATTTTATTTTAATAAATTGCGAACGTTCATGTTTTTGCAATTCTTGGGCACTTTTACTTGTCAAAGTTGCTCAAAAGAATATTGACTGATAAAACAGAAACTTGTGAAATTATAAATACCGTACATTTGCGGCCATAAGTCGACCTAAAACCGCTCCCAAAATTGACTTTAAAAGTCAACTCGACTTATGGATGAGGTACTAAATAAAAATACAAAAAATCCATATTTCTGGGCCGTTTTTTAAAGTTAAAAATCTTGGGAGCGGAGGAATGATATGACTGTTTATGGTAAGACCGACTCGTCTTTTTCTTAAATGTCTGCCGATAACAAAATACTCATGTTTACATTGGTTTTTAATTCATTAATCTTCGTTATAAGTCCAAATAAAAACATGTAAAAATAACTTATAAAAATAAATATTAAACATTTGTGACATACTGTAAAGTGGCGAAAATTATACATAGCAATTAGTTGTATTCCGTTGTCTACTAAAAACAATAGAAAATCGAGCCGCGGACACTTGTACCCATTTAAAGTTAATCCGTGTAAATACAAACTTTCAACAGGTGCAGGTGTCTTTATGCCAACAATTATCCCTTCTCGTCCTTTTGACTAAGATCAGAGTGTAAAGCGTAGTGTCGGCATTCTTTTGATCATTGGTCTTTATTGCATCACTCCTAAAATAGTTATCCGATAATGATATGCACAACGGTTCTGCTACAAACTACTTCTGAACAATAAAAAAAAATTACTCGATCGTTGGATACGCCTTTAACCAATCGTTTTTGTTCAACTTCACACGGTTTATTTTTTGATTGTATAAAGGCGTGGTTTCGTTGATTTATTCACAACTGTCCCACAATTAACGCATAATCGTTTCGTAAATAAATAAAAATATCTGCGTGAAGTTTTCATTAATTGTTTGATTATAATGAAATTACGCACTCACCCTGGATTATAAAAAAGTTTGATTGGACACATTAAATACACAATCACTTTGGATTATCTGCTAAATATAAATTAAATAAGATGTTTTTCCAGAATGCAGAAAATATTCCTCGGGTATCGCGTGATTTACGAATATGAATCAGTTGAATAGGGAGCTATGCGAGTGTTGGAAAATTCATGTGTTGATTATTTGTGAGCAAGTTACAATTATTTTGACCATATTATGAATTCGGCGTTCAAGATTTTACCACATGTTCACTTTAATACCACTAACATTTGAATTCAAAAATATCTGCTCATTATATGAACGCTGAAAGTTATTACGTTAAATGGGATATTCGATAATAATTTTGATTTGTGAAAATATGTTTAGTTCTAAATAATGAATGATATGTTATTACCATTTTGAACAATGAAATATATTTTTCACGATAATAAATGATTGAAATTTTGAATGTTTTGTTTTATATTCTTATTATTAGTATCCAAAAAATGTCAACTGCCGGTACAAAAGCCCTCAGAAGCATGACTAAAACGTCACTTAAACTTGTCCGACATATTGAGGAAATTTACCCCTCGACTTATGGCAGAGTCAACGCAAAAAACCGAGTTTTCCTACCCACATTATACCCCTCGACTTATGGCCGAGGTAGACTTATGGCCACGAATGTACAGTAGAAGTTATAAAAAAGTTAAACTACTGTTTCAGTTTGTAAAAATATGTTGAGTAAATTGAATTTTTGAAGTTTTGTTGGCCTAATACCTATTGCAAATGTGTAATCTCGCTTTTTGGATGTGATGTCTCAATACCAGGTAAACAACGCATGTAGTGAATGTTATTTGCAGGTGTGCATGGCATCTGCTTTGCTTGGTGAAACACACTGTAAATAAACAATTTTTGCATGACTATAACCTGAATCAGGGGTTTTCAGCCTTATATACATGTAAGTTGTAACATGGGCCTATTAAAGGCCCCTTCCCAATTGAAAATTTCTTTAAAATCATGCAGTTTTCCCAAAAATCCTAACTTACACCAGCTTTTTCATTTCCCAAAGCAGTAATTTTAGCGAGAATTCTTCCCAAAATGAGCAATTTCTTCCCAAAATCCATAGCCTAGGGCCTCTTCCCAATGAAGCGAGGAAAACCACTGGGAATCAAATAAATCTTTAAAGTGTATTGTTTATGGCAGCATTGTTGGCATTCATTCAGGCACTCTTTTACTTGTTTTCTTATCGGCTCGATACACAGTAATCGTAGGATACTGGTCATCTGTATTCTCGCAGTTATACTTAACATTCAAACACAAATAAAAGCTGAAACAAATGTTTACTTTATCATTTATGGGCTCCTTTGCGAAATAAACTTATTTCTCACTGATATCCTCATCATTTTTTTAGCTCACCTGAGCACAACGTGCTCATGGTGAGCTTTTGTGATCGCCTTTTGTCTGTCGTCCGTCGTGCGTTGTGCGGTGTCAACATTTGACTTGTTAACTCTCTAAAGGCCACATTTATTGTCCAATCTTCATGAAATTTGGTCAGAAGATTGGTCTCATTGATATCTTGGATAATTTCGAGAATGGTTACGTTTGCTTGAAAAACATGGCTGCCAAGGGGCGGGGCATTTTTCCTTATATGGCTTTATATAGCTATATGTAGTAAAATCTTGTTAACACTCTAGAGGCCACATTTATTGTCTGATCCTCATGAAACTTGGTCAGAAGATTTATCCCAATAATATCTTGGACGAGTTCGAAAATGATGCCGGTTGGTTGAAAAACATGGCTGCCAGGGGGCGGGGCATTTTTCCTAATATGGCTATAGTAAAACCTTGTTAACACTCTAGAGGCCACATTTATTTTCCAATCTTCATGGAACTTGCTCAGCAGATTTGTCCCACTAATATCTTGGATGAGTTAAAAAATGGTAACCTTTGCTTGAAAAACATTGCTGCCAGGGGGCGGGGCATTTTTCCTTATATGGCTTTATATGGCTATAGTAAAATCTTGTTAACACTCTAAAGGCCACATTTATTGTCCAATCTTCATGAAACTTGGTCAGAAGATTCATCCCAATAATATCTTGGAAGAGTTCGAAAATGATGCCGGTTGGTTTAAAAACATGGCCGCCAGGGGGCGGGGCTTTTTTCCTTATATGGCTATATATAGTAAAACACTCTAGAGGCCACATTTATCTTCCAATCTTGATGAAAAATGGGTCAGAAGATTTGTCTTAATATTTTGGATGAGTTTGAAAATGGTTACATTTGCTTGAAAAACATGGCCACCAAGGGGCGGGGCATTTTTCCTTACATGGCTATAAAAGGCTATAGTAAAATCTTGTTAACACTCTAGAGGCATCATTTATTGTCCGTTCTTCATGAAACTTGGTCAGAAGATTCATCCCAATAATATCTTGGACTAGTTAAAAAATGATGCTGGTTGGTTGAAAAACATGGCTGCCAGGGGGTGGGGCATTTTTCCTTATATGGCTATAGTAAAACCTTGTTAACACTCTAGAGGCCACATTTATTTTCCGATCTTCGTGAAACTTGGTCAGAAGATTTGTCTCAATAATATCTTGTTATCTCAGGTGAACGACTTTGGGCCTTTCAGGCCCTCTTGTTTTAAATATAGTGTTAATAGTGCGGGTGAGACAGTTCAGTCACAATAGTATCCCCTGTTGCGGTGTGTGACACCATATTGGTATTCTCACGGTAAGAAGGTCAATAGGTTGTATGTTACTTAATCAAAGTCAAATCAAAGTTTGCTTATAATATCGGACTAGAAGCTTAAATTTTGCAAAAGAAAAATCTTTGATAAAACATTTAACTTTATATTAACATGCACATTAATAATTCAACCCTCCTATGAACTGCACGCACATTACAGTCATAATACCACTTCTCTGGACAATGGATGAACATAAAGGTGCCTTCCCTTCTAAGCAATATAACGTTTGTAACATGCGTAACTAACAATGGCTGGAGCTTGTAAAATTTGCTAACTGACGAGGCTCAGGAAAAGGGAAAGTGGAAGCAGACAAAGTGTAAACAAGTTGAAAATGTGGTAAAACTGTGAAAATTTAATGAAATAGTTGTTAACAATTAAAAAACACACAAATTGATCATACCGGTACCTTTAATTGCTATTACTCTACCTGTACCGATAAAAATCGATCATCATCTACAATAATTAGGAGACAAACACCATATTGACCCCCATAAATGACCCGTAAATCGTTTACACATTGAACTGATTAGTGTGTGCGTGTTTTGATTTATCGTTATTCAAATGCAAACATCACTTGTTAATACATTTACAATTGTAAATGATGTTTGAGCACTTTACATAGTTATTCATGTGTGTAAGTATGTTTTTGTTTGTCCTGTAAAATGTAAATGTACTTTTGTAAATGATGTTTGAACACTTTACATAGTTATTTATGTGTATAATTATGTATGTGTTTGTATTGTACTGATGCACTTTGACTATAATTTGTTAACTTGAATATGTGAATGGTCAAAGGAATTTTGCCGATGTTCCAATAAAAACTTGAAAACTTAAAACTTGGATCAAAGCTGATAAGTGTCGCTGCAAGATGATTGGAAATACAAGCGCCACTGTGAAATTTAGTTTGAAATCCAGGCACTGTGTGGCTGCTATGCTAAAACAGCCTGTGGAAAAGCCTGATTTTACATAAATGTATACTGTAGTTTATGCTGCAACAAACAACCAATCTGCAATTTTGGTTTTGTAAGCTAACTAACTCCCAATCGCCAACAGTTAGTATACTGTTCCAGAGATTTCTGAAAGCACTGACAGGGGGTTTTCAGCACTGTCTGCGCTTCCGAAAAACGGAGGCACTCCCAAAGCAAACGGACCCGATCCCAAACCGAAATTATAAAAAAAATCCCAATTTCCAAAAAAAAAATAATTTTTTTTTCTTTTTTTTTTTTTTTTTAAGAATGAAGTGTCTTATAACTTGTGTGACTAACCAGTGTTTGTTTTGGTAAAAAATATCTGCTTTAAGTTTTGACTGTTCAGTTCTTATCTCAGAGTGTAACAGTATTAAACTGAAAAACAAAACTGCAGTACTTGAATAAATGTTGAACATGCCCAATATGCATCTGTTTATATAAAGAAGACAAAATAACAAATAAAAACAAATTTATTTGTTAAGCCACTGAATTATTAAAGCATGATAAATTCACATGTTTTTCCCAAATGAGCCGTTTCCTCGAAGCAAAAATTCCCAAAATGGCCGATTTTGTCGATAAAAAATTCCCAATTTGGTCAGACTCCTTTTCCCAAAATAGGCAGAAAAACCCCTGACTGAAATAACTGATGAAACTTAAGTAACAAAAATATAGTGTATACATTTTAAGCTCCCTTGAGTATGTTTCTTTATTGTTTGCAACACACAATCTCGTCATATTTGGCAGATGGGTGTATTCAACTTGTTAAAGCTGAACAGCTTTTCAACTTATTAAAGTTGATTATCTGTTTAAATCAAATATATTTGGATTTGGAAAAAATATGTTTTCTTGTCTTAAATTTTGAAATAAATGAATTTATGATATTTAGGTACACAAAAATGTAATCAAAATAATTCAATTAAAACTTCACTCATGTCTTCTGAATGATCACGTTAGGTCATCAAACAACTGGATTGTTTTGTTAGGTCATCGACGAAGGCCCAGAACTCTGAGCTGCCATTTAACAAAATTAGTCCCCTTTTTGTATTAAGGAAATTCAAGTAAGTGTTTGCATGCAACAACTTCTATCTCAAGCTTACATGTGGGCCAAGCTAGGGGTGATTTAAAATTGGGGGTCATTTGGGTAAAGGTCACTATTGCTAAACATAGATTTAAACTTTAGTAAAAATGGATATAATGTGCTGAAAGTTTGTGTATGTATGTTACAGGCTGAATTGCATTTGAGACCAGTGGGGTCAAGATCACAGTAGATCACTGTTACTTAAAACAGAAAAAGTGTTTCTGCTCGTTAACTTTAATTTGAACAGAGGTATAATGCTGTAATTTTCCATGTAGATAGCTTCCATGCTGAAATAGGGTGGGATTACATTCGGACCACTTGGGTTTAGATTATTGTTATTTAAAATAACAGCTTTGTTTAAAACTTAATTGCACTAAATTAATTGGTAAATAATTGAAAATCTAGTTTCTTTGGAGGGTCCAATTTTTTGTTTTAATTTTAACAAATCATCCTTAAATTTACATAAACTTGATAACTTCTGCATGTATTCCATTTCAAATATATCTTTGTGGTCATAAACTTGATAAATGCTGCGTGTTTTCCGTTTCAAATATATCTTTGGTGTCACAACATCCGGGCACTGGCAAAAAATGTACATTATACCATGATAATAGCACATAAATAGTGGACACTGTTTTGGGACAGCATTTGTTTTCATGTTTCAAATGCTTTGCAGATTCTCTGTGCCATGGAGAGTATGAATACAAAGATCCTGCTTCAGAAGAGGACATGTAAGTAAAATGGATGAAATAACTGTTATCTCTATAATATCATGTACAACTGTGAATTAAAAATAAATAAAAATAATTATGAATAAATTAGAAATTAACAATTATTAATTTATTAACCAGGTTTTCTAAAGGAAAAAACTGCAGGTTATTAGATTGGGGAATGTCGGCGGGCTTGCGGATGGGCAGGCGGCTGGCGGAACAAGGTTGTCTGGGCCATAACTTAGACGGTGTGTCGCGCGAAAGAATTATTTCGATATCTCCAAGGTCAAGGTCACAATTTGAGTTCAAAGGTCAAAAATAGCCATAAATGAGCTTGTCAGGGCCATAACTATGTCATTCATTGTGAGATTTTATAATCATTTGGCACATTTGTTCACCATCATTGGACGGTGTGTCGTGCGAAAGAATTACGTCAGTATCTCCAAGGTCAAGGTCGCCACAACTAAAAATAGATTGATTTTGAAACAAGGGGGGTAACTATGAACAATCAGTAACAATGCACATTTTGATTTTGAGTTGTCTCTCTTTATCAGACTTTTTTTCTTCAAATTGAAATCAAGGTCGCCACAAGTAAAAATAGATTGAATTTTACACAAGGAGGGAAACAATGCACATTTTGAATTGTCTCCCTTTATCAGACTTTTTTTTCAAAATGAAAACCTGGTTTTGTGACAATTTTGCCCTTTGTTGAATCAATAATTAATATAGTTATAATATGTCAACTACATGCACTAACATGCATACATATTTTAGGGATTCATGTGTGTTCCAAGTTGAGATACAGAATTTTCCATTTTCTGTTGACAATTGTCATTTTCAACATAGAATTTCTTGTTATATGATGAAAGTTGGACAAAAATATCATATTTCCTTTGGATGAATTCAGCACTTTAAAACTGTAGATTTTATACAATCTGATATCCATTTCAGAATGTTCTGTCCATAATAATAACAACTGGTAAATTTCTTCAGCATACTAAGGAGACATGTCTAAATTTGGATACCTGACCAGCAGATCTGTTATAGCCTTAATGATGTGCTGATCTTTCCAGAGTCAACATCACGTATGTGGACAAAAGTGGCAAGAGAATTCCAGTGCAAGGCAAGGTTGGAGACAATGTCATGTATCTGGCTCATAGATATGGGATTGAACTAGAAGGTATTATTCCTATCTCCTTGTTAACACTCTAGAGGACACATTTATTGTCCAACCATCATGAAACTTAGTCAGACGATTTGTTTCAATGATATTGTGGACAATTTCGAAAATGGTCCCGTTTGGTTGAAAAACATGGCCGCCAGGGAGCGGGGCATTTTTCCTTATATGGCTTTATATGTTGATATTAAAACCTTGTTAACACACTAGAGGCCACATTTATTGTCCAATCTTCATGAAACTTGGTCAGAAGATTTGTCCCAATGATATCTTGGACAATTTCGAAAATGGTTCCGGTTGGTTGAAAAACATGGCTGCCAGTGGGCGGGGCATTTTTCCTTATATGGCGTCAGTAAATAATTGCTAGTTAAACACAGATCTTAAAGTCAGGTTTATTGTCTTTATGAAATTTGGTGAGAACAATTGTTTTAATTATATATTGGAAGAGTTTGAAAATGGTTCCGGTCTGCTGAAAAACACCACAATCATGTAATTTATCTTTTATTACACTGATATTATGCTTAATTTTAGTAATAAACATTAAATAACTTGTATCAACAATTAAACTTTAACACTGTCCACTCAGTAGCAAAGGGCTACATATAACCAGTAACTGGCAGGCTGTTCAGGTTTATGCTCTTTGCTGCTCATCAGAATGGTAGGATTGAAATGAAGCTATTAAATTATGAATATTTTAAAGAAAGGACTTTATTTTAATTTAATTTTCTAATGGACTTCAAAACTGTCAAATGTCTATATGAAGGGGAAGGGGTAAGTGGCTCATTTCTTGCTGATGCTGGTATTTCTGTGCCTGATTCAGGAGCATGTGAGGCGTCGCTAGCTTGCTCCACATGCCACGTGTACGTACATGAGGACTTCTGTGACAGGCTGCAGGAACCCAAAGAAGAGTATGAACAGAGTGATTAACACTTATATGTGCTTGTCAAAATGACTCAAATAGACATTGATATAGTATGCTTTCAATTTGTTGCCCAACTGTTCACAGAATAGTTTCAGCAATGATACTTTTTCATTTTTTGTCATCAATATCATTTCTCTTAAACTTTTAATACTAATCCTACATGTATTTTATTGAAACACTGCGTACTGTTATTCCTATAAGTTTTCGGACACCTTCAGTTGTATCGTTAATTTTTCCTGCCAAACTACAAAATAAAGGCATTATAATTCATAGGACAGCCATTTACTAAGTTGCTGACCTAATATAGTGAGGCATTCTAGCAGCCATGCTTTTTCAGATGTTTGCTATTTTTTGCTTTGTCTTCACTTGATCGGACAGCACTATACATTTAAGTCATGCTCTATAAAAAACAGGGTTTAATGCATGTGCAGTCCGTACAGGCTAATCAGAGACAACACTTTCTGCTTAAACTTGATTTTTGCTGAGAAGAGACTTTTTTTAAACAAAAAATATCTAAAAGCTGAGATCGTTACCCCTGCAGACTGCACAGACTAATCTGGGAAGACACTTTACGCACAGACTAATCTGGGAAGACACTTTACGCACAGACTAATCTGGGAAGACACTTTACACACAGACTAATCTGGGAAGACACTTTACGCACAGACTAATCTGGGAAGACACTTTACACACAGACTAATCTGGGAAGACACTTTACGCACAGACTAATCTGGAAAGACACTTTACGCACAGACTAATCTGGGAAGACACTTTACGCACAGACTTATCTGGAAAGACACTTTACACACAGACTAATCTGGGAAGACACTTTACACACAGACTTATCTGGAAAGACACTTTACACACAGACTAATCTGGGAAGACACTTTACGCACAGACTAATCTGGGAAGACACTTTACGCACAGACTAATCTGGGAAGACACTTTACGCACAGACTTATCTGGAAAGACACTTTACGCACAGACTAATCTGGGAAGACACTTTACGCACAGACTAATCTGGAAAGACACTTTACGCACAGACTAATCTGGAAAGACACTTTACGCACATGCATTACCTTTCTCACAGAGCGAGGCTCAACTATAATTGATAATTGTGATCTCTTTCAGTTTCTCAGATTACAAATATTTTAATATGGTTATACTTATGCAGGGAAGATGACATGCTGGACATGGCACCATTTCTCAAAGAAAACTCCAGATTAGGTATGGGTTAAATTGATATTGTACGTTAATCACATTACTAATGTTTTGTTGGTTAATTGCTTTGTTTTTGAATTTTTAGGCCTTTTTTTTTTATCACGGAAACAAACAAATTTTATGATTAAATTCCAATAATGTTGAAGTTTAGCTTTTTGTGAAGTAAATATCAGAGATTCCACATTTCTGAATACAAACTTTGATATCAATAAAAAGCATGCAGAAGTGTTAACCCTTTCCCACTCAGAAGCAAAATATGGCTATGTACAAACAGCATAAAAGTTAAAAACAGAACAGCCTGCGAATAACTCGTAGTCTGTTTAGGTTTTATGTTGTTTGCTGCTCATCAGTATCTAAGGGTTGGAAATGAAGCCTTTAAAAGTTGAATCTAGTAAGAAAGGTCTTTAATTATATTAAACTGTCTGAGGGACTACAAATGTGTCAAAATACGTATCTAAGTGGTAAAGAGTAGTAAAAAACTATCCTGAAAAAAGGGACTACAAATGTGTATCTAAGTGGTAAAGTGTTAACTATCCTGAAAGTAGTTAACATCAATCTGCAGATAAGAGTCTTTTGTTGTCTGAATACAAAATTTGAAATTAAGGTTAGTATGATTGGCAAGTGTTAACCTCAAAATATTGTTCAATATGCCAAATACAAAATCACTGAAATTAAACAACTTCTTCTGCAGGTTGCCAGATAACACTGAGTAAAGCTCTGGAAGGTATTGAAGTCACGTTGCCTCAGGCAACCCGTAACTTCTACGTGGATGGACATGTACCACAACCACACTGACAGCCGAGCACTGTAGTTACCAACCTATTTCTAGACTTATGAATAATGAGGCATAATCTGGGAAATCTGGGCTAAATGCATGTGCGTAAAGTATCGTCTCAGATTAGCCTGTGTTGTCTGCTCAGGCTAATTAGGGACAACACTTTCCACCTTAGCTGGATTTTTAGCTCCGCTGTTTTCGGAGAAAACCTGAGCTATTGTCTTAGCCAGCTCGTCGTCCGCCGTCTGCCGTCCGCCGTAGGCGTCATGCTATAACCTTAACATTGGCCATAACTTTTTAAATATTAAAGATAGCAACTTGATATTTGGCATGCATGTGTATCTCATGGAGCTGCACATTTTGAGTGGTAAAATTTCAAGGTGAACATCATCCTTCAAGGTCTAGGGTCGAAAAAACAAAGTCAAGGGAAGTAATAAGCTTTAAATGGACATAGTCATCTGACCTGTCCATGTATATATCTTTGTTAAATAAATCAAAGCGGCATTGTGTTTCTGACAAACACATTGTGATAAAAGATCAACGTCAAGGTCACCCTTCAAGGTCTACGGTAAAAAATACACATTTAAGGGAAGTAATAAGCTTTAAAGGGAGATAATTATTCAATATTGAACATAGCCACTTTATATACCGGTATTTAGCATGCATTTGTATCTCATGGAGATGCACATTTTGAGTGGTGAATCTACAGTCACGGTAGTGGCTTTTAATTATTTGCTACTAAAAATAGAGATTTGTTAGAGACAATTATTTTCAAGGGAAGTAATTTATATAATTATAAATCTCATATTATATATTTCCTTACCAAGAATTGAAGTTCTTTTCACAGTTACTGTACAGATTTTTTTATTTTGATTATTTATAACTCAAATGATTGATTTGTCAAAGTTTTGTTTTAAATGATATAATTATCATTTCTTTCATGTACTTAGTTGTTAATAGTAGTGTTCATTACATACCTGTGGACTTATGTCCATAGATACATGATGAATTCTGGCTATGATCTCTTTGATTAACCACAGGCCTTGGTTGTCAGTGATGTCTGATTTGGTCATAATTTTTGACTGTCTACAGACCCCCCCCCTCAAGCCCCGGTTGGATTGGACAAAATCCAAGGGAAGTAATAAGCTTTAAAGGGAGATGATTTCTATACCTGCCAAATGATAAATAGAAATTAGGGGGCATTGTGTTTCTGACGAACACATCTCTTGTTGGGTCACTAGGTCAAAGGTCAAGGTCACTATGACCTCTAAAAAAAACAAAAACAATTTCTGACAAACTTTCGCAGCCGAGCGTGGCACCCGTTATGCGGTGCTCTTGTTGTTAAGAGAGACTTCCTTTTTTAAACAATTCCATAAAAGCAAACTGCTCAGGCGTATCTGATACAGCACTTTCAGCACATGCATGAATCCCAAATCTCCCAGTATTAGGCTCAATGAATGATTGATAGACACCTGATAAAGAAAACCCCACTGTTTCCATATATATATGTTGGGAAAATCAATGATGCTTATGCCATGGTTCAATGCTTAGTGGGGGCTATTTGATATGATGTCCACATAGCTATCAAGAAAAATGGGCTCAGATACTTTTATTTTAATTACCAAAAATTGGATCATATTTACATTGTCCCTCAGAACAAGACATTTTTTTAAAGTAGTGATTATTAATTTAATACTAGAGTGAAGTCTAAGAATTGGTTGGTGAATGTTTGTGAGTATCGTTATTATCTATGGTTCAAGATCAACCCGTGTTTCAATGGGACATTGATTGAAGTGCTGGGCTTCACGTACACCTGTGTCTTCATATGTCCACACAGTCATCAGTGTATACCTGTGTACTTATTGCTTGCAGATGGACACAGCATATACTCTGCATCAGTTGTCTTGCGGCAACATTTCACCTGCAGTATTTAATATCACATCCAGCTTGTGTTTTCAGCTACCGGTATTATTCTTGTGATATTCTGTTTGTGTATGAGATTAAACAATCATTTTGTACATGTATTTGGTATTTTCGTCCCCTACCGGTGAATCCCGAGGGAACTTATGGTAGTCACTCCGTCTGTCTATCAGTCAGTCAGTCAGTCTGCCTGTCACACTTTTCTTGATCCTGCAATAACTTTAAAAGTTCTTCATATTTTTTCATGAAACTTCAAACATGGATAGATGGCAATATGGAGATTATGCACGTCATTTCATTTTGTTCCTATGTCAAGAATTCTGGTTGCTATGGCAACAAATAATAAAAATAAAAAATTCAGACAATAGTGGAGTTTCACTGATAGAGGACAATATTGCTTGGCAATCTCTTGTTTGTTCATATTGTATTTGAATATTTGAAATGTCCCCTTCATTTAAGATGTTTAAATGTATCTACTGTACAATTTAGTCTTTACTGTTTCGTCTGTCATATCCCCGAGTTCAAACAATACCGTGCTTTTATTTTAGGATACAAATCAATAATTGTGGTTAGAATTTTAAAACTTGAATTGAGCTTAGTCTTATGAAACATAAGGTGGAAAATTAACCACAATACATTTATATTCAGTTGATAAAATTACAGCCAAGGCAACGCATGTATATTAGTCTGTTTTGGGCATATTTATTGAAACTGTGGTGATATTCAGCAAAATTTTATAATATCATTTAAGTCTGTTTTTTGGTATTCTTATTGAAACTGTGGTGCTTTTGAGCACGATTTAATAATATAATCATGAAAATAAAAGAAATAGTTATAATGTATTAAGTTCAATGAAGGTTTTTGATTTTCTATTACATGTAACTATGAAATATTGTGACTCGACAGATGAGCAGTATACTAATGGGATATTCAGTCTCAGAGACAAGAAATATGTTTGAAAAAGATATACAGCGTTGATTGTGGTTGGTGTTTATGAACGATCAAAAGTTATATCAATGGGATCAAAAATAGTGAATGCCTTTTTTCTGCTCAGTTCTTAGCTGCATCACACGCAAATCAATTACGGGGTGTTGCACCAGATTTTGTGGCTTATTTCGCTTTATTAGATATTTATACTCCGATTTCTATATTAACAGAATAGAAAAACACATGAAACATGAAAACAAATGAAAGCATATAGGTCAGCCAGAAACCCTAAAACCTTATTTGATACCATTATTTATAGTATCGTGAATCATCTTGCTCATGCTTAATAAATTGGTCAAAATGGATAAATGTTTCTAATTAAATTAATCAAAATTGGTCCTTATCATGCATTTGTTGAAAACACATTAAAAATCTATGATTGACATATCATAATTATATCGCCGTATATCTTTATTTAGTATCTTTTTGATCAAAATAAACCTCAAGTGCACATAGTTTACGGGATAGCGTTTATATAACCATTTCTGTAACTGATCGCAAACTGACCTTTATACCTTGCGGGTTGGTATGCACTGAATGGATGCGAGGTAACAATTCCTCTGTTGTAATAACGGCTTGTTACAAGCTTAAAACATTTACGTTTTTCAATTTATAAAACAATTTTTAATATTTACTTCAAAGCGTGCATGAGGCTACTGAACAACAATATGATATAAAAAATTTGAGTGCACAGAATGCAATATCATAGTAATCATTAAATATGAGAACACAGCCTCTAAGTACAAACGCTGTCATTCTTCTTAATGTAAAGGGGCACACACTCTGTTTTGATGTTGAGAATTGAGTGTGAAACTGCTCTATCACTCAAACCTTATCATTAGAGATACAAGTGTTTCATGCTGAATACGCAGTTAACATCGTTGCTAAACAAACTGTAGTATCCATTTTGATCACTTTTACTTCCCAAAAATAGAAAGTGGATGGAATAACATATTAATGTTAATGTGAAATCTGTTTGTAGATTTTCACGTTTTCTACTGCGAAAAGTTTCCGGCCTACCAGCGGGAAATTTTATATTCAAATTGATTGGTCGCTTACAAAGGTCAGACTAAGGTGAAAAGCAGGCATATACAGCTACGCCACAAAAAGCACTGGTCAAACAAACCAGATATGTGAAAATATGTTTTGTTAAGTTGGTATCATTGCAATGAATTAACGATCATACCCGTTGTTATTGTCAACATAAAAGTCTACCGACTGTTTAATAAGATGAATAAGCATAAACTGAACAGATTCTTTCTTTTTTGGTTAATAGGTTGCTGCATGAATTTTTGAGTGATGCTGTGATCTTCGAGAATGTTGTTGAACAATCACATTTATAAATATGATTTGTTTGTATAAGGCAAATCCTGGTTTGATGTCTATGCTTGTTGTATTGAATATGTATTTAAAGAAATATTACAATTTGAAAAACACTTTGTTTTGTGATTTTTGCAAAATAATTTATTATCTTTACAGATACATATGTTCTCACCTTAACAACAATGTCCAAAACTCAAAATCACTATGTTCAAATGAATTAAGAAGCAAGGTTGACAAAAACATTTTTCAATTGTAATTGAAATGGAAGACATTATTTTACTGGTATTTCCCAGACCATGGTTTAAATTATCTTTTGCAAATGGGCACAAGGTGGGAATTTGGAAACAAGACAAGAGGGCAATGATGGCCCTAAAGCATTGAATAGAAGTACAGAAATTGTAACACACTTGACCTGTGAACTAATTCTTGACTTATCTAAAACCGTATTTTTGAATTGCTTTCATGTTGTTTAGATACACATTCTGACCATGTGTTCTCAATACATGTATTAAGTTATACATGTGGCCTTAGAGAGGTACCAGTAAGTAAGATAAAGATTGTCAAAGATTTGACCTGCTGAACTAGCTTTTTGATGCATGTGACTGAGATTTAAACTCGGACCTGATATTGTTAACTCTTACAGTGCTGAAACCGAATTTTGAAGGCCTTTGCAAACAGTTTGGATCCAGATGAGACGCCACAGAAAGTGGCTCCTCATCAAGATCCAAACTGTTTGCTATTCTGATAGTATTCTTTGAAAAAAAATCGAAGAGAATGGTAATTTAAGAGATTCAGCAGACAACATTTTAGCAGACGACAAATTTCCCAGCATGCAAAGGGTTAAGAAAAAACATTCTGACAAAGTTCAGTCAAGATTGTCTCACTGTTGCTTCTGTAGTGGAAACAAGAACAAGGTTTTTCTAAGATTTGCCCTGGTGACCTTGTGTTTTGAAGCACGTGATCCAAATTCAATCTCAGCCTATATATTGTCAAGTTATTCTGACCAGGTTTCATCAAGATTGCATCTTAAATATGGCTAGTGTGATAACAAGGTTTTTCTTAGATTCGACCTGGTGATAGTTCTTGGAAGAACATGACCCTGATTGGAACTCGGCCAAGACAATCATTCTGACCAAGTTTCATAAATGAATAGTGAATATTAGCTTTTCTGAGATGTAACCTGATAACCTCGTTGACGCACATCAGCCAGATTTGAACTCGTGCGTAATATTTTCAGGATAAACATTTAAAATAAGTTTCATCCTGATTGGATGAAAAATGTGTCCTCTAGAAGGACCCCTTCATGCTCAGGTGAGCTTATAAAACAAGGTGTAACTAAACACAGGCACTTTGGTTTGATGCTTTCACTCTTTCCTGGTAATATGAAGTGTGCACCCTGTCAATTGCTACAATTGAACGCTGGGGACAAAGAAATACGCAAAAAAGTGTGCACACATAAGTATAAATTCAGGCGCCAAACTTAATGATTGTGACAAAAATCTACACATGTAATTTTGGTTCGCCTTTGTAGCAAAACAAGTTTGTTTAATACATGTGTCAAAGTTCACTGAACTTCAAAATTATCTTTTGTTTGGAAATTATCATTTAAAAGTGACTTCACAAATATTCAAACATGCAAACAATTATTCTTACAAATCAACTAAGAACAAAAAATGACTAAGCATTGAATAATTAAGTATATTGCAGAATCACAGAGAAACAAATGGCAACTCTTTATCACAAACTATTAAAACATACTTCCTTAAAAATTAAACATTCAAATCATCAGTTTTGTTTGTTGCAAATTCTGAATGATTGAAAACAATCCAACAATCGTATCAACAGACACTACAAGGGTAAATAACAACTGTACTATCCTTTTCAAAGAGGGATGCATAATCATCTGCGATGAGTATTTGACTATCATTCACTGGATCTTTATAAGAACAATTCTGCTTATGTAGCTGCCTTGGTAATTCGTTAAAATGAGTTCACAGGGCCAATCATAATCACATGGCTAATTTGTTAATTGACAGAGTTCATATGCCCTCTCATTCACCAGCCCTCCCTCGTCCATGCAGGCGCGTACCCAGGCCTCTGTCACTATGTGGAATTTGCGTGCTCGACTGCGTCTCTCAAGTTTGATTTCTGGAACACGACTGGTATCTCTGAAAGATAAACATTCTTGAATAAAGAAATATATAAGAATATTACTATTTTTGTATGAATATATTCACATGTTTGTACATTCGATGCTGACTTGTCATTTATGTTGAATTAACTCTGAAATAAGTTTGATAATTAATAAATATCATGCAAAAACTTGATGCAGTAATCATCTGGTGTCGACCATGACAAGTTGACAAAAATGTTGGTGATTACTTAATGGGAAACAGCTAATGATTATCTCATGCAAATAGTAACATGCACACCTGATAACCACCAAACCCCTTCTTGTATCATCAATACACATAAAAATCATCATATATTTATTTATACAGAACAAGACTGCTCCGTGATCTGTTGTATGTCCAGAAGCATATTCTTGTCTGGGGAACAAAACTACATGACCTTTAACCTTGAATTGTGACCTTGACTTTTCACCTTGAAGCATGGGGGTGTACACATTGTCTTATCATAGGGAATGATAATCCAAATTGATATGAAAATCCTCTCAGGCATCAAAAAGTAGCAGAACTGAAGACAAAAAGACATACCAATCAAATAAACCCAGACAGCCCACAGATGTTTGGTGCGTTACTTTGTGGGCTCATGAAAAAACATTACTGTAGCAACAATTTTCACTCACATTCAAGTGAACAAGTGATTATCCTACAGAAAGTCTATAGCGCCCACCTGGTGTCCACCATGACATGGGTGAGGTCAGGAGAGAGGGTAGTTGAGATCTCGGCACCAAAGTACCGTAACTCCAGGGTGAGGAAGTCCAGGGAGCTGTCCTTGATGTGGGTACTAGCTTCTCCCACCACAGCATTGCTGTCCATGTACAGTCTGCAATATGAATAAATGAGTAGTCAATAACATACAAATATTCTGTATCCACTTTGTAGTCATTGATATAAGCAAGCTCAAATTATGTTTTATTAAAAAATATAACATTCTAACAGCTTGTATCTTGATCAAGACAAATCTGTAGTGTTCTGTTGTTTTTTTTCATAATTATTTGTCATAATCCTAATCCATACAAATCATTATTCAGGTACAAATCCTAAATATTTGCTTTTTAGATGAAAAAGGTTAAATTAAAGTGATTTACTGAATCAAAACTGAACATGTATACTAGTATACTACAATGTTTCCTCTTGTTTTAGTTATCGGGTTTATTACATAATAATTGCTCACCCCGATTGACTGACCTGATATTTAACATATATTTAGAAATTTTCATTTATTATGACTCCCATTCCACAAATATCATGACACAAAGAGTGCCAAACTGTCATAAGATACGCCTGTTCGAAGGTTTTGGACACCATGCTCAATGCTTGAAATGCACTTAGTGACCTCGTTTTTGACCCGGCATGACCCATATTCGAACTTGACCTACATATCATCTAGACACAACTTCTGACCAAATTAGGTGAAGATCAGATGAAAACTACTTCAATTAGAGAGCGGACACCATGCTAAATGCTTGAAATGCACTAAGTAACCTTGTGACCTAGTTTTTGACCCGGCATGACCCATATTTGAACTTGACCTACATATCATCTAGACACATTTTCTGACCAAACTTGGTGAAGATCAGGTGAAAACTACTTCAATAAGAGAGCGGAGACCATGCTTAATCCTTGAAATGCACTAAGTGACCCCGTGACCTAGTTTTTGACCCAGCATGACCCATATTCGAACTTGACCTAGATATTGTCTAGACACAATTTCTGACCAAGTTTGGTGAAGATCGGATGAAAACTATTTGAATTAGAGAGTGAACACTGCTGTGGACGCCGCCCACCAAGGGTGAAACTATAATACGTCCCGTTTTAAAAAACGGGCGTATAAAAAAACGACCTGTGAAGTCCATAGGTTATCGAACCTTACTTGGAAAAAGCCAAATGGATACAAAATCCACAATCTGCTTAAGACATTCATGGTGGTGACATGTTAAATATGGATAAAACCCAGTACAAATGATGGAACTTATGGGGCTCAAACCTCACAATGGTTTGCCACAATTCGCTTTCCCGGCCAGTATTCCAAGCTTTGCAAAATAAATGCTTCATCCAACACTTACTTAGTATTGTCTATTAATCATAGCTTGTCCAGGCCCCGTGTTCACAAAACGATTTTGCAATCGAAAATCGATTTTAACTGACATCGATTTTCATTTTGCCTATCATCTACAATGGAAATCCATTTTCAATGACAATCAAAATCGATTTTCGATTGCAAAAAATGTTTTGTGAACACGGGGCCAGAATGAAATTTTCATTGGCAAAGCCAGTTCACATGCGGATCGTTTTCTATATAAGGTCAGTTACTTTAAAAAATAAAATGATGTCACACAAGGTAAACAAGATTACAATATAGCGAACTTTCCTCACTTTTAAACCTTTAAGGAGACAAAATGGTACTTGGTAAGATAAATGTGTTACATGGCTTCTTACCGACCTCCCAAGCTACAGTCTCACCCAATATCAATTTACATAGAACATTCAACACCATACACTACAGGGTCAGTAATGCTTGATCATTGTCGGCTCAGGTACCACTTACATGTAACCCAGGTACTGAAAATATACTAACACGTACCCAGCCAATTATGACTGTACCTCAGTTTTAATCCAGCCAAAAATTCAATGGTGTAAAACGTTCTATGGAATACGAAACAAAATTTTCTTTGAACAAAATCTGCCTCAACATGAGTAGGAGTTTTGATAATCAATGGGCTATCATAAAGAATACTGACATAAATATGACATTATTTGAAAACAAGAATATCAGTGAAACTGATGGATGCTCCCCGATGATGTGCTTTGTCAATCTATGTGTTAATAACCACCTAAAAAAATCTATAATCAGCCTCGGTGATCTTCACCTTGACCCCAGTGACCTCAAACCTCATCAAAAGATAGAGGTTTATGCAAGGTACCTACATGCCAAATATGTAAGAGATCGGTAAAATAGTGAAGGCGCTATGAGAAACGGTAGCAAAAATGTGACGGCAGAAAGTCTATTATTAGCCTCTGTGACCTCGACCTTGACCCCAGTGACCTCAAACCTCATCAAAAAGTAGAGGTCCATGCAAGGTACCTACATGCCAAATATGAAAGCGATTGGTAAAGTATTGAAGGCGCTATGAGAAACGGTAACAAAAATGTGACGGAAGGAAGTGTATTACTAGCCTCGGTGACCTCGACCTTGACCCTAGTGACCTCAAACCTAATCAAAAGGTAGAGGTCCATGCAAGGTACCTACATGCCAAATATGAAAGCGATTGGTAAAGTATTGAAGGCGCTATGAGAAACGGTAGCAAAAGTGTGACGGAAGGAAGTGTATAACTAGCCTCAGTGACCTCGACCTTGACCCCTGCAGTGACCTCAAACCTCATCAAAAGGTAGAGGTCCATGCAAGGTACCTACATGCCAAATATGAAAGCGATTGGTTAAGTATTGAAGGCGCTATGAGAAACGGTAGGAAAAGTGTGAATGAAGGAAGTGTATAACTATCCTCGGTGACCTTGACCCCAGTGACCTCAAACCTCATCAAAAGGTAGAGTTCCATGCAAGGTACCTACATGCCAAATATGACAGTGATTGGTAAAGTATTGAAGGCCCTATGAGAAACAGTAGCAAAAGTGTGACGGAAGGAAATGTATTATTAGCCTCGATGACCTTGACCTTGACCCCAGTGACCTCAAACCTCATCAAATATAGAGGTCCATGTAAGGTACCTACATGCCAAATATGAAAGCAATTGGTAAAGTATTGAAGGCGCTATGAGAAACGGTAGCAAAAAATGTGACAGAAAGAAGTGTATTATTAGCCTCAGTGACATTGACCTTGACCCCAGTGACCTCAAACCTCATCAAAAGGTAGAGGTTCATGCAAGGTACCTACATGCCAAATATGAAAGCAATTGGTAAAGTATTGAAGGCGCTATGAGAAACGGTAGCAAAAGTGTGACGGAAGGAAGGAAGTAAGGAGTAACAGAACTACAAACTGGCAACTATGTGCTCCGCCGAAAATATTTTTGGGGAGCATAAAAAAGCACACAACCACCAATTTAACGTTAGAAATCTGGGATATGCTTCAGTTTATTTTCTGTAGCTGGGGTACATTTAAGAATACTTAAGATTACCCGAGGTACATTAAAGTATATGTAAGAGTACCAGGGGTACATTTAAGTATATTCAAGATTACCCAAGGTACATTGAAGTATACATAAGAGCACTCAGGGTACATTTTAGTATACTTAATAGTACCTGAGTACATTTAAGTATATGTAAGGGTACCAGGGTACATTTCAGTATACTTAAGAGTATGCAGGGTACATTTAAGTCAACATAAGAGTATCCAGGGTACCTTTAAGTAAACATAAGAGTTCCCTGGGTACATTTAAGTAAACATAAGAGTATCCAGGGTACATTAAAGTAAACATAAGAGTACCCTGGGTACATTTAAGTAATACCCAATCTGACAATGTCACAATGACCAATTAAGTTACAGTAACAATCCATGTAACTAATAGTATCCCTTGGCTTGTAAGGTGAACTGATGCACATACCAGTAAGGATTGCTGTGCATGAGACAATTGTATCTTCTTTATAAATGTTCAGGAGATTCACACTTTGCTACATACTTGCAGGTTCTGAACAGACCATATGGCGATTCGTCTGGGAAGTATTTCTCTTCTAGCTCTGCAATGTCATGGTTACTCAGCTTATCTGACGGTTTCTGGAACAGTCAGTGGACAAGTCGTGTGCATTAATTAGCAAAGCGAAAAATGATTGACCATTATCAATATTTGATCCTTTAAGAAATAACAGATTTATGGTAATTGCAAGTCAGTGCTTGAAGCCAGCAATGGTCATAAACATTAACAAAATTCTTTTCAAAACTGACTTCCAAGGTATAAATACATTAATTAAAACATTGACAAAAAAGTAACAAATGGCTCTACATTTCCAAATGGCTACTTCTAAAATGCGTGTGTAGCACGTTTCTTTTTATACAAGATATTTACTTTAATAAACAAAGGCTAATTGTTTGTTTCTGCATATTATTGATTTCATTACAAAGGAGAACAGAGAAAGTTTATATTTATATTCACTGATCATCATTCATGGTACAACCAATCTGATAATCTACCATAACTTATCATACACTGTATTCTGTGCTTTTCTAAAGATTTTAACCTTGAACCATTTTTGCTTAATTATGTCTAAATAATGACATTAAATGATACAATATTGTTCCCATAGTGTTGACCCGCTGCTGAATTATATCAAGGAACAAGGAAAAACAAGATACAGTGAAAAAAACAAATACAATTAATTTTTACTGACATTTTTGTTGTTGATTTTTCCTTATAATTTATAGAAAAGTCAAATAAAGGACGATGAAACATACAACAGTGATATTAGCCATGATTTGTTTCAAGCAGTCTGGATCTGTGTCCTCCACATAGCTATCACCATGCTCATCAAACTCCTGTTGAATCAGACGCTGTGTGGAGGGCTTCGTACTCAGCATATCCCCAGGGCACCTACCAAAGGAAAAAAATGTCAAAATTGAGCTTGATTGTAAAGAACACTGATAATTATTGATGCACTCAAGTCCATTTCCCAAGTACTTGTTGCCATCTGAAAAGAACTTCACAATGGCCCCTGATGGAACTCGATCCTCCTGATCACATGGAGGATGCCATATCCAGTACGTGACAGCAACCTATTGAAGAGGAATATTTCACTTTTTTCTTATATATTATATAAGGCACTATTCAACGGTTTTTCAATGATGTAGTTGTAGTTTGGTAACTTTCTCATACTTCTGCTGAACAATTTACCAGTACTCTTTGCGCATATTTATCCATTCGCCTAACAACTGCCCTACTTGGCATCTACCGCAAAGTATGCAGATACTTTTCATGGGCCATTACCCCACCCTGTAAAAATAGACATTTTGGCATGGACAGGTGGAAACTTTAAATCTTGATTGGAAGTCCTTATTTTTACCAAATTATCATAAAAAAAATTTGAAGTTAAACAAAAACAAATTCAATTGACAACATGATGCACGGACCAGCACATACCTGTCAGCCCCAATTAACTAGATTTTAGAAACAAGAGCAGTCAGAGAACAGCGCGCTCGACTATTCGAGTGCTTGACAGTATAACGTAAGCCATCATGGGGAATTGTTCATACTTAATAATTTATTAGACGATCTTTCAAAAATAACAAAAAAAAAAAAATTTGGGTGGGTGGGGGGGAGAGGGGGGTATAATGTGGGGTGTGGTAATTTATAAGATGATGTTTAAAAAAAAAAAACTTTTTTTTGGGGGGGGGGGTAGAGGGGGGAGGGGGGTGAGAGGGGGGTATAATGTGGGGTGTGGTAATTTATTAGATGATGTTTAAAAAAAATTCGGGGGGGGGGGTTGGTGGGGGGATTCTGGGTAGGGGCGTGGGGTATTGTTTGGTTGGAATCCATTGTGGTATTCAGGTAAGTGTTGTTTTGTGAAAGTAATAATAACATGTGATCACAAATAAAGAAGTTATGGCAATTTAAGCAAAATGTTCAATTATATAAGTGTAAAAGGGGCCATAAGTATGTCAAAATGCTTGATACAGTGGTCTGGTCTTGTTTATAAGTTGGGGTCATGATGGTTAACAAGTATGCAAAATATGTAAGCAATATGTCAAGGGACATTGAAAATAGTTGGGGTAATACGCAAACTTTAACATTTGCTGCATATTCTAAGTGGAAAAGGGGCCATAATTATGACAAAATGCTTGAAAGAGTTGTCAGCTCTTGTTTATAGGTTGGGGTCATGTTGGTTAACAAGTATACAAAATATGAAAGCAATATGTCAAGGGACAATGAAAATATTTGGGGTAGTACGAAAACTTTAACATTTGCACGCTTACGCTAACGCAGAAGCTAACGCCGACGCCGGGGTGAGTAGGATAGCTCCACTATATATATTTTATATATAAAAGTCCAGCTAAAAACAAGAGATTGCCAAGCAAAATGGTCCCGTACCGGTGAAACACTTTCATTGTAAGATTTTTTTTTATTTGTTGCCATAGCAACCAGAATTCTCGACATAGGAACAAAATGAATTGATCTGCATAATCTCCATATTGCCATCTGTCAATGTTTCAAGTTTCATGAAAAAATATGAAGGGCTTTTAAAGTTATGGTATGATCCAGAAAAGAGTGACAGACTGACAAACAGACTAACAGAAAAACTTACAGTCTGACGCACAGTATTTCAAGGAGTCAAGGAGACTTTAACCAACCTGGAAATTTGAGTCAAACAAGTTTGAGCCTTTGGGTTTTGACTGTACATACTAATACTCATTCTACAATAATCTACTCCTCATTTCGAGAAGTAATGAAATCAGAGATATCTGCGTTAAAATATATCATACAAGTAGTAAATATTGTCTGTGTTTAAGTATAAAACAGAGTAGCTCAAAATCATAAGGTGTTTTTGCAAAGTAATTTTTCTTTAATTTATTTTGCTATGCATTAAATTTACTTGAATTACATGCAATAATTAATGGTAATTTCATGCAATAATTAATGGTAATTTTCCTTAATATGCAACAGAAAATTAGTTTTAATGATTGTTTGCTTTATAATGATGTGAACTGCATGGGAAGTAGGGATCACACACCAACAAAAATAACACAGAACACTGCTTCGGAACTACGTGTAACTGTTTAATAAATACATTATTTTCTTTTAACTGTGATTACAAATGTATGATATGGTTAATAATCAAAATAGATCAATATTTATATTGGGGATACAAAATAAATAATCCTGCATATCAAACAATAACCGTTGTTTTCATACACATATTAAGAACATTTGTTTAAACACCTGATAATTATATATTTACACCTTATCTCTTAATTGACTTGCGTCATACTAAAATGGTTCTTATGCAGTCCAGGTCTAGACACTGGCTGCATATGGCCTGAGACCCATTTCAGCATGACGTACTCTTTCACACATTATGAAGCCTACATGTAGAATATCATATGCATAATCTACAGACTAACAATAGGAAAAACAAAAGGTTGTCCTTTATCAATTCGATTTGTGTTCTATACTTATTGAGTCTAAAGTATAATCAAATATAAGATCAGTATTTTTCACCTTTGTGTATGAATGAAACAGACTGCCCAGCATTTACTGCAAACAATCTTGTCAAACTGACAAAAGAACACTCAAAGCTCAAAAATGAACTATTAAAAAAATATATTTGAATGAAAATTAATGTTGTAATCTCAAATTCAAAAGCAATTTCTATTTATTGTTATAAAGCATAGAAATGAAAATAAAATTAAAAAAACTGGAATAGAATTGTATAATTTTATGTTATTAACTTTTACTTAGATGAAGCTTTCATGCCTTATTCTCAGCATTTCTACTAAGCACTTCACTTTTTCACACTAGAGTCCAATAACTTCTGCACAATCTTCACTCTATGAGAGAAGAGGGTCTTCAGAGAGCCTTTTATCCTCGGCACACACTTCTTCTTCCAAATATCAGTACCACAGTCAGGGAATTCTCTCTTCACACATTTCTGGATTGCTTGTAACTTCTTGTCCGAGTCACTTGGCAACCCATTTTGTAACTCCTTCAGTGTGAACACACGGAATACGAGATCTCGCGCAAATATTGCTGGGCTTGATTTTCTACATTTTCCAACTGCTTGCAGATCAAGATTATCATTACCGTCAAATACATAAGGAGATCTATTTAATCCATTTTGTGACATCCTCACCACAACTTTCACATAGTTCTCTGACACATACCCTGAGATTCTGTAGGCTTTGACGTTCTTGAGTCTGTCATCAAGAAATGGTGATGCAGTTTCACCCACTCTTCTGGTGTTTGCTCTGAACTCATAGTTGTAATAGTTGTGAACATTTTCCGCCACAGCGATGTCTTCCTCAGTGTTCTGATTTGCTGTCATGGAAACATTCAAAGTTTTACCAGCCTTGGGAGTCAGTGGTTCCCCTACCGTTTCAGCCACTGAAGGAATGATTGCGTCAGGTTGCCGAGTGTTTGGTCGAGCAGTTCTCTCGTTTGCATGATCAGACAAACCAACTGATACCTGAGAGGACAGTTCAGACAGGTTCTCTGTAAGCAGTATTATTGCACATGGCTTTGCCTCAGCAAACTTGACACCTGTATACTGAACATGTGGCACATCCTCAAGTATGGGCATCACTACATTATCCAAATGCTTCATAATGTTACGACATGCTTGATTTATTGTGATCTGGGATTCCATAGTTCTTCTGGATTCTGATCTTCCTTTAATTTGTCCATCAGCGAAGCCAGATGACCCCACACTGCTAGCAGTTGAATTTGCATACAATTCTACACAAGCATTCCCATCAAGTCCACCACTTTTCTTCAAAATGTCCACACTAGGTGCTTCACAATAGGATTCGTTTGACACTTCTTTACACTCTTTCTTTTGTACAGACACCTTAGATGACACAGAAAAATCCAGACGTCTTTTCTTTGGTGGAAGAGGGCTTGTAGGCAATCCTGCTTTTCTGGCCAATTGGTTACTGCTAAATTTCAACCGATTTGTCTCCACAATGTGCTGCTCATCTGCATCCTCATGTTCCAAGGCATACAACGTCACACAGTTACTGCTGTAAGCCTCAGCTGGAGGATGGTTCCCCTTCCTGGAGGCGTGGTAGTCATTTATGGCCACAGCCACAGACCCTCTGGCCAGGATACTGCGTGACGCAGACAGCACTGATGGAAGCCCAGCATGCAATGCTGGTCCTATCTCATGCCTCTCATCCTTCTGATTCCCTATTGCAACAGTTTTATTTGCTGCTCGAAAATTCCATGTGTTGGATTCTAGTTCTGACAATGATACCAGTTCACTTCTCAAATTCCTCTTATCAATACTGTCAGTCTTGGTTAACACTGATGATTCTGGCAGATGTAAATCATGCTGAACATTTCTGTCTGATGGAGGCATAGCATTGAGTATTATTTCATGAATTCCTTTAGACCAGTTTTTCTTCTTCTCGAGAGGGGATGTCACCGCATGAGTTTCTAGGTCATGTGACACAGCAGAAACATTCAGTGATGCCACCACATGACGTTTGTGGCTCGATGACACAGCTGGACCATCCCTGGCTGATAGTCTGTAACCCGCCAACATCTCTGTGTTTGGATTGGCATCTTCGGTTTCTATGAGGTCTGGTAGTTTGAGGATGGTTCTTCCCTTCTGGAAGTCCACATGGCGCCTTGGTTTTCTCATGATCTTTAAATCATAATGTTTTTTGTAAATAATTATGTTTTATGATTTTAATGAAAAGTATAACTAGATTCTTGTAATGTACCTTAAATACGGAGAGACTATTATGACACATTTGACCATATGGTGCTATAGTCCCAATTAATAATTGCTGGTAGTTTGACAATTAACTTTGAAACGACGGAGCATTTATGATAAATATATATTGCTAAGGTGAATAAAAAAGCAAAATTGATATGATAAAGTGCCAGTTTCTGAAACTATTTGGTAGAAAATAACACTTGGCTATAAAAAGACATACATTTACAGCAGAATAGATTTAGACTGGATGAAAACTGTTGGTTTTATAGCAAAGAAACAACCAAAATGGCAACTATAGACTGAAGAGCCACAACTCTTAGACTTAAGGCCACACCTCCGAAAGATACATAGCCAACATACTAATGCCACATTTCTAAAAGGTGTGTTTCTTAAAGGCAGATAAAGAAGGTAATTGGTTATATTTAATCAATAAATAATATTGTAAAAGTGATAACTTAACTATGTACCGGTTAATAAACTTTTTGAGTAAATCAGAAAAGCATAATTGTTATCACTCAAAGTTTTGAGACACTCTTAAGTTTATGTACCCTCCCTTTTTTGGCCAAAATAATTATTTTTCATGACTCTAAATTTTCGGAGAGGCAATTTGTGCTTTATTAATGACTCTTTATTTTCAGACAGTTTATATAACAGCTCTATTTTACCACATTTCCTACCTTTGTCTCTAAGCTGGTGACACTTAATAGGGTATTCAAAATCGGGTTAAGGCCATAACACCTTACAGATGAATGCCTGAGGACTGTGGACATTTGTGTGATTCAGTATATAACCATTTGTTTACACATAGTTTACATGTCAACAGTTTTTATGACATAAGAGTATCATAATGTTTTAACTTTTTTGTTTCACATCTTTTAAGGTAAAAATTGGCAAATCTGGGAAGTCCTATTGAAGTAATTTATACTATACAGCATGGTAGATTATGATACACCATGGAGCGTATATTGACACGAGTTGAATCGAGTATTTGACCTTTACTGTAGTAAATTCAATTTTATGCAAAAACTAATAATCCGATTTTATTGGTTTATACGTTATATTGTTGCTTATTAATTCCCCTTTCAAAAATATATAACTTTTAGTATATTTTCGTTGTTATTAATGGATTCATAGCGCGTTAAACTTTCGTACGCCTTCATTCCTTACTTACTTTCATTTTTAAAACCATTTTTTTCTATCGTATACAGAATTATATTCTCCTAAACAAGATGTAATTATTAAAACTGAACTCCAAATATAAACGCTACAAATTGGTATAAAGTACGAACATGTAAAACGTAAATCTAGATTCTCAAACGGTGTGATATTTGCAAAAGTTAAAGTTATAACTAGCCAGACTGCCCAAATTATAAGAAAAATATAATATATATTTATATATCTGAAAACTAGGTAACGGAGGCTTATAATATATGATATATAATTTGTCAAAATTGGCCGAGAAATGAAAGTATAATTTAAAAAAACGTAAGTGGGTACATCAAAATGTATAACTTTGGCGCTTCGTTGTACGCTAATCGATAGCTACCGGTCACATGACTAAGTTACAACAAGATATTTGCTGATACTGTCCCGTTTCATATCCGTCTCATCTAGAGTCCGTGTTGACACTATAAAAATTACATGCCCATATCTAACCGTCAATTAAATATTTTTAGAGTGTCTCTAAACTTCCTATCACCTTAAGTTATTATGGTTAATCTAGTTTTACAATCAAAGCACTGAAGGCACTGAATTTTTTCTCTGTTGTATAATCTTTGACGCAACTCAGTTTCCAAATCATGTTATAGCTTTGTATATCGCAAGTTTGAAATGACCACAACCCATTCAAATTTATGAAGAGTGTGTCTTAAAACACAGGTAGCAATGTGTTTTTTTCCAAATCATTGATACAGCTAATCAGTGTGCACAGGCTAATCTTATTTGACATGCATTAAGCCCCATTTTCCCAGCCACTATGTACAGATTTCAATGATAAACACTAGACTGGCCAACGTTGTTTTACAAGCTGTTATATACACACACTATGTACTGTACCAATGAGAACAGTCAGATGCAGTGCTTTTAGCATTCGTCTGCCTAATTTTACTGCAGTTATCCACACAGGCAGTCACGGGATATGGTTCCTAGCGTAACTAAGCCCATGCTGATTTTGCAAAATTGCGTCTACATTATTTGTGAGCTAACGCTCACAAATAAAAACCGTCTACATCAGATGTGCAATCTTACAATAAGACGATTATGTTTAATAACATTGGCATTTATTCACTCCATACATGGTCATCAACAAGCAAAAATGCCAATGTATAACAAATGGCAAATTAAAGTCTTCCAAATAAACCACTTTTGTATTTTTTTATTTTCATTTTTCCAAACATTAAAATATACATTTCCCAAATTATTAAATGCACATTTTTAAATATACACAGGTATGTGTATTAACATAACATAATACACATACCTGATATACAACATTTTCTCAGATATGTATAAACATCAGAAATCAACACAAATTATAATGAACCTTAAGATGGACTCACAATTTGTGACTACTTTTATTTGCTGTTCAGAGATTAAGGTCAAATGGCATTATATAACATAAAAATAACGCTATTAGTATTTATAATATATATGCTACATCTTCAACAACATTTAAAGTATTTAAGAACATACCTTTTCTTTGTCCATCTTCGACTGACAAGAATCATCCATGCAACAAGTTTAGTAAAATACAGTTCACACACACAATATTTTACAATGAAATTTAATCATAAATGTTCAGCACTTTTTTAATTGACCCCTATATATAATTTTTTTAAGTTGTTTTCAATCTTCAGAGTGCCCCGCCCACTTTCCAATGGGTATCAGTGCCCCACTTTTGTTAGTTCTACAATCAATGCTACCATGTGACACCCTTGACATGTTGTTCATACACAATACACAGATATATATGTTATCCCTATGTGTCACCTAATTTCCACTCTTAGTGACCCATATTTTCACTTTCTGGGATATTTTGAGTATACAGATATTCAGGGACCACTTCGAGACAAAAGGTGTCAATTAGGGGTTCTCAGTGACTTCACACCTTGATTTCAAAACAAAGTTGTGAAATAACACTGGTGGACTAAACAGAAAATCAAGTAATATGGAACCAATTAATGGAGTAATATGGAAATATGTTGGTGTTATTGATCAGAATTTATATTTACCATAAGAAAATAAAAAAAGTTACAATATTTAAACAACCATTGTAAACATCTTTTTCCAATTTACCTCATGTCAGGAGATATCTGTTGGTCACATATAAATTTGGGTATCCGGAGAAGTGCCCCCCCGGAGAACTGCCCCCCGGAGAACTGCCCCCTTATTTTAAAGGTGGCGGAGAGGTGCCCCCCCATCAAATCGGTAGGGGCGGAGAACTGCCCCCCTGTCAGAATTTAGTAGGCGGATATCTGCCCCCCCATCAAATCTGTAGGGGCGGAGAACTGCCCCCCGTTGTCATATTAGTTATTAGTTACGTAGTGAAAACAATACTTACGGGTAATTTTACGTTATCGCCGTACACATTTTATCCGGTAACAATTTAATTTCAGTACAAGTATATTACCATTTATCGAACTGAATAACACAAATTGTCTAGAGGTATGTTATATTACTGTTTAAGGCCCTTGGTACGCATCTGCACCACTCACTATACATGAATGCCTTGTAAAAGTCGTGTTTTAATAAGAGCGCGAAACATAGTCGAGATCCACACAGGAAACGCGTGCGTGTTAATACTGGCAATGTGTTGCAACTAAATATAGACGTGCAACTCGGTACTTATGGAGGAAAAGTTACATCGGAATTAATTTACATTATAAAGATAGTATTGACCCATGGAAAAAAAGTTAATTGACATATAAAAAAGTAAATTAATAGGCAAGGCAAAGGCAATAATTTAGCTGACTTGAAGAAAAAAATGAAGTGAAGTTGAATTTATAAGCAATTTATTTATGTTGTTTAGTTAATTCATGTCTTCTAGCACCTTATCCGTCGGTAGCATCGCAAGACCGTCGAGTCGTCCGCAGTTTGCATTTTGAGCAGATCATGTCGACATGCCAAACAAACAAAATCGGTAACAGTTGCTTTAATTAGCAGCTAATAAGGCAGGCAGAGAACTTGTTACCGTTAACGATAAGTACCGCGATCTTTTAATCTTTTAATTGGTAGACCGGACCGACCTTAATTGTTAAGAACTTGTTAGCTTTGAATAAAGCCGCATACGGGTTTATTATATTGAACCGTCCAAATCCGTAATTGGCGAAAACAAACAAATAAATTATTGTTTTCAGCTGGCATAAGGATGGATTAAATTGCATGCTAATTGTTTGTTTTTATTACGGGGAAAATATCAAATAATTCAGCCGCGAAAACTTTTTATTAGCAAAAAGTTATTTGTTTTTCTTTGTTCACATTGACGAAAATCACGTGATTATAAAGTTGGCGACGTGACGACGTCCATGCCGAGGTAGGTATTTTATGCCGTTTTAAAACTTTTATTACTTGTACAACTTTATATTACTTTTGAAATTTCACTCAATTTCCATACATAATAGCAAGAAAGTTACTGGCGTTATTGTCATTATAATACTCGCTTTATATATCACCGCTATTTCTTTAATTAGGGGGCACTTCTCCGGGTCATCAATTCTGACAGGGGGGCAGTTCTCCGCCCCTAATTAATCAGCAGGGGGGCAGTTCTCCGCCCTATACAAAAACAGTGAGGGGGCAGTTCTCCGCCCAGTGAAAAATCTTTGGGGGGGCAGTTCTCCGGGGGGGCACTTCTCCTAGAGCCATAAATTTGATCTGTTTTAATTGCATTATTTATGTGAAGTCTGCACAGGCTAATAAGAGGCAACACGTAAAGCACATGCATTAAGTCCCCTTTTCCCACATTGAGGTTCATATATATTATTTTATATATGCCATTACCCTTTACCACTTAGATACGTATTTTGACGTGTTTGTAGTCCCTTAGAAAGTTACATTTAATTCATTAAAGACCTTTCTTACTAGATTCAAGTTTTAAAGGCTTCATTACCAACACTCTACTTAGATATTGATAGGCAGCAAACAGCATAAAACCTGAACAGACTGCGAGTTACTTGCAGGCTGTTCTGGTTTTATGCTGTTTGCACATAGGCATTTTCAATTTGCCTCTGAGTGGGAAATGGTTAAGTGCAAAGTTGTATCCCACTTACCATGGAATGAGTGTATTGCTGTCAAAGCATCTGAGGAGCCAGTCTGCGCTGACAATGTCGTAGTTGTTGGATTTGAGCATGTTGGATACCCGAAACACCGGTCTGTCTACCACAACGCAATAAGTCTCTTTTATGTCTGGAATACAAATTGAACAGTTAACACAATGCATAAATACTCTGTCAGGATTGTTTGTTTTTAGTTAGTATATAGTAATAATGCTCAGGCAGATATTAGCTTAACCCATTTATGCCTATGGGACTCTCCCATCCTTCTAAATTGGATCAATTTATTTCCAAAATTAGGAATGTCTAGTATATTTATTTCTATATTTAGAATAATTCTTACAGAAATTCCTTTAAGCAAACAGTGCAGACCCAGATGAGACGCCGCATCATGCGGCGTCTCATCTGGGTCTTAGCTGTTTGCCAAGGCCTTTTTTATAGACGCCAGGCATAAATGGTTAACTGTAAAATTGGACTTTACTTCTCCTATATACCTGGGTTCTGTACAATAGTTCCACCACACTCAACTACTTTTCTTTCCAGCTTTTGTTTATTCCAACCGCCAGGGCCGTTGATAATACACACCTCACGGCCTTCCAGAATCTTGGACACCTGAAATATTTGTTATGTGTAATAAACACATTTAAAACCAGCATTTTTATTTTGGCAAACTGTGGAATCACAAATTTTGGTTTCCATATGTTTAGGAAATCTTGTGAACAAACAAGAAGTCCATAAACAAAATGACATAATATCACTCAAAGAGCACTAAATCCCCAAATGATTATTAAAAACAATGTACATGTCCATGCTGCATATTAAGTTTAATTAAATTCGAGCATTGGGCTCTAAGATCTTTTGTTAAAACCTTGATAAAATGTAATCGACCTTGAACAACCTGTAAACTATGTGCATGTCCACCATATACAGATGCTGCATATGAAGTTTAATAGATCATTGTAAACTATTGTGCACAAGTTAAAAGCATAACTGATAGAAGGGCCATCAAAGAGAATGGTACCACTTATCAGAGAAATTTGTTTCTGACTCAAGCAAACTGAATTCTATAATCGTTAGAATATGGACAGAAGAACAAAGCGGCAACTTTATGCTTCACACCCTTCGCCATGAACATTTTCCAGACGGAAGATAACATATATGGAGATGTGCCAACAAAATTACAATTAACTTTCAATCAACATAAATAAGAAAAGGAGAAATTAATTTTTTTCCCCACACCTGTTGCACATTTGAAGTATCTGCTGCCCGAAACTGTTCCCCAAGCGTTGGTCGTACTGTCCGGGTAACGACCTTGCGTTTCTTCTTGCTCGGCTCCTCTGTGTCTCCCAGCTCTACATAGCCACCTGCCAGCTTACCACCGGACTTCTGTGATGGATCAATGCATGTGCGTAAAGTGTCCTCACAGAGACAACCTTTCCGCCTAGACTGGATTTTTGTTTAGAAGAGACTTCCTTTCAAAAAAAAATTCATACAACAGAAAAGTGTTACTGCACAGGCTGATCTGGGATGACCCTTTATGCACATGTTTTAACCGCTGTTTTCAAAGAGAAAGGCTTAAATGATTGTACCAAATTCACATCAGTTGCATGTCATGGCTGGTACGTCCAAAGTGCCCCAGGAAAATGTAAAATTAATTGTTTGTTAGCATAAATTCAAACATGATTTGTTACATTGATATATTATGAAAGCTGAATGCACACATATCTTAAGACTGATTTCAAAACATTTGCTTTACAAGCTAATAAAGACATCAAGGATTCTTAAATAATCAAACACCAATCAATCATAATACCCTTCATCCCGAACACAAAATCCAAGATATTCACAATGTATACCAAAGGTATAACACATTCAAACTTTTACAGATTTGCAGCCTCACCTCCTTGAGCTCTTTGATGTCTGTGGTTGTCATACATTCGTACCAGTGTTTGTCGTCACGGAAACGCTCAACTCTCGGGAACCGCAAGGTAACACCGCACCTGAACCTCTCACTATCAATTATCTCAGCTGCTTTGATCTGTTAATGAGAACGTAGTTCATCATCGTTGTGGTTGTCCTGCTTCTCCTTCTCCTCCTCCTCCTCCTCCTCCTCCTCCTCCTCCTCCTCCTCCTCCTCCTCATCATCATCATCATCATCATCATCATCATCATCATCATCATCATCATCATCATCATAATCTTCATCAACATCGTCATCATCACCGTCATCATCAGCAGCTTAACACTAGCAACAGTTGTCATCATTATCATCATCAGCAGCAGATGCAACAACATATTTGCTTCCATCATCATCACAATAATCATTATTGTCAACATCATAATCATAAACAGCAACACTACCTATACAATCATCACCCATAACAGAATTTTTTTTTATATTGAATGATGTCTTACGCTGATTGTATAATAATCGACTCACCAAAGTATTAAAATATTATCATGTTAACCCTGCATGAATTAACAGTAGGAAATGAATCAATAATAAACGAATAACCATCTAGGAATTTTGCTGCACCCATTGACTATTGTCTACTTTTAACTAATCAAGTTCACATAAACAAAATGAATAATTTTCATTTGCTATACATCAATACCTCACCTGGACAATGCATGACTTGCTGGGCTCAATCCACGCATCAGGCTTCTCCTTAAAACCGGGCGCCAGCTCGATGCTAGTGGGTGGACTCTTCTTGTCAAACACCTGCCAGTGCTCGGCCAGCTTGGCATTGAAATCCTGCAGTTCTTTCTTGCTGTACCCAGACCCAATCTGAACACAAGGTATAATCAAAGGCTTGTCAACATGGATCCATGTGTTTATACATAATAAGGTCAAAATAACACATGAACCAATGTCCCTTGTGGCAAAACTAGCAAGATAAAGCAGTCTTTTTTTTCATCCTAATAAAGTTCCGTTAAATAAACCCTTTCCTGATAATTGAAATATTCCAAAATTTCTATTTGCCATCCACAACAAACATCAAGTGAACAAATAATTTTTTTTCTGGCCAGCTGACCTTCTGAGGAGCCCTACTGTAGTAAATTTGTCTAGGACCGTCATACCCTTCCAATAATAGTGTTGCAATATGATAATCATGGTATGTTCAAGTAGCAATAACAACTTATTGTGCATATTCTATTTTAAGATTTTATTCTTGAAATCCACTTTCCTTACACACAAAAAATTAAAGTACCAAGCAGATCTAAAATTATAAAATTGAAGATTAGAATTTGAATTTTCCTAATAATAGGATTTGAAGTTTAAATTATAATTTATAGGACCAGTATTTTTAACATTGGGTAAAAAATGCTATAAAGTCATGATCCTGTTTGCCACATAGTAAATCACATCATGTTAGAATACCGGTAATGTTACAATCAAAATAACTTGAGCATATTCCTCATATATGAGCAAAGAACTGTCAGCCATTTTCAAAATAATTTAATTATTCAGGTAATTAATTCCTTAACACATGATCTTTAAATCATTGTATATTTGCCAATAAAAAACAAGATGACTAAAAAATATTTCTTAAATATACTATTGTGGCAACAGAAGAAAACATTTAATAGGCACACCTTGCAGAAGGAGTAGAAGATGTCAGGTTTGTTGCCATCCTCTGTTGGCAAGGCAACAGCACATAGAAAGTGTGACATCATGCCCGCCCTGTGACCCACACCGAAGTATCCGCCTACCACTAACACATCCAGCTCATCCATAAGGCCTATAAGGAAACAGAGCAACATTGAACTATTCAAATGTTTGATAACTGATCTCAAAATGGATTGAAATATACCCAATTAAAAGTCTTATAGTAACAAGAGTTCCGCGGTCGGAGACATATGCCCCCCAAAACAGGGCTTTGAACTAGTGACCCCAATTTCAATAGGGGTCATCTACTGTCAAAGGCCAATGCGCATGTGAAGTATCAAGCCAATCGGTCAATTCGTTGATGAGTTATTGACGGGAAACAATTTTTAAACTTATTGTGACAGTGACCTAGTGACCCCAATTTTGATAGGGGTTATCTACTGTCCAAGGCAAATGCGCATGGGAAGTATCAAGCCAATTGGTTCATTCGTTGACGATTTATTGATCAGAAACAATTTCACACTTAGTGTGATAGTGACCTTGACCTTTGGCTTAGTGATCCCAATTTAAATGGGGGTCACCTACTGTCAAAGGCAAATGCACATGTTAAGTATCAAGCAAATTGGTCAATTCATTGAAGACTTATTGATTGGAAACAATTTTCATACTTAGTGACCTTGACTGTTGACCTTGTGACCCCAATTTCAATAGGGGTCATCTACTGTCCAAGGCCAATGTGCATGTGAAGTATCAAGCCAATTGATCAATTGGTTGACAAGTTATTGATCGGAAATGATTTTAAGACTTAGAGTGATAGTGACGGGGTCATCTACTGTCCAAGGCCAATGCACATGTGAAGTATCAAGTCAATCGGTCAATTTGTTGATGAGTAATTGATCTGAAACAATTTGTAACACTTAGTGTGATAGTGACCTTGACCTTTTACCTAGTGTCCCCAATTTCAATAAGGGTCATCTACTGTCCAAGGCCAATGACCATGTGAAGTATCAAGCCCATCGGTCAAATGGTTGACAAGTTATTGATCGGAAATGATTTTCACACTTAGTGTGATATTGACCTTGACCTTTGACCTAGTGACTCATATTTCAATAGGGGTCATCTACTGCCCAAGGCCAATGCACATATGAAGTATCAAGCCAATTGGTCAATTTCGTTGACGAGTTATTGACTGGAATTTTGGAAATGAACTGGTCTACCAACAGGCAGACAGACCGACCTACATCCAGCAAAACAACGTACCCCTTCTTCTTCGAAGAGGGGCATAAAAATGATACGCCTGTCAATTAAGTATTTTGCGGGAAAGTTTGGACAAAGTCTGAATGTATTTCTTTTATTTGACTTTTGATCTTGAATAGTGATGTTGACCTTTGATCTAGTTTTGTATCAGTATGGTTGTAAGTTCTGCCACATTCTTTCAAAGTCCTACTTAATGCTGAACACTATGCTTTAAACGTGACTAGTGACTTCGACCTACAGGCCTGGTTGCATGAGACACTTCATCAAACAATGCCTGTCACTTTTATTACAAAATCCATAAAAGCTGGATCAAGACAGAGTTTAAGAAGTTGATTTCTAATATTGGCCTATGATCTTGATCTATGGCCTTCACCTTGAACCTAGTGACTTTTTTCGTGACACTCGGTCTCACCATGCTTGCCACTAATATGTTGCCATTTGAAAATATATTCATTCTGGATAAAGTAATTCTATGAATAAAGTGTTGACTTTTGACCCTGAACTGTGACTTTGACCTAGGAACCAGGTGCCTGTTTATGACATGCAATTGAACTAATCTCGTCATTGTCAATATATTTAAAAATCTATCCATGCTGGCGATGTTATGCTATAAAACAAAGAGCTACGAATTAATTTCTTATATGAGCCGCCACATGCAAAAAAAGGCATCATGCATAATGCCACCAGTGTAGCTCCAGACAAGCCTGTCCAATCCCTTACACTTGTAATGAGCTACCAGACTGTGATGCATGACCATTTTTGTATGATGTGTGTCAGATAGGAAATATCTAGTTAGTATAGACACCTGCTGTTGGCAATGAGGCTTTCTACAAAGTCTGGTTAAATTCAAGCTAGTAGATGCACAAAAATACCAAAGATTGGAAAGTGTGACAGAGATGGATGATCAGATAGAGCTGTGACCACAATTGCCCGATAAAAATTTGGGGAACATAATAAAATACACATCAAGTGAAACCTCAGCTGCACCAGCAGGAGAGATACCTTACTAAACCATGTTATCCTTTATTCATGGCAAGGAACAATATGGCAAACAGTGAGACACAAAAAATGCACTAAACATAAATATTTAAGTGAACCAGAACTCTAGTTAAAATAAATGTCCTTATTAAACAAGACCTTTATTGTTTGCCTACCTCCGACATACTCCGGTTTCACCTTGAACCATCCTCCCTTACGTGTATTAGGTCTGTACACTGAATCCGGGTTCTTGACCATGATACCCTCCTCTCTGCCATCGATAGCCTCATTCAGTGCATCGGCACAGTCCTGGCTGCAAACACAATAATAGTGATTGGATTGAAGGTTATGCTGTACCTCTATGAATTGCAACTATGTTGTATCCAAGTAAACAACTGTTTATCTGTTCACTGTAACATTCTATAACAAGAGGGCCTGAAAGGCCCAAAGTCGCTCACCTGAGATAACAAGATATTATTGGGAAAAATCTTCTGACCAAGTTTCATGAAGATCGGAAAATAAATGTGGCCTCTAGAGTGTTAACAAGGTTTTACTAAAGCCATATAAAGAAAAATGCCCCGCCCCCTGGCGGCCATGTTTTTCAACCAACCGGCATCATTTTCGAACTAGTCCAAGAAATTATTGGGATGAACCTTCTGACCAAGTTTCATGAAGATTAGACAATAAATGTGGCCTCTAGTGTGTTAACAAGATTTTACTATAGCCATATAAGGAAAGATGCCCAGCCCCTTGACAGCCATGTTTTTCCACCCATCATGACCATTTTCGAACTCGTCCGAGATATCTTTAAAATCGATATTTGGAACAAATTTTATGAAGATTAGGCAAAAATTGTGACTTCTAGAGTGTTCACAAGCTTTTTTTACTATATAAATATAAGGAAAAACTCCCCCCACTGGCGGCCCATGTTTTTTTACCTATCCGAACCATTTTCGACTCAACCGTCATATCCAGAAAACACATATTCTAACCAAATTTCATGAAGATTGGACCAAACATGTGACTTCTAGAGTGTTCACATGTTTTCACTATATACATATAGAGAAAACTGCCCCGCCCCCTGGCGGCCATGATTTTTTCACCGATCTGGACCATTTACGAACTCGTCCAAGATATCATTGAAACCAATGTTTTGACCAAGTTTCATGATGATTGGGCAAAAATTGTTACTTCTAGAGTGTTCACAAGGTTTCTCTATAGCCATATAAGGAAAACTGCCCCGCCCCCTGGCGGCCATGTTTTTCAACGGACTGGAGCCATTTTTGAACTCAACCAACAAATCATTTAGACAAACATTTTGACAAACTTACATGAAGATTGGTCATCAAATGTGACTTCTACAGTGTTCATAAGGTTTTTCTTTTTTTTTGACCTAGTGACCTAGTTTTTGACCCAGCATGACCCAGTTTCGAACTCAGTCGAGGTATCAATGGGACAAATGTTCTGACCAAGTTTCATGAACATCAGACAATAAATGTGGCCTCTAGAGTGTTCACAAGGCAAAATGTTGACAACGGACAACGCACGACAGATGACCTACAACGGACAAAAGGCGATCACAAAAGCTCACCATGAGCACGTTGTGCTCAGGTGAGCTAATAAAAAATGTGTAAAGTAACTATCAGAGATGTATACTCTAAAGTGGCTATGTTCCAAATGTGGACATGTTTGTGAATTGTTAGAGATGTTGAAATGTTAGTGAATTGTTAGATATAAGAAAATGTTAAATAATTTTCAGAAAGATGGAACTGTAAGTGCTTTGTAGGAGGTCTGGAAATGTTAGTGCATTGTTAGAGATGTGGAAATGTTAGTGCATTGTTAGATATGTGGAAATGTTAGTGCATTGTTAGAGATGTGGAGATGTTAGTGCATTGTTAGAGAATGTCGAAATGTCAGTGAATTGTTAGAGTTGTGGAAATGATAGTGCATTGTTAAAAATGTGGAAATGTTAGTGCATTGTTAGAGATGTGGAAATGTTAGTGCATTGTTAGAGATGTGGAAATGTTAGTGCATTGTTAGATGTGTTGAAATGTTAATGAATTGTTAGAGATGTGAAAATGTTAGTGCATTGTTAGATATGTGGAAATGTTAGAGCATTGTTAGAGATGTGGAAATGTTAGTGAATTGTTAGAGATGTGGAAATGTTAGTATATTGTTAGACATGTGGAAATGTTAGTGCATTGTTAGAGATGTGGAAATGTTAGTGCATTGTTAGATATGTGGAAATGTTAGTGCATTGTTAGAGATGTGGAACTGTAATAGATTTGTAGGAGTTGTGGAAATGTTAGTGCATTGTTAGAGATGTGGAAATGTTAGTGCATTGTTAGAGATGTGGAAATGTTAGTGCATTGTTAGAGATGTGGAAATGTTAGTGAATTGTTAGAGATGTGGAAATATAAGTGCATTGTTAGAGATGTGGACATGTTAGTGAATTGTTAGAGATGAAGAAATATTAGTGCATTGTTAGATATACGGAAATGTTAGTGCATTGTTAGAGATGTGGAAATGTTAGTGCATTGTTAGAGATGTGGAAATGTTAGTGCATTGTTAGAAATGTGGAAATGTTAGTGAATTGTTAGAGAAGAAGAAATATTAGTGCATTGTTAGAGAAGAAGAAATATTAGTGCATTGTTAGAGATGTGGAAATGTTAGTGCATTGTTAGAGATGTGGAAATGTTAGTGCATTGTTAGAGATGTGGAAATGTTAGTGAATTGTTAGAGATGTGGAAATGTTAGTGCATTGTTAGAGATGTGTAAATGGTAGTGCATTGTTAGAGATGTGGAAATGTTAGTGCATTATTAGAGATGTGGAAATGTTAGTGAATTGTTAGAGATGTGGAAAATTTAGGTATTGTTCAACATATGGAAATGTTAGCCTTGTTAGGGAATTGTTTGACATATTTATGAATTTGTTGATGTAGAATAATTCTACCATAACTGTCTACTTCAAAGCAAATGTTGCATAATTTTAAATAATGAAATTCCTTAAAACACACAAAAATATCACATAGCAAGAAATACCAAATTTAGGAAATCAAGGCTTAGAAAAGCTCATGTTCTTTTTGGTGACATCAAGGACATTAAATATTTATATTTTATTTATTGACCATGCTTTTTTGAGTGTTCTTGTAAATCATTTTTCACAAATGATAGCTGTATATAGGGAAATATGTTTTTTTCTACTCAAGCTGTTGTTAAAACTGTACATGTGTCAGAGACAGTATAACTTGCAGGTTTTGTTGTACTTCTCAACAATGAAAACATTTATTGTTTCATAAGTTAAATCTCTTAATTTTGAAAATCGCATATTTAAACAAGAGCTGTCACCATAGGATGACTTATGCCCCCTATAAACGCTTGATAGAAGTTATGAGCTTTTTTCGAAACCTTAAACGCAGATTTCGAAACCTAAACGCGGACCCTAAGTTCAAGGTCAAGGTCACAGGGGTCAAAATATGTGCGTATGGAAAGGCCTTGTCCATATATACATGCATACCAAATATGAAGGTTATATCTCAAGGGACATAGAAGTTATGAGCATTTTTCAAAACCTTAACACAGATTTCGAAACCTAAACGTGGACCCTAACTTCAAGGTCAAGGTCACAGGGGTCAAAGTATTTGTGCGTATGGAAAGGCCTTGTCCATATACACATGAATACCAAATATGAAGGTTATATCTCAAGGGACATAGAAGTTATGAGCATTTTTGGAAACCTAAACGCAGATTTCGGAACCTAAACGCGGACCCTAAGTTCAAGGTCAAGGTCACAGGGGTAAAAATTTTTGTGCGTATGGAAAGGCCTTGTCCATATACACATGAATACCAAATATGAAGGTTATATCTCAAGGGATATAGAAGTTATGAGCATTTTTCGAAACCTAAACGCAAAGTGTGACGGAAAGACGGACAGACAGACAGACGGACAGACAGACGGACAGTCCGATCACTATATGCCCCCTTTTCTTCGAAAGGGGGCATACAAAAAAACAAGAGCTTGTCACAGTAGTGCCAAATCCCCGCCAAAATGTGTTTGCGTGTATGACAACATTTGTTTTAGAGAGTAGAATAATATTTGTAAAAACAAATAAAGGGAGATAATATATTATGCTCTGGACAAAAATTTACTTTGAAATTAAATAAAGGGAGATAATTCAAACACTAAGGTAGATAGAGTTATTGTTCTTAGTCACTGCACTTCTTCTACTTGCCATCTGTTTATATTTCAAGTTTCAAGTAAATCCCTTCAGTAGATTTAGAGTTATACTCCAGACAAAAATTTACTTTAAAAGTATATAAAAGGGAGATAATTCAAAAACTAAGGTATATAGAGTTATGGTTCTTGGTCACTGCACTTCTCCTAGTTGTCATCTGTTTATATTTCAAGTTTCAAGTAAATCCCTTTAGTAGATTTAGAGTTATGCTCCGGACAAAAATTTACTTTAAAGTTATATAAAAGGGGAGATAATTAAAAAACTAAGGTAGATAGAGTTATGGTTCTTAGTCACTGCAAGTTTCAAGTAAATCCCTTCAGTAGATTTAGAGTTATGCTCCGGACAAAAATTTACTTTAAAATTATATAAAAGGGGAGATAATTCAAAAACTAAGGTAGATAGAGTTATGGTTCTTGGTCACTGCACTTCTCCTACTTGCCATCTGTTTATATGTCAAGTTTCAAGTAAATCACTTTAGTATATTTAGAGTTATTCTCCGGACAAAAATTTACTTTAAAGTTATATAAAAGGGGAGATAATTCAAAAACTAAGGTAGATAGAGTTATGGTTCTTGGTCACTGTACTTCTCCTAGTTGCCATCTGTTTATATTCTAAGTTTAAAGTAAATCCATTGAACAGATTTGGAGTTATGCTCCGGACAAAGTTTCCGCCTTCACTTCATCATGTTGACATATTTTCAGTGTTACCTTTATCGCCTGAGAGATGTGTAAGTAGTTTGCTCCACAACCTTGTAACATTTTATGACAATATACAGTTTGTTAGGGTGTGCAAATACTCAGACATGTGCGAATCATTGAGCATACACAAATCTACACTTGATATTGAATATATATTTGGAGTTTTAATACAATTGCTTGAGACAAACCAACTGCAAAACAGAATGACAGAGTGACTAAAATATACCCCCTCCCTGCAGAGATACGAGTCTCGTGTTTGGAATAACTGGGGATATTGCATGTAGGTAAAGTGCCAGAATAGTATTTGCAGTCCCCAAAGGCTAATCAGAGATGACACTTGCCTCCTAAACTGGATTTTAGTATAAAAATAGTATAAATTTTAAAAAATCCATAAAAGTTGAAAATGTTGTCCCTGAGTAGCCTGTGTGGACTGCACAGGCTTATCTGGGCTGACACTTGACACACATGCATTAAGCCCAGAATGAGACTATAACAACCCTAGCTTTGTAAAGAACTGCCCTATACAACAAGCACACCTACTTTGTGCGAGCCTCTCTGTGCTGACTTATCATCATGCGTCCCTCACATGGTGTGAAGACCTTCTCCAGGTAGCCAAGACGCTCTCTCAGCGGGAGGTTTGTAAGCACCTTGTCATTGTAGAACATCACGTCAAACACCTGCAGACATGGCTGGAAGCCTTCTTTGCTTGCTGATTTTACATCAGTGTTCATGGCTTTTGTTGCTGAAGTAAAAATGCTTCGGGTAAACTAAGTGTTAATCACAATAACCATACATGCAAACATTTACCTGAAATATCCAAGTACAAAAATTACCATAATTCTGTCCATCATAGTAATGCAGAATCATCAGGCAAGCAGCAGTTTGTGCATGTACTTTGATATGTTAAATTAACTGTTTGAGATTTTCTGACTCCATTTACATATTGCAGATTACCTGTATAATCCCTACATGAATATTATAACAACCAATGATTATTTATCTTTTTTTGTTCAGAATAAAAATGAATAGGCTTAAATTGTTTTTGTTAATATATAAATAAAACAAGAGATGTGTTTGTCAGAAACACAATGCCCCCTACTGCGCCGCTTTGAATCATATATTTGACATTTGACCATGAAGGATGACCTTGACCTTTCACCACTCAAAATGAGCAGCTCCATGAGATACACATGCATGCCAAATATCAAGTTGCTTTCTTCAATCTTGCAAAAGTTATGGGCAATGTTAAAGTTTTCGGACGGACGGACGGACGGACAGATTGACAGACTGACAGACAGTTCAACTGCTATATGCCACCCTCCCAGGGGCATAAAAAATACATGCAAAATCATTGCAAAGCAGATATCAGCAATGTCAATGGTTGAGTCATCACGAAACAAACGAGTCAACATATAGGTAAACATAATACATTTCGAGAATATTTTCAAGTCTGCTTTGAATGGATATGCCTAGTCTCACTTTAATTGAACTGCAATGAAGTGTCCATACAATGACTTGTAAAAATATTTCAAATATAACATGGCTTTCATGAAATTGTATGTCATATAAACACCATAACTAGTATTCTGTTCATCACCAACAACTTTAAAATAGAAATGGTTATCAACAAACTAGGCAGACTTAAACAGACTTGAGAACTCAGGTACTCAGCATGGTTACCATATGTTTTGGTCTCTGGATGAAACTGTAACATTTCTCCATCTAGAATACAGTTCTTTACGTCAGATTTGAACAGATTGTAGATATAAGGCACCAGATTGCCTTCGTACCGGTTCGAGCCAAAGGTATCAGTGTACTCATTACCACTGAAACAGTAAGCGAACTTTGTGAAGAATTGTATTTGTTATGAAGAAAATATGTCTCATATGTATCAGTATTCATATGTGTAAAACATGCAATATAGATTACACTTCCAAATTTATTCATACGTATATGAGCTAGGAAATAATTCCTTGTAGCACATCTTAAATTTTACATAAGAATTTTGTCTTTGTTTGTAATGATTCCAAAAATGTTCCACTTACTAGAAATGACTTGAATTTGCAGTATAAATAACTTATCATAATAAAGTGATAGAAAAAAGAACACACAATATGATTTTGAAATTAACTGATCTAATTTAATCCCAAGTTTTGAGTAATTTTTTCAATAGATGGCACTTGCCATTATCCACTTTATACTGTCTCAATAAATTTACTGTGGGCTACTTTATTCATTGAGTAAATTATTATATCTGTTTACAGCGATTCTTTGCTAGACATTTGCTAGACATTTGAAGTTCAAATTTGGGACATCTTCAAAAGAAAGATGCTACATTTTTGACAGAGCTGTGATTACAGAATTATATGACATAGATTTTTATTTAAATTGTATCTTCAAGATGACTTACACAATTTGCACTGCAATTAAACCCCCGACCCTCAAAATTTATAACATTTTTTTTAAAGTAGAGAGTTTGAGTAAAATATTAATATTTGTATTACCTTCTTGAGAAAAATTTGTAGTCTCCATCATTTTTGTGGAGCACCATTCTCTCTCCGTCAAATTTGGTCTCAATTATATATGGCTTCCCTTCCATCAATTTCTCCACCTGATTAAAGCATGATACAGTTACTGCATTCAGAATCAAAACATATCCAAATTAATAAAACCTAACATACCCTTATTAACATCACAACACAATCCCAGGATTGCTAGTTGTGTGGGGATTGGTCATGAAATCCTTTCTACAGCCATTTTCCCCCTAGATCTGATTCAAGAGTGTCAGTTACATGTACAGGCATAAGTATGAAAACATAGTACAGTGACCCCGCGTTTATCCGGACACGTCCGTTCCGGCAGAAATTTCAGGATTAACGAATCTTCAGGATTATCGAACCAGTGCCGTTTAAAGAGTTAAATATGTACCTTATAACAAAAAACCTTATGTTTATGTACATTTACATACTTATTTCGCATCAAGAATGATATTTTCTTTTTACGCAGACATTTATTTAGTTTAAAAAATCAAATGTTGTTAAACAATGTAAATACAAAAACGTTTAACCGAATTTTAGTACATGTACATGTACATACATGACGTAAAGCTTTGTGAATGATACAATCACACAGTTAAGCATTGATAGCTTAGTATGTTAGTCGATATTTCGATGCTGTATACATTTTCCATGAGGACTGCGTGTATCTCGTGTGATACTGCAGCAGTGAAAAGATGTTAACATAGGTGGCTCGCGAGCTGTAAGCTGCTGACGTCACATAATTACAAGTCAAGGGTGTTGTAAAAGGCATATAAAAATAGAACATAAAACTGCGGTACTGTTTTAATATCTTTATTTATAACCCGTCTCATACAACAGAATGTTGAAATGATTAAAATAGCGATAAATAACATTCGATGCATTTTAAATGGATTGCTTAAATAATCCTAGCACAACTTTTCAAGCATAACAAGTTCATTTCGTAAAAAAGTAAGTCACTGTATTAAAGCTCATTAAAGACATTAAAGAAAATCACCCTTCTAACCAAGTGTGTCATTTAAGATGAATTGTGTAATGCCAACATCAATTTAAGTTCAAAGTCAGAGTCAAATTATGTTTAGTCACGCCTATAATCTATCACGCCTAAACACAATGATATTTCATGCATCCGTGATCTCACTTTTGTTTAAAAGACTGGTTCGCGATTAAGCCTAAAACAACAATACTTCACGCCTCCGTGATTGCGCTTTTGTTTATACGGTGGGTGGGCGATTAAGCCCCCATGCTGGGATGCATCTAAATTAACACACATAAAAACAGCTAAATACACAGATGAGTGTCGCAAAATCTACGTCCGGATCCGGAACGCGAGATTCCGGACTTAACGGGGCAAAATACTGCATACTAAATCTGTTACCCTTGACTTTCGTCTGGATCGTGAGATTTCCGGACTATCGAGATCTGGATAAATGCTGGGTCACTGTTATGGTATACCAGCTATCCCAGGAACAGGGTGAGTTGATTATTAACTAAATTCTTAAGAGATGTCAACAGCCTTCTAAAAAATATGTTGCAAAGCACACCAGCCTGCTCCTTGATTGGCCTACCTTATCTGGTGACGCCCGCTCTCCCAGCATGGGTGTGAACGGGGAAAACACTGAGATGCCTATCTCATGGATGCGAACATTTGGGTCATGCATGAGTCGGCACACCTGAAATATGCAAGTGTGGATTCTGTAAATTTGAAACTAACAATCAAATACTGGTAACTGTATGTGACATACAGTCTTTGCTAAAATGTTAAAGTATTTGTGTTTTAAATAGTGCTATAAGTCTTTTTTGAACAGGATCGATAGCATGAGTAAGATTTATTGAAAAATGGTAGTTATATGTCAGTCAAATACCAAAGTCAGGCACTAACAAGTATTAAGTATTTGTGTTTTAAATAGTGCTATAAGTCTTTTTTGAACAGGATCGATAGCATGAGTAAGATTTATTGAACAAGAGCACCGCCTTGCGGGTGCAGACCGCTCATCTATTTTCTTTTTAAAGGTGAAGGGACTCTCATTTTCAATCACAAAGGAGGGAGGAGTGGAGTGAAGAGGGGTGTATAGTGTGGGGTTGTGGACATTTATTACATTATCTTCCAAAAAAGCGAAAAAAAAAAAAAAAAAAAAAAAAAATCCGGGGGGGGGGGGGGGGGGGGGGGGGGGGGGGGGTTGGGGGGGGGCGATGGGGGGGGGTTTGGGTGCGATGGTTGGACGGTATTTCAAACATAACCATTTTTAAAAAAAAAATGGGGGGGGGTATAGTGTGAGGGTGTGGTGGTAATTTGTGAGATGATCTTAAAAAAAAAAAAAAAAAAAAAAAAAAAAAAAAAATTAGGGGGGGGGGGGTGGGGGTGGGGGGGGGGTATAGTGTGAGGGTGTGGTGGTCATTTGTGAGATGATCTTAAAAAAAAAAAAAAAAAAAAAAAAAAAAAATAGGGGGGGGGGAGGGGGGGAGGGGGGAGGGGGGGAGGGGACGGCACGGGGGATGGTTTGGGTGGAGTCTATTGTGGTATGTCAGGTAAGAGTAGTTTCATCAAAGTATCAATCAAATCTAATCATAAATAAAGAAGTTATGGCAATTTTAGCAAAATTTAATAATTTGACCTTGAGAGTCAAGGTCATTCAAAGGTCAAAGTAAAATTAAAGTTGCCAGGTACAGTAACCTCATGATAGCATGTAAGTATTTGAAGTTTGAAAGCAATAGCCTTGATACTTAAGAAGTAAAGTGGATCGAAACACAAAATTTAACCATATATTAAAAGTTACTAAGTCAAAAAAGGGCCATAATTCCGTAACAATGACAACCAGAGTTATGCAACTTGTCCTTTTACTGTACCCTTATGATAGTTTGTGAGTGTTCCAAGTATGAAAGCAATATCTATGATACTTTAGGGGTAAAGTGGACCAAAACATAAATCTTAACCAAATTTTCAATTTTCTAAGTATAAAGGGCCCATAATTCCGTTCAAATGCCAGTCAGAGTTACATAACTTTGCCTGCACGGTCCCCTTATGATAGTTCATAAATCTTGCAAGTATGAAAGCAATAGCTTTGATACTGTAGGAATAAAGTGGACCTAAACACAAAACTTAATCAAATTTTCAATTTTCTAAGTATAAAAAGGGCACATAATTCTGTCAAAATGCCAGTCAGAGTTACATTACTTTGCCTGCACAGTCCCCTTATGATAGTTAGTAAGTGTTGCAAGTATGAAAGCAATAGCTTTAATGCTTAAGGAATAAAATGGACCTAAACACAAAACTTAACCAAAATTGTCAATTTTCTAAGTATAAAAAGGGCACATAATTCTGTCAAAATGCATGCCAGAGTTATCTAAATTTGCCTGCCCAGTCCCCTCATGATAGTAAGTAAGTGTACCAAGTTTGAATGCAATAGCATTGATACTTACTGAGAAAAGTGGAACTAAACGCAAAACTTAACCAAAATTTTCAATTTTTTAAGTATAAAAAGGGCACATAATTCTGTCAAAATGCACGCCAGAGTTATCTAACTTTGCCTGCCCAGTCCCCTCATGATAGTAAGTAAGTGTACCAAGTTTGAATGCAATAGCATTGATACTTTCTGAGAAAAGTGGACCTAAACGCAAAACTTAACCGGACGCCGACGCCAACGCCAACGCCAACGCCAACGCCAACGCCAACGCCGACGCCGAGGTGATGACAATAGCTCATAATTTTTTTTCAAAAAATAGATGAGCTAAAAATGGTAGTTATATGTCAGTCAAATACCAAAGTCAGGCATTAACACAGGAGGATGGTGGTATCATTGCATGTCTGGAAGCAACAATCATTTGAAAATTAACAAAGTAGAACTGCTGAAAGGGTCTAGAGAAAAGTAATGCATGGGCTGTCTATTTCATAAATAAAAGATGCACTGCACACTCCAGAAAAAGTTGATAGTTCAATAAAAAAAAACAAGCTTTTTATAAGGTCATTTTTTTATTCAGTGATTATTCCAACTAGCTCAGAGTATAAATTTACATTTAAAAATGTCATTTGAGCTTTTTTTCTGAATTGTATCTACTTGCCAGTATAAAAGATACGTGGTAACAAAAATATTGGTAACTTATTTAAGGTAAGATACCACTCTATAATTGAGCAATACAATGCGGCCAAGATGACATTCAACCATTCATAGAAGTTTACTTAATAGGGTTTTTGTTTTGTAACAGCAGACAGTACATATGAGACACATCTAATAAAACTAAGTTTAGCATATTGGCATAACAAAAAAGTTTTAACAAGGTATACAGGCTTATCACCCAATTAATGTAAGCACAATTTTAGTTATCCACTTCCCTGTAAGTTGTACATGGCCTTAATTTTATAAACTAACTACTGATAAATATGTTGTTGCTTTTAAACTGTACAAATGATGTTGTAATTAATAGTTATCATATGACAGGACCTAAGTTTAAGCAAGTTATTTTCTGAAATGGACATCATTTCAGCAATATTTTGATAAAATGAATCAGTTCTTTTTAGTCTGTTCATCACTCACCTTTTCGAGGTTATTGTTGACATTGTAGAACTCCTCAGCATCTGGGTGGAACACAGACAGGACAGAGGCCTGACTGAGGCCCATCTTCAGCTCCTAGCAACCAATACAGTGGCACTTTGAGAGAACGTAGCAACCAATACAGTGGCACTTTAAGAGATCCTAGCAACCAATACAGTGGCACTTTAAGAGATCCTAGTAACCAATACAGTGGCACTTTGAGAGAACCTAGCAACCAATACAGTGGCACTTTAAGAGAACCTAGCAACCAATACAGTGGCACTTTGAGAGAACCTAGCAACCAATACAGTGGCACTTTGAGAGAACCTAGCAACCAATACAGTGGCACTTTAAGAGATCCTAGCAACCAATACAGTGGCACTTTGTAAGATCCTAGCAACCAATAAAATGGCACTTTAAGAGATCCTAGCCACCAATACAGTGGCACTTTGTGAGATCCTAGCAACCAATACATTGGCACTTTAAGAGATTCTAGCAACCAACACAGTGGCACTTTGAGAGGTGCTAGCAACCAATACAGTGGCACTTTGAGAGATCCTAGCAACCAATACAGTGGCACTTTGAGAGATCCTATCAACCAACACAGTGGCACTTTGAGAGGTGCTAGCAACCAATACAGTGGCACTTTGAGAGAACCTAGCAACCAATACAGTGGCACTTTGAGAGATCCTAGCTACCAATACAGTGGCACTTTTAGAGATCCTAGCAACCAATACAGTGGCACTTTGAGAGATCCTAGCAACCAATACAGTGGCACTTTGAAAGAACCTAGCAACCAATACAGTGGCACTTTAAGAGATCCTAGCAACCAATACAGTGGCACTTTGTAAGATCCTAGCAACCAATACAGTGGCACTTTAAGAGATCCTAGCAACCAATACAGTGGCACTTTGTGAGATCCTAGCAACCAATACATTGGCACTTTAAGAGATCCTAGCAACAAACACAGTGGCACTTTGAGAGGTGCTAGCAACCAATACAGTGGCACTTTGAGAGATCCTAGCAACCAATACAGTGGCACTTTGAGAGATCCTATCAACCAACACAGTGGCACTTTGAGAGGTGCTAGCAACCAATACAGTGGCACTTTGAGAGATCCTAGCAACCAATACAGTGGCACTTTGAGAGATCCTAGCAACCAATACAGGGGCACTTTGAGAGATCCCAGTAACCAATACAGTGGCACTTTGAGAGATCCTAGCAAACAATACAGTGGTACTTTGTGAGATCCTAGCAACCAATACTGTGGCACTTTTAGAGATCCTAGCAACCAATAGAGTGGCACTTTGATTGATCCTTGCAACCAATAAAGTGGCACTTTGAGAGATACTAGCAACCAATACAGTGTCAGTTTATGAGATCCTATCCACCAATACAGTGGCACTTTAAGACATCCTAGCAAACAATACAGTGGTACTTAGTGAGATCCTAGCAACAATACAGTGGCACTTTAAAAGATCCTAGCAACCAATACAGTGGCAATTTGAGAGATCCTAGCAACCAATACAGTGGTACTTTGACAGATCCTAGCAACCAACACAGTGGCACTTTCAGAGGTCCTAGCAACCAATACAGTGGCACTTTAAGAGATCATAGCAGCCAATACAGTGGCACTTTGAGAGATCATAGCAAACAATACAGTTTTCTGTAATACACTTTATTTTCTTAGCTTAAGTCTATGGCAAGAGGGCCAAGATGGCCCTAGTTCGCTCACCTGAGAGGAGTCAGTTCATTCAATCTTTACCAAACATCAAACTTGACCTAGATATTGTCCAGATAAACATCCTGGTCAAGTTTCATCATTATTGAACCAAAACTCTGGCATATGGAGTGATTTTGTTTTTGTAAGATTTGACCTGGTGGCCTATATTTTGAGTTGACCCCCCTTACCAAACATCAAACTTTGCTTACAAAAATAAATATTATGACCAAGATTCATAAAATCGGAAACAAAATTGTGACCTCTAGACTGTTGACAAGGATTTTGTATAATATAATGAAATTTGGACAATCTAAGGGCAATAATTATGGCATTAATTATGTGATAAATATAAAACCAATCTTTTCACCAAGTTTCATGATGATTGGTAAAAAATGTGACTTCTAGAGTGTTTACAAGCTTTTATATAAATATAAGAAAACTGCCCCCCCCCCCACCCTCCGGCCATGTTATTCAACTGACCGGCACCATTTTCAAACTCAACTCTCATATCAAAGAAACAAATTTTCTGACCAAATTTCATGAAAATTGGGCCAAAATGTGACTTCTAGAGTGTTCACATGTTTTCACTATATACATATAGAGAAAAATGCCCCGCCCACTGGCAGCCATGTTTTTTCACCGAACTGGACCATTTTCGAACTCGTCCGAGATATCATTAAAACCAATGTTTTGACCAACTTTCATGATGATTGGGCAAAAATTGTGACTTCTAGAGTGTTTACAAGGTTTCTCTATAGCCAAATAAGGAAATCTGCCCCGCCCACTGGCGGCCATGTTTTTCAACGGACCGGAACCACTTTTGAACTCAACCAACATATTATTAAGACAAACATTTTAACAAAGTTACATGAAGATTGGGCATGAAATGTGACTTCTACAGTGTTTACAAGGTTTTTCATATTTTTGACCTATTGACCTAGTTTTTGACCCGGCATGACCCAGTTTCAAACTCGACCGAGATTTCATTAGGACAAAGCTTTTGACCAAGTTTCATGTAGATCGGACAATAAATGTGGCCTCTAGAGTGTTTACGAACAAATGTGGACGGACGGACAGACGACAGACAAAGACCGGTCACAAAAGCTCACCTGAGCAATCAGGTGAGCTAAAAAGATGCAATGATTATAATGCACACATGTCAGATGGATAACAAAGTTATAAGGAGTTCAAAACATCTACATGATAAATTCCATTTTTGATTGATTTAATAAGAAAATTCTATCAACTTGACCATTATATTGTTTCATGATCCTAGGCGTAAGCTTTCTTGAGTTATCATCCAAAAACCATTTTACTGTGTCAAGTAACCGTGACCTTGACCTAGTGACCTGAAAGTCAATACGGGTCATCTGCAAGTCATGATCAGTGTACCTATGAAGTTTCATGATCCTAGGAATAGGCCTTCTTGAGTTATCATCTGGAAACCATTTTTCTAGGTTGAGTCACCATGACCTTGACCTTTGACCTAGTGACCTGAAAATCAATAGGGGTCATCTGCAAGTCATGATCAATGTACCTATGAAGTTTCATGATCTTAAGCCTAAGCGTTCTTGAGTTATCATCCGGAAACCATTTTACTATTTCGAGTCACCTTGACCTTTGACCTGAAAATCAATAGGGGTCATCTGCAAGTCATGATCAATGTACCTATGAACTTTCATGATCTTAGGCATAAGCGTTCTTGAGCTTTCATCCGGACACCATTTTACTGTTTCGGGTCACCGTGACCTTGACCTTTGATCTAGTGACCTGAAAATCTATAGGGGTCATCTGTGAGTCATGATCAATGTACCTATGAAGTTTCATGATCCTAGGCATAAGCGTTCTTGAGTTACCATCCAGAAACCATTTTACTATTTTGGGTCACCGTGACCTTGACCTTTGACCTAGTGACCTCAAAATCAATAGGGGTCATCTGCGAGTCATGATCAATGTACCTATTAAGTTTCATGATCCTAGGCGTAAGCATTCTTGAGTTATCATCTGGAAACCATTTTACTATTTCGGGTCACTGTGACCTTGACCTTTGACCTCAAAATCAATAGGGGTCATCTGCGAGTCATGATCAATGTACCTATGACGTTTCATGATCCTAGGCCTAAGCGTTCTTGACTTATCATTCAGAAACCATCTGGTGGACAGACATAGGGACCGACATGAGCAAAACAATATACCCCCTTTTCTTCGAAGGGGGGCATAAAAATGTGACTTCCATAGTGTTCGATCACAAGGTTTGACCGAAACCATTTTTGAACTTAACTCTCGTATCAAAGAAACAAATGTTCTGACCAAATTTCATGAAAATTGGGCCAAAAATGTGACTTCTAGAGTGTTAACATGTTTTCACTATATACATATAGAGAACAATGCCCCACCCACTGGCGGCCATGTTTTTTCACCAATCCAAACCATTGTCGAACTCATCCAAGATATCAATAAAACCAATGTCTTTAACAAATTTCATGATGATTGGGCAAAAATTGTGACTTCTAGAGTGTTAACAAGGTTTCTCTATAGCCAAATAGGAAAAACTGCCACTATATACATATAAAGAAAAATGCCCCGCCCACTGGCGGCCATGTTTTTCACCGATCTGGACCATTTTCGAACTCGTCCGAGATAATAATAAAACCAATGTTTTGACCAACTTTCATGATGATTGGACAAAAATTGTGACTTCTAGATTGTTTACAAGGTTTCTCTATAGCCAAATAGTGAAAACTGCCACTATATACATATAGAGAAAAATGCCCCGCCCACTGGCGGCCATGTTTTTTCACCGATCTGGACCATTTTCGAACTCATCTGAGATATCAATTAAATCAATGTTTTGACCACCTTTCATGATAATTGGGCAAAAATTGTGACTTCTACAGTGTTTACAAGGTTTCTCTATAGCCAAATAAGGAAAACTGCCCCGGCCACTGGCGGCCATGTTTTTCAACAGACCGGAACCACTTTTGAACTCAATCAAGATATCATTAAGACAAACATTTTGACAAAGTAACATGCAGATTGAAAATAAAATGTGACTTCTACAGTGTCTACAAGGTTTTTCTTTTTTTTGACCTAGTGACCTAGTTTTTGACCCGGCACAACCCAGTTTCGAACTCGGCCGAGATTTTATTGGGGCAAAGCTTCTGACCAAGTTTCATGAAGATGGGACAACAAATGTGGCCTCTAGAGTGCTTATGAGCAAATGTTAACGGACAGACGCACGGACAGACATACGACGGACAAAGACTGGTCAGAAAAGCTCACCTGAGCAATCAGGTGAGCTAAAAAGTTAAATGACAGACTGCAAAGGCTAATCTGGGACAATACTTTATGTAATTGCATTAAGCCTGATGTTTCCCACGCATGGCTCAAATGTTAAGCAGATAGGAATGTTTCACACTCAATCCTCCATACATTATTATATTCAACATCATAAAGAAAGAAATTTCTTTAAAAAAAATCTTCACAAAGTAACCCTCCTACCTTTACTATCATTCTAGTCAGCCACTTCAACTCCAGGGCCGACATGTTTGTGATGAGTTTCACAATGTGTTTCCTCACTACATCCTTCTTCTTAGCCGCATTGTTGGTTGCTATGGCGTCCAGATTGGCATTCACCTCCTCTATAAAGAGTGTGCCATGACTTGGGCACCGGTTTTGCAGCACAAAGTACACAACGCTTGCAAAGTCTCCCACATCCTTTAGATACAATAATTATGATATTAGTCCTTACTTAATTAAATGCATGAGTATTAATTGATTTGATTGAACATACAAAGACATTATTAATTGTGTTTTATTCAATGTCAACAATTTTAGTTTGTCTTGGATCTATATAAACTGGCAAAAGCCTTACAATGACATTCTTACTTCATATGGCCTCTTTTCTATTCAAGCATCCAATAGAATAAATGATGACTCCATAGATACATATGTACCTTGAACACTTAACTGTTAACATTTTTGCATCCGTTTATGATTTGTATTAAACATTAAGTCCTTGAATACCTGAAGCTAAGATATTTTGAGACATTTCTTCAGAACATAAACACATTTAACTATGTAGAGCATATGAGTCGTGTTCTGAGAAAACTGGACATAATGCATGTGCGTAAAGTGTCATCCCAGATTAGCCTGTGCAGTCCGCACAGGCTAATCAGGGACGACACTTTCCGCCTAAATTGGATTTTTGCTAAGAAGAGTCTTCATTTTAACGAAAAATATCATACAAGCGGAAAGTGTCGTCCCTGATTAGCCTGTGTGGACTGCACAGGCTAATCAGGGACGACACTTTATGCACATGCATTAACTTGAACTAGCCCATTTTTCTCAGAACAAGACACATATGAATAACTCCATTGCAACATGTGACTTACAGCCTTGGCCGTCTTTGGAGCTTTGTAGTTGAGCAGTCTCTGAGCATCTGGGCTGTCCTTGCCAAGACACAGCACCTCGATCAGCAGCTTGGCAAACATGTGCTGGAAAATAAGCTTGATATCTTACAATTGTATTCATTATTTCAGCCATATTTTCATCTGAAATTCAAAAGTTTTATTTACTGGCTTAATATAGGGAACGATCTTGAGCCAAAAATATAGGTGTTATGTATACACAGCTCTTTTTTGATTCCCCCTCTTTTGCCTTCTGGTTTAGAAATATAAGTCCTTTTTGCAAACATTTAATCGCACATGAAAATTCTATGTTTAAAATCCTTTATAACAAGTTTTTGACTAAGAAATTCCTTAAATTCATCTTATTATGAGGCAAGTTTACCACATTGGTATAGTTGTGCGACCTGCCCCTTTTGTGAAGCAACCTGTAGCTAATTTGATCCTAGATCTTTCTGGAGCATAAAGGTTTCAGTCAGTTTCTTAATGACAAGGAAAGAAGCCTGTGGGTGCATGTAGCTTTATGGTGGGTGCATGTACAATGTAGCTTTATGGTGGGTGCATGTAGCTTATTTTAAATGTGAAAATGGTTGCCTTGTTCAAATATGGAAAGAAGAAGAAAAATGCTTTGTAACTTTATTACCTCTTTAATTCCATATGCAATTCTCTCTTTCTCCAAATGTGGCAACAACAAACGCATAGCTGGATAAAACGAGTCTGTCTGGAAACAAAACAAGAGTGCCAAACTGTCACAAGATACGCCCGTTTTAAGGCTTTGGACAACTTGATAACTTTAAAATGACCCATTTTTGAACTTGACCTACATATCATCTAGACACAACTTCTGACCAAAGTTGATGAAGATCTGATGAAAACTACTTCAATTAGAGAGCGGACACCATGCTAAATGATTGAAATGCACTAAGTGACCTCGTGACCTAGTTTTTAACCTTGCATGACCCATATTTGAACTTGACCTACATGTAGATATTGTCTAGACACAACTTCTGACCAAATTTGGTGAAGATCGGATGATAACTACTTCAATTAGAGAGCGGACACCATGCTAAATGCTTGAAATGGTTTAAGTGACCCTGTGACCTAGTTTTTGACCCGGCATGACCCATATTTGAACTTGACCTAAACATTGTCTAGATACAACTTCTGACCAAGTTTGGTGAAGATCGGATGAAAACTACTTCAATTAGAGAGCGGACACCATGCTAAATGCTTGAAATACACTAAGTGACCCTGTGACCTAGTTTTTGACCCGGCATGACCCATATTCGAACTTGACCTAGATATTGTCTAGATACAACTTCTGACCAAGTTTGGTGAAGATCGGATGAATACAATTTGAATTAGAGTCCGGACAAAGTGGCGCCGTTGAAAATGCACTAATTGACCCTATGACCTAGTTTTTGACCCGGCATGACCCATATTCGAACTTGGCCTATATATCAACTAGATGCAACTGCTGACCAAGTTTGGTGAAGATCGGATGAATACAATTTGAAATAGAGTCCGGACAAAGTGGCCCCTTTGAAAATGCACTTATTGACCCTATGACCTAGTTTTTGACCCGGCATGACCCATATTCGAACTTGGCCTAGATATCAACTAGATGCAACTGCTGACCAAGTTTGGTGAAGATCGGATGAATACAATTTGAATTAGAGTCCGGACAAAGTGATGCCTTCCGCCCGCCGCCCGCCGCCCGCCGCCCGCCGCCAAGGGGTTTCACATAATACGTCCCGTATTTTATACGGGCGTATAAAAAAACAAGAGCTGTCACCATAGGATGACTAATGCCCCCTATAAACGCTTGATAGAAGTTATGATCTTTTTTTGAAACCTAAACGCAGATTTCGAAACCTAAACACGGACCATAAGTTCAAGGTCACAGGGGTCAAAATTTGTGTGCGTATGGAAAGGCCTTGTCCATATACACATGCATGCCAAATATGAAATTGCTATCTGAAGTGACATAGAAGTTATGAGAATTTTTCAAAACCTAAACGCAAAGTGTGACAGACAGACGGACGGACAGTCCGATCACCAGGGGTGTCAATTTACCGAAATCTAAAATCCTGAAAATCATTCTTGAATTTGGGGACCAGAGTCAAAAGAGTTTTAATGATTCATTAAATTATGTTTCCTTTGTAAACAATATGCCAAAGGTCAATAATTTGTGTTTAAGAGTGACATTTTGTGACAAGAATGCTTAAAATAACCAAAACAATCCTCTGATTTATATCAATATCAAAAGTTTTCCTTGAGGGTTTAAATCCTGAATTCAGAAATAATCCTGAAAATTGACACCTCTGGATCACTATATGCCCTCCTTCGGGGGCATTATAATTCTTAGAGTGATAAGAGAATAGAATATTGAATAAAATATTAAAATATCTATTTTCTATGATCACAAGTGAATGAAAAAATCTATTAATTCTTATACCAATAAAATATCATTTTCACTTAACTTTTTACCGCCCATTTTTATCTTTTAAGAATGAAAATGAAAACTTTCTGGTAATAGTAAGCAAAATTATTGACAATGTTCATTTATTTTCACTATTTACAACAGTAAATTTCCACTGATGTATCCCTTTAAACCACAGAAAAGCATTAAATAACTATAGAAGCAAAAGAAAATGTTCTTTTAATATGCAAACAAATTGAAAAATCCATGTATGATAGAATCAATCAATGTATATCAAATGACAATTAAAATTATATATTTTGTTGAACTAAACAGGGTCTTCAACTTTGAATGCAAGTTCTTATCCATCTTTACATTTTAAACAATTGTTTTAAGGTTAACATCTTGATTCAATATGCTGACCTGAGTTAATAATATTAGGTATTAGAAAAACTGTTTCACCCAAACTTCAGGAATTAAAAAAATACCTAAAGTGTGTTAAGAAATATTTTCTTCAATTTGAAAAGAGGCAAGTGTTCTACACCACATATGTTTAATTTTTATGATCAGTACAACAACAACTGGATTTCCATAAGGATCAGACTCTGAGTGTGATGGGATATCCCGGCCCCATCTGAGTGGGCTATGGAGGGGTGTCCCCTCTCCATGAATAAAAAAAATAAGACAAGTTTACATTTGAGAACCTCAATGGTGCACTTTGGGGTATAATTCAATGTGCTTGTCCTATATTTATTTAACTTTGTTGCAAACCAAAAATAAATGACAATGACAACAACAATGAGACACATATATTGGTTCTGGAATAAATACTTTTGTTTCAAATTGTTTTTCTATAAAGTTCATGTAGAAACATACATAATCTTCAAGCATATATTTATCAGTTTCTTCACATTACAAACTTAAAAAGCACCATTTTGGATGGAAATACTGTAAACCATTTTATTTCGTTAGGTACGAATTTTAGTGGATTTCGTTGGTCCGCAGAACCATGAATTCAAGTACAAACGATTATTTATACATTTTTAATCCAAAATCCGTCATTTCCAAATGTCATTTCCAACATTTTCTTTTGTTGTCGGTTATCCGAGATATTTGTTTTGAGATATGCTAGTTAATATAATATGTTGTTTTCTTTATAAGTGTTTGGTTAATAATACTTTTTAAATCAAGCACGGTACTTAAACTGTTCATCAACAATTGTTATCTTTTACGTGACGTCGTCAAATTTACAGTTTGCATATTTATCACATGTCAATTAAAGTTAAAAGAGACATAACGGTTTTCACACGTGTATTTTGGGGACCTTATTACTCAATTGTTACTACTGGTGGACCGATTGCGCTGAGAATTGCAAATATTGGCAAAACAACATTGATGTTAGCGAGCGGGGACCCACAAGTGCGCCGCTTTATCGCACTTGTCAATAATTATCGGCAACACTTTCATGCTAATAGTGTTCCATAGTGTTCGATCACAAGGTTTGACCGAAACCATTTTTGAACTCAACTCTCGTATCAAAGAAACAAATGTTCTGACCAAATTTCATGAAATTTTGGCCAAAAATGTGACTTCTAGAGTGTTAACATGTTTTCACTATATACATATAGAGAAAAATGCCCCGCCCACTGGCGGCCATGTTTTTTCACCGATCCGAACCATTGTCAAACTTATCCAAGATGTCAATAAAACCAATGTTTTGACCAACTTTCATGATGATTGGGCAAAAATTGTGACTTCTAGAGTGTTTACAAGGTTTCTCTATAGCCAAATAGGGAAAACTGCCACTATATACATATAAAGAACAAGCAAATTCGTAGAATTGATATCCCCCGCAACATATGCTTTGTTTGAAGATGGGTGCAAATCGGACAGATGAACATACTGACAGATGGACGGACGGAGGACAATAACTCAAAACAAGATATGGCTCCGGACACAAAAGTGCTGGCCGGATGGACGGACAGCCGGACGGACATCGGACAACCCTAAAACCATATCCCTCCGCCTATGCATATATATACTCATACGAAGTTTCAATGAAATACGCCAAAGCACTTCCAAGATATGGCTCGGGACACAAATGTGACGGATGGACAGACAGCCGGACAGACAGCTGGACGGACAGCGCCAAAACAATATCCCTCCGCCTCTGGCGGGGGATATATACTCATACCAAGTTTCAATGAAATCCGACAAAGCACTTCCAAGATATGGCTCCGGACACAAAAGTGCCTATAGTAAAAAGCATTTTTTCAAGATACAAAGAGCCATAACTCTGTTTTTAACAGATGGTATACAATGCCATTTGGCGTGCATCATCCTCTTATGCATATATATACTCATACCAAGTTTCAATAAAATCCGCCAAAGCACTTCCAAGATATGGCTCCGGACACAAAAGTGCCTATTATAGTAAAAAGCATTTTTTCAAGATACAAAGGGCCATAACTCTGTTTTTAACAGATGGTGTACAATGCCATTTGGCGTGCATCATCCTCTTATGCATTTATATACTCATACCAAGTTTCAATGAAATCCTACAAAGCACTTCCAAGATATGGCTCCGGACACAAAAGTGCCTATAGTAAAAAGCATTTTTTCAAGATACAAAGGGCCATAACTCTGTTTATAACAGATGGTGTACAATGCCATTTGGCGTGCATCATCCTCTTATGCATTTATATACTCATACCAAGTTTCAATGAAATCCGACAAAGCACTTCCAAGATATTGCTCCGGACACAAAAGTGCCTATAGTAAAAAGCATTTTTTCAAGATGCAAAGGGCCATAACTCTGTTTTTAACAGATGGAGTACAATGCCATTTGGCGTGCATCATCCCGTTATGCATATATATACTCATACCAAGTTTCAATGAAATCCGCCAAAGAACTTCCAAGATATGGCTCTAGACACAAAAGTGCCGGACGGAAGGAAGGACGGACGGACAGCCGGACGGACAACGCCAAAACAATATCCCTCCGCCTCTGGCGGGGGATAAAAATGTCCCGCCCACTGGTGGCCATGTTTTTTCACCGATCTGGACCATTTTCGAACTCGTCTGAGATATCAATAAAACCAATGTTCATGACGATTGGATAAAAATTGTGACCTCTAGAGTGTTTACAAGGTTTCTCTATAGCCAAATAGGGAAAACTGCCACTATATACATATAGAGAAAAATGCCCCGCCCACTGGCGGCCATGTTTTTTCACCCATCTGGACCATTTTTGAACTCGTGTGAGATATCAATTAAATCAATGTTTTGACCACCTTTCATGATGATTGGGCAAAAATTGTGACTTCTACAGTGTTTACAAGGTTTCGAAATAGACAAATAAGGAAAACTGCCCTGCCCATTGGTGGCCATGTTTTTCAACAGACTGGAACCACTTTTGAAGTCAATCAAGATATCATTAAGACAAACAATTTGACAAAGTAACATGAAGATTGAACATAAAATGTGACTTCTACAGTGTTTACAAGGTTTTTCTTTTTTTTGACCTAGTGACCTAGTTTTTGACCCGGCACAACCCAGTTTCGAGCTCGGCCAAGATTTTATTGGGGCAAAGCTTCTGACCAAGTTTCATGAAGATGGGACAACAAATGTGGCCTCTAGAGTGCTTACGAGCAAATGTTAACAGACGGACGGACGGACGTACGACGGAAAAAGACCGGTCAGAAAAGCTCACCTGAGCTAAAAAGTTAATTATTATGACAAAAATTTGAAATCCACAAAATTACGTATCAACAAATTAGTTGTTTTTTATCTGAAATCCACGAAATTACATGTCAACGAATTAGTTGTTTTTTATTAAACCACGAAATTTCATACCAATGAATTTCTATACGTTTACAGTTGTTGATTCAGCTGAAATTGTCCATAAATTATAAAATTATCAGAAAATTAAGTAACAAGAGCTGTCACCATAGGATGACTTATGCCCTCTATAAACGCTTGATAAAAGTTATCAGCTTTTTTCGAAACCTAAACGCAGATTTTGAAACCTAAACGCAGACCCTAAGTTCGAGGTCAAGGTCACAGGGGTCAAAATTTGTGTGCGTATGGAAAGGCCTTGTCCGTATACACATGCATACCAAATATGAAGGTTATATCTCAAGGGGCATAGAAGTTATGAGCATTTTTCGAAACCTAAACGCAGATTTCGAAACCTAAACACGGACCCTAAGTTCAAGGTCAAGGTCAAAGGGGTAAAAAATTTTGAGCGTATGGAAAGGCCTTGTCCATATACACATGCATACCACATATGAAGGTTATATCTCAAGGGACATAGCAGTTATGAGCATTTTTCGAAACCTAAACGCAGATTTCGAAACCTAAATGCGGACCCTGAGTTCAAGGTCAAGGTCACAGGGGTAAAAAATTTTGTGCGTGTGGAAAGGCCTTGTCCATATACACATGCATACCAAATATGAAGGTTATATCTCAAGAAACCTAAACGCAAAGTGTGACGGAAAGACGGACATACAGACAGACGGACAGACAGACGGACAGTCCGATTACTATATGCCCCCTTTTCTTCGAAAGGGGGCATAAAAATGAGTATATCACAACAACTCTACGTTTTTGGACACTGACAAATATTTTTTTTTTGTGTCAAAAAGTTTAGATAGAAAAAAAAAAATAAATACAGGTGTCCAAAAATTAAGAGACAAAAAAATAACAGTTGTTCGAAAATTTAGAGCCACACTAAAAAATATTGCATTGACAATCTGATATCAGGTATGCAATGTGTATAGATTAACATGTTTTAACAAATAAAAGCATGTGCTTTTCAAATACCGTGCCATATAATATAAATTAGTATATATATGTTTAACTTTATGCTGTTGGGTGAAACTATTGTTTTATCGCCTTTAGGCATTCTTCTGCCAGGTTTTAGGACCATAATCCGGTTTAAAAAACAAATGTCATCAGGTAAGAAAAACAGGGGAGCTTTCTGGGAAAAAAGCATGGTCAAATAAATTGTCATTAATTATGGACGAAAATCCATATGACAAAAAGTTTAGAGTCACTAAAAATAATTATTTTAGCTAAAAAATGGTGTGTCAAAAAAATAATGAGTGTCCGAAAACTTAGAGTTATAACGGTACGTCAAATTAAAACAAGAGACGTGTTTGTCAGAAACACAATGCCCCCTACTGTGCCGCTTTGCTTTTTTTATATTATTATTTGGCAGGTACAGATAATTATCCCCCTTTGAAGCTTATTACTTTCCTTGAATTTGTTTATGTAACCTTTGACCTTGTAGGATGACCTTGACCTTTCACCACTCAAAATGTGCAGCTCCATGAGATACACATGCATGCCAAATATCAAGTTGCTATCTGAAGCAACATAGAAGTTATGAGAATTTTTCGAAACCTAAATGCGAAACCTAAACACAAAGTGTGACGGAAAGACAGACGGACGGTCTGTTCACTATATACCCTCCTTTGGGGGCATACAAATAATTTCTTTTTTATTATTTATGAACAGAAGTATAGACAATTATTTATCAATTATTTACAATGTGTTTGCACCTTAAAAATCATTTTACTTATTTTAAACTGTTGACTACAGTATAATCAAGACCCGTTCATCATATGGTGCAGCCATATTGTGTTACCATATGGGTGCAGTGCTCCAGCTAGGATTTGATAAGGGCAGGGGGAGGGGGGCTTTTTTGTCAAAAGAGCACTTTCGGTGCACAGTATTTTGTCAAAAGGGCACTTTCAAGCACGCGGGCATTTGTAATAATTGTTAGAATATTTTATTCCCATTATTATTAAACCATTATTAAACCATTTAAATATAATGTCTACAATGAGGAATAAATTAAATAAAATGTAATAAGAGATTTATTAACTATCATATCAAAACAATTTTTTTTTTTTTTTTTAAGGGAATGGGGGGCCCTAGGGAGGGCAGGGCGCAGGTTCGGAAGGGCAGGGAGGGGCGCCCTTCAATTTAGGCCTAGCTGGAGCACTGTGTGTGTCATGATGTCTTGCCACAAGCTGTGTCAAAGTGGCACAGATGTCATAACTTGACAGCTTTGCTTCACAGATTGCTTATTATTTTATATAATGTATTGAATTGTGATCTATGTATACAATATAAGTTATATTGTATACATAGATCACAATTCAATACAAGATCTCCAAGAAACTTATAAACAAGAGTTGTCACCATAGAATGACTTATGCCCCCTATAAACGCTTGATAGAAGTTACGAGCTTTTTTTGAAACCTAAACGCAGATTTCAAAACCTTAATGCGGACCCTAAGTTCAAGGTCAAGGTCACAGGAGTCAAAATGTGTGTGCGTATGGAAATCCTTGTCCATATACACATGTATGCCAAATATTAAATTGCTATGTGAAGCGACATAGAAGTTATGAGCATTTTTCGAAACCTAAACGCAAAGTGTGACGGACAGACGTACAGACGTACGTACAGACTTCCTTGTCCAGACTGTTGATAAACCCACAAGAACAGAGTACAAAGAAAACGTGCTTGATCTCTTCTTCACCAACAACCAATCACTTATAAATCGCTGCGAAGTACTGCTTGGCATAGTGGATCATGATGCCATCTTTATAGAGTCCAGTCTTCACACAATGAGAGTTTGTAAGCCTCCGAGGAAAGTGCACCTGAACAAGAAAGCCGACTCTGACAGGCTCAGAGATGAACTGTTTGCCTACCTACCAGAGTTCACTGAAGAAACTGCCAATATCTCGGTCGACCACACTTTGAAGGCTTTCGAGAACAAACTAAAGACACTGATCAGCTAGTACATCCCAACAAAGACCCTCTCAGGGAACAAAGTCCAAAATCCTTGGATCACAAAAACAATCAAGTCTCTCCATCGAAAAAGGAACAAACTTCACTCCAAGTTTAAATCTACTGGTTCCCTTAAGGACAGACGCTGATACCTTCAGGCTAAGAAAGAAACCCAGAAACAGGAAAGACAAGAATACTGGAGATATATTAAAAATCTAATTGAAGGCAATATTACCAACACAGAACAACACTCCAAACAGAAACAATTTTGGAATTACATCAAATCCTTAAGGAAAGAGAATTGCAGGGTAGCGCCACTGAAGGACAAAGGAAAATTACATGATGATCCAACAGAAAAAACCAACATCCTAAACCAACAGTACCACTCAGTCTTCACCAAGGAGGACAGTTTTAGCATCCCAACACCTGAGGGTGAACCATAACCTATCATGCCAGCATAGACATCACCACAGAAGGTATACATGACCTCCTCAGGAAACTTAATGACTAAAAAAGCAGACTTAATTCCTGCACACATCTACAAAGAGATGGCAGACCAGTGTGCTCCTTTCCTAAATATAGTCTACAGGAAGTGCCTATCAAAAGGCAGTATACCAGACGTGTGAAAGACAGCTAATGTGTCGGCAATTTACAAGAAAGGGGGAAGGTTCTAAGCCAGCAAAACCAATTCGGAAGATTGCCAGATCCTATAAAACGACCTGATAAAGCTAGCTGAATGGGAGAAACAATGGGGTATGGACTTTCAGAGAAGTGTAGCATTCTCCGTGTTCACAGAAAGAAGAACCCAATCAGGTTCCATTACTCACTGAAAGACCATATCCTCCAGACTGACTTGACTACCAAGTACCTGGGACTGACCTTGTCCCAAAATCTTTCATGGAACCACCATGTGGACATAACAGTAAAAAAAGAGAAATAGCACACTCGGCATCCTCCAGCGAAACCTACACGTCAGCAATGAGAAGGTTAAGACCACGGCATACACCTCTCTTGTCCCGCCAGGCCTTGAGTACTGCTCAACAGTGTGGAATCCCTTTCAAAGGACATGTCATACAAGCTTGAGATGGTACAGAGGAGGGCTGCTAGATATGTAACCAACAGATACCACAACACCAGCAGCGTATCCTCCATGATCGAGCACTTGGGGTGTGAGACGTTTGAATCACGACGGACCAAAGCACAACTCACCATGCTGTATAAAATCATCAATGACCTGGTAGATATTCCAGCCAACCATAACCTTATACAAGCCCCAAGCCGCCCTAAGGATCATAACAAGAAGTACCACCGGCCGTCTGCATCCACATCCTGCTACAAGAATTCATTCTTACCACGCACTATATCCATTTGGAACCACCTCCCTGCGTCCGTCGCAGAGGCCCCTGACTTGGTATTCTTCAAGCAGGGGCTTTCCTCACTCACCTTCTTATCACTATTAGGTGCCCAGCTCCTTGTCCAAATTTTTGACGCTCTTAAATATTAAGCTACTTTTTATATGGGTAATATTTGGAGCGTACAAAGGGTGAAAGACCACTTATGTGGTGGGAATTTTTTGTTCTTTGTCTATATTGTTGCGCAAGGATTTTGTGCGCAACATTCAAGCCCCGATATAAGACACTTAATAACAACGGATTGCAATAATATTTACATACCTGTGTAGATAATTCATTTCTCGATAATGTTCCGTAAAAATTATGTAATGACACTTTGAATTTTGCATGCCTGAGCAATTTAAATCCAACCACTATTCAATTTTTCAATATCTCTCGATTCGCTCGCTGTGTAGATATAAATCGATAACACGACCTCGATGTAAAGCATCTGGTTTAAAGTGGAAGAATAAACAGCGTAAAATACAGTTTGCGTTCGTCTGTTGTGGTGCAGCGCGTTACATAGTAAACCGATGTTATACTTTTCTGGATTAATTTAGCATTGTTTTTTTTCTAAATTGACAATTAAAAAGTTCTGAAATAAATTACATCTTTTATTTTTATACTGTACATAAATAATATAGATACAGATCGTACAGTATACCGTCCTTTGTAACGTAGAATGTAAGTTCATAAAACAACACAGACAGAGGTGCGAAAAAGACATGCATAAACACTTCCTGAAACTTAGAACAGTGAATAGAAACTGCACCATATCTGTTTTGAACATATGCTTATTAAATCGACAAAGTTTAGCATACTAGATCTAGTTACGTAAAAGTCGGTGTTAAAAGCTCATGTTAAATCAAATTACGCGTACACGTTACACCGTAATGCCTTCTTCTGATTGGTTATATTTAAATCAGTTTCATGACATGGCTACAGGTCAGTGATTGTTTTGCAGAAGTTTTACTGAAGAATTTATGCCTTTCTAACTTCGAATCGACGATATTTGATGTAAAAATGAACTTCTGAATTAAAACTGAATGAGTTGGTAATGTTATTTTGCAATTTTACGCAAATTGATGAAAATTTAAACTTTCTGGTTTCCACCACAAAAAAGGTCCTTCAACGATGAGAAGTTCCAAAGAATTTAGCCCATATAAAAAGTATCTCTAAATTCTTTGCGCGTCTTATAAATGAGACTACCCAGCTCCAAGTAACCCCTAGTGATTCCCATTGCTGTGCCGGCCGCGGCTACCGTAACCGGACAGGTCTGTGTTGAAGAGGTGAAAACAAAGCTGGCTAGACTTTTTACTATTTCTATACTTTTAACTATCAAATCTCCTCTGTCTATTCTATTATTTCATATCTCTCAAGTCTCTCTTGACCTAGCACCACCCGTCGCGGAATACTCAAGTGTTATGTTTTAGATGTAGATGTAAAGAGTGGCCTGGATTTTAGGCGTTGAGTTTACATGAAAAAAGCCGTTATCAGTGGCAACTCCCAGCGACCCGGAGGGTCTATAGCCACTACCATAGGCTAGTTGGGAGTTGGAGTATTGCAACTAGTTAAGGGTCTATAGCCACTACTATAGGCTAGCTGGGAGTTGGAGTATTACAACTAGTTAAGGAGCTACACCACCAAATTTCTTTATTACCGTTTTGTCATTTTCTGTGTGAATTGTTGCATGTGATTCCCTCCACTTTGCTACAAAAGCTTGAAGAATGCGTTTCTTTTTGTCATTTCCCTGGGTCTTAGAGATTTTTTCCAACAACCCACACAGCTCTGAGAAATGCACTTTTGAAGCAACAGTCTGTGTAACCATTGCGGAGAGATTACTTGCCATCGTCAAATTATGTTCAAGAACGCTCTGGAACAAATGACACGCCTTTTTTGTAATATTTACGACGTTCAATTTAATTTTCTGCAAAGTAAACAAATCGTACTAAACAAATTACATTTAATCCTCTATTTGAAGAGTGCATTAAGAATGTAAGTTACTTCCCTTATGCTTAAACTCTCCATTGTCCATCTTTGAAACAGGATTTCGATATCGAGATATCAATATGCTACAAAATAAAACGCGACTTTAGAAGAGAATCAGAGATAAGAGATTTTAATGAGTAAGATTTAAGTCTTGCTAAATACGTTGTTCACACATAAATGCACGATTGTGTTGTACAAGATAAACTAATTTCCGGTGCAACTCCTACACCTAGTTAGTTCTTCTTGAATGCTCTGAGCTTTTATAATAATATGATTATAGGTGCTACCTAATTTAAGTGGGAGCGTTATTTAGATAACCCTAAAGACATACTATGGCGTACCATTTGGGTTGATAGTCAAGAAGACCTACAAGTTAAAAAGAGAAATGTACGTCGAAGTACAATAATTGTATGTCGACATAAATATAAAATACACTTCGAAGTATATATTTGTACGTCAAAGTACAATTTGTACTTCGACATACATGTTTGTACTTCTGCGCACACATTTTCTGAACAGCCAATCAAAACACTAGTCTCTTGAGCCTCTTTTCCTTCAGATTTATTCATAATAAATGTTTAAAATCTCTTTTTTAATTTAGGACAAAATGAATAAAAATATCAGAATGGCAAAAAAACAATACATAGAAGTTTCAAGTATTTAATGCATTGAAATAAATTATATACAAATTTGAAGAAGATTCAATTGTTACCTTTTTAAAATTAAAATTATTCAGCGTATTGTGAGTATTTATTGATCATGCGGGGCGGAGTATCACGACCGTCCAGCGCATTACTGTGTAGGAAATTCCCAACGGTAACAAAACAGTTACCAAGCATTAACGGGATAAATAATGTATTATAACCTCACCGTTGGTCGTATTTTGTGATAACCATAACTTGCATAAGTCAGAGGTTAATTCTGCCACGCCAGGTCAATAAATACGCACAATATCTATGAGTTAGCGGTCGATAGTCGCATAATTTGGTATAAATTATAATAATAATAATGTTTAATAAATACGCACAATATCTATGAGTAAGCGGTCAATAGTCGCATAATTCGGTATAAATAATAATAATGTTCAATGTCAAATATCTCTAAAAGCAACAGATGTAAGGTGTCTTCTGATTGGATAACACTCAAGGGTCGGTGAAAATTGTACGTCAAGGTACATTTCTCGTTCTACCTAGTAGGTCTTGTAGACTTTCGACGTCATGGTACGTCATATAGACACTAAGTACTGGTCGTACCCAGAAAACAGTTTGTTACATCAAATGTCTCGATTCAACTTACAGCTTGCTAAAGCAGTTGCATTAAGCATACAGTACACTGATTTAACATAATCAAAATCATATGATGTGTCAAATCAATTTTGAATGACAAATTTGACAGGATTTTTTTTAATCCAATAAGTTTTAGACTGTCAAATAACACACACTACGTATTGAAAGCCATATCTGGAGCTTTCGTCTGTATATCACTGACTTCATCAGAAGAATGATTTCTACTGTTGGGAAACATTAACACCACTAATTGTCTTCTTATTTATTATCAATGAATAATAATGTGTAACAGCATAACAACATACTTGTTTCGCAATTAAAATATTTAATAAATACAGGTATCTTGCAGGTTTCTAATTTTCTTTCGCAAACTATTGTTGAATAGTTTTAATTTTGTCGCCACTAAAAAACTAGCCATTTTGTAGCAATTCTAAAATCACAGTCTAAACTGCATACACTTAGCTCTATAGTTACAATTTGAATGCAAATATTAGAATGCATCATGTAATATCATCCATATGTTTTTATTTAAACATTCAAATAACACATAACACAGTATATATAATAAAAGGTACATGTATGTGGTATTGTGTAGAGATACAAAACACTTCACATCATTTATTTGCACATAAAATAACAGTAACAAAATAAGTAAAACTAAAACACTGTCATCAACCTACATTTCAAGAATATTTACGTATATGAAACTACAAAGTGGTGTTATTGTATTACCTTTTACAAAATTAACATTGCTGGTTTTGTACTAGCCATAAAACATTTATCATGGATTAACAAGTAACAACCAATTTATTAATTACACAATAGAACGGAAATCATATTAATTGCATTATGCATTTACTAAACAAGCTATTTGCTACTGTTTAGAATTACACTATCTTACTAAAAATGATCACAGGTACTAAGTGCTTTTACATACTTGTGGTAAGTTTTGTATTACTACAGTAGTTTGACAATTATCGGCAGACACTTGTCGATATACAGACAAAATTTGCATGGGAAATTTCATATTTTTTCAGCATAATTGCCTTCAAATTGTTAATTTAACAACCCTTTGACATTGTTTGTACATCTGATCTTATTATACCATAGCTGATTTTTGTTTATAGAAAGACATATATAGACTTTTCAAAGTTCTATAAAAGTTCACACATGTTCCATCCAAGTAAACAAACAGAACCAATAAAGATCACCACAGATAATAACTTTGTGTATAGCTTGGAAATTTTGATAGTTCAGGAATTCCTCCTTTGTTGATTTCTGTAAACCAAAACTGTCAGTTTTGCTGGATAGAATGGCTTGTATGATGCCCAGCTCTTGCCTTGGCAGAACAGCTTCTAAAAACGGAAAACCAACAAATATCTTAAAATTTGATCAATAATGCAGACAATTTATAAATGTCTTGTTTTTTGTTGATTTCGAATCTGGAAGATTTTTTACGTTAGATTGTGGTACAAAAATCCTGAACGGTATCGGATTTTGTGGTTTTAGGCCTAAACTAATTATAGTGATATGTAACCTTTCGGGATATCGGTAAAGTGCGAGCAGACGAGGTGTAAAAACGTTAAAAATTAATGCTTAAAGACTAAAAAGTTAGATCGGAATATCTTTAAGTTTTGTGAATAAATGTGTTTCTGGTGGATAACAACGACAACTTACCAGAATATTGCACATGATCACACGTAAAACTTCTTTCTGAGAGCGAATGGAAAATGCGTCACAAATTCTGACAAATAAACAGTAGGGTGTCGTTATTGAAATACCGCAAGAATAACGGAAGAATAGAGATGCCAACTACAATGTTTAAAACAAATATTTTTAACAAGCGTTTGTGATTTGTCAGGATAATAATAACAATAAGATATCGAAAAGATCAAAGCAAATAAATTTGACAGAAATCTGAGATTCGGCAATATATTAAAGACGGGTTATGTTCACCTAAATTGTGTTTGGTAAAGACTGTCACTATATGTAGTGCACCAGTCTTCGTCTTATACCCACTTAAGGAGAGCATTCAGGGGAGATAATTGAGTAATGACTTAATTCTGGAACGGTTGCGAAGAAAAACAAATAATGCGAGAATATTTTGTGCAATTCGCTACACAATTATGATGTCATTGATATAATTTTTCCTGAGGTATGTATTTACATGTGATTTAGCATATGTCAAAGTGTTTTTGATTTGTTCAAGGTCATAAATAGCATCCCGAAAATATATGTTGCGTGGCAAATTTTTTTGAGACGCATCCCTATATGGTATTCTTATGTAATTTTATGGTCTAAATTTCCATATGTATGAACGGTCAACGCCCGCTTTGCGGGCTTTTGCCCGTATAAGTACATACGTACAGCTCAGAGTTCTTCTTGTTAACCCATTTTGTTCATGTCAAAAAATTATGTCTCATGTATGTCTATAAGATTGAGTTCAATCTTCTGTTTTGTTTATTAAATCTTTACAAACACAATACCTGTTATTAGCGATATCAATTTGCGAGTGCATTGTGGAGAAATACTCAAAACAAAAACTGTATACAAAAACCGTTATCAACCCGAAAGCCAAAGTTTTGAATTGCCTATTCGATCTATCTTACGGATGATAGTCGGTATATTACGATTGGTAGATTAGACATGAGATCTATCTCGCCGAGGATTCTGGAGATAGTCTATAGCGTATTTTCGAATCCGGAATTACTCGGAATACTTGGCTTTGTCCATTGCAAAAACATATACATTCAAAAGAACCGTTGACATGTTTGAAACTTTGGATTAATATCAATATTATGCGAGCATAAAATATCATGTAAGTTGTTTTAATTTGCGCATAATGGATATACAGTCCAACCCCTACTTCCGGTCACTCCTCATCGCCGGTCACCCCGTGTAGGAGGCCGGTCTGTGCCGCGACCGTCGATAAACACTATATTATGCACCCCTCTTTAGCGGTAACCCCGTTTCTACGGCCAGTGGCCAGCAATTTTGCATCCCAAATGTTAAATTCCCCCCATACGAGTGGTCACGCACGAGTAAGTCAGTCATGTACACTGGCAAAATTACACCGATGCAAGGGCGAAAAAATCAACACGTACTTCCAGTCTGCGGTTTAGGCTCTGCAGTACTGAAGAGTGATGTGTGATAAACATTTTGACAGCCAGTTTGCAAATTGCAATTAATTAGCGGCAGATTATCGGGTTAAAAGCAATACGCGGCCGTTTGATCTTTTTGTTTCCGCACATGCGAATATCATCTATTAGTACTGAAAAAGGGATTCTTAATTTATAATTGATTATTTGTAGCTGTTGAATCATACTAATTTAATCACACATTTATGACAATTATCGGCTAATTAAAAGTTAAAAAGAACAACGCAACTATTAACCGAAATCAACTGCTCTACGTGTTCTCTGTGCTACAAAGTTTTTATCCAAAAATCAATACACACACGCATGGGTATGACGTGACATTGTACATTGGTGCATAACTTTCGCGCGCTTTTGTCGGGACAAAGGAAATACATGAGGACTTCTTTGATGCTAGAATTTGTAAACGTCTCGTTAACATAAATCAATCGGGAGTGTGTTTTGGATTACAAATTATGATTCTCATTTGGGAATTTAACAAAACATTTATATTTGTTTTATATTTACAATGATTTCAATATTAATTTTGATAAAACCATTTACGCGGCGAAATAAATGTTTTTATAATATTATGCATGAAAAGCACGATTACCAGTAGGATTACACCTGGTTGCTATTATCAGTCTTTTAAGTAACTGGCCACGATTTTATTGTGGAGGAGATTACTGTTGGGACCAATTCGTGCGGTAGGTATTACAAAGACATAAAACTGAAATAAACCAATTAAATTATCGATTGATAGTGACACTGGAGTTGTACACGCATAACTGATTCACAACTGTTCCCATCTTAAGTGCATTGGGGCCATACAATGTGCATTCTGTAAACAACGAATCATGAGAATGATTCTTTTTCATTGACTTGATTCTGATGAGGATGATATTGATGATGATTAGAAAGATGAATGGAATATTTTTTTGAATGGATATGTTGTTTTATAGCTGACTTTAGAAAGGAAGAAATAATTTTTTTTTAAGTCTATATATTGTTTAGTACATGTACACATATTTACCATTTTGTTTATACAAAATTCGAACAGTTGGCCATGCACTCATCAACTCTAGACTCCCTATGACCCAGCCCCCTCTTAAGGCCATCCTGCTTAAGCAGCCAATTTGGCCGTTTCCCTTGACTGGCTGCTTAAGAGGGGTTGGACTGTATTTACGATGTATTTGTGTTTATTTATGCCAGAAAATAGTTTATGTGGCTAATATTTCCGATTAAACTGCCACTCGGATTCTGGCTGGCGAGTTTCTATGGAAAATCGGGTTGTCAGTTGCAACTCCCAGCGACCCGGATGGTCAATAGCTGGGAGTCGTATTATTGCAACTAACTCCTAGTAGGCTAGTGGCCTGGCGGGCCAGTAGCTAGTCCATATAAACGTACTTCCAGAGCCTGTGATGATTTTTAACCAGGTTTTCGATGGAAAAACTGGTTATTCGATTTGCGAATGCGGGCCAGCTTGTCCGGGCCATAACTTTGTCGTTCATTGTGAGATTTTAAAATCATATGGCACATTTGTTCACCATCATTAGACGGTGTGTCGCGCGAAAAAAATACGTCAATATCTCCAAGGTCAAGGTCACACTTTGAGTTCAAAGGTCAAAAATGGCCATAAATGAGCTTGTCCGGGCCATAACTATGTCATTCATTGTGAGATTTTAAAATCATTTGGCACATTTGTTCACCATCATTGGATGGTGTGTCGCACAAAAGAATAACGTCAATATCTCCAAGGTCAAGGTCGCCACAACTAAAAATAGATTCATTTTGAAACAAGGGGGGTAACTATGAACAATCAGTTCAGTTTGAGTTGTCTCCATTTTTATCAATCTTTTTTTTTCAAACTGAAAACCTGGTTTTGTGACAATTTTGTCCGTAGTTTTTTTATTCCCCCGGATCGATAGATTAAGGGTATATTGTTTTTTGCCTGTCTGTCTGTCATTCTGTCCCAAAACTTTTATATTACAATAAAGTTTTGCAATAACTTTTGAAATATTTAACATAGCAACTTCATATTTGGCATGCATGTGTATCTCATGGAGCTGCACATTTTGAGTGGTGAAAGGTCAAGGTCAAGGTCTTTCTTCAAGGTCAAAGGTAAAAAACTTAAAACTTTAATATATTAAAGTTTTGCAATAACTTTTGAAATATTGAACATAGCAACTTGATATTTGGCATGCATGTGTATCTCATGGAGCAGCACATTTTGAGTGGTGAAAGGTCAAGGTCATCCTTCAAGGTCAAAGGTCGAAAATTTAAAACTTTAATATAGTAAAGTTTTGCAATAACTTTTGAAATATTGAACATAGCAACTTGATATTTGGCATGCATGTGTATCTTATGGAGCTGCACATTTTGAGTGGTGAAAGGTCAAGGTCATCCTTCAAGGTCAAAGGTTGAAAATTTAAAACTTTAATATAGTAAAGTTTTGCAATAACTTTTGAAATATTGAACATAGCAACTTGATATTTGGCATGCATGTGTATCTCACGGAGCTGCACATTTTGAGTGGTGAAAGGTCAAGGTCATCCTTCAAGGTCAAAGGTAAAAAAAAAAAGCGGCGCATTAGGGGGCATTGTGTTTCTGACAAACACATCTCTTGTTTTATAAAGTGTTTGTTTTGAGCATTTCTCCACAAAAGACAAACACATTTATTTTGATGGTAACAGTTATTATATTTGTTATGATGTATAATGTTGATTGATTTTATTGACATACGGAGGCATTATTCTTTTACATAGTTTTTGGCTTTATCAAAGCATTCTGACAAGAAGAACTTATATTAAAGTGAATCAATTACTGCAGGCTAAATTACCCCCCAAGCATGAAATACTAATAAAAAAACACAAAAAAACACCAACCAAACAAACTATGAATAACTACGACTTTTAAAAGCTTTTACTGACTCCATATCTTTTTCAGTGTCATCTCCATCGTGTGTTTTGGTTACGGGTGCAGCAGGGTATGTTGGTACTCACGTGATCCATGAGCTCATCTGTGCAGGGTTCAAACCTGTCGCCCTTGACAACAGACAGGAAGCTTTAGAAGGTAAAATTATATTTATGTCGCAAACCGATACTTGTTAATTCAGCAGATGTACCATTTATGCTCTATTTAATATCCCCACTGGCCAAACATTTCCCTAAGGCAGGGTGTTTATTTCAGGTCAAAATGACTTATATATATCACAATAAGAAAATTAAAATGATATGACTGTTAAGCTAATTATTCCAACCTGTCAGTCCAAGATTTACCTTACTCATGTATTTGCATTGTCCGGCTATTTCCCAGGCTTGTCTGGGGCTATGCTGGCCACATGTAGCATAAGACCCATTTTCACAATACTAGTATGCAACTCATATTTTGAAACTAAGATATTGAAATTGAAATAAGATGATGCTGTTGGCCATTGTTATGTACTTGTTATGTACTGAATTTGTGATTTACAATTGTCGTTTATGACTGTTATCATCTTTATCACAATGATACAATTGCTTTTTTTTGGTTTTTGTTATTTAATTATTTTTCTTCCATCTTTCAGTCTGTCAATTTGGTTATTGCACTTGTTCTAGGTTTATATTTGTATCACCATCAAACCAAAAGAAAGTAAAGTGGCATATTGTTGATTCGTGCATGTTCTTTCAGTCTGTCATGATATGAAATTGTGTATGTGCACTTTTTATTTCTAGCTGAAACTTGGTCATAAAAGAGGTCCCAATCATATCTTGGCAAGACTTTGAAAGTGGAGCAAAATTAAAGGCACTGGGTTAACTTTTAGAAAAAGCTTGTAAATAGTCAAGAAGTCTCAGTTTTTGACTAATCTTCATGAAACTTGCCCAGAACATTTCCCCCAATGATATCTAAGCAAAGTTAGAAAAGTGCTCCTGTTTATTCAAAAACATCGACCCCTGTGGTCCATACAGTTTTCTCCTTATATGGTTAAAGTTAGGCCTTGTTATAACTCTAGAAGTCACATTTTGTGCACAATTATCTTGCTCTGACCATTTGTTCTCATGACATCTTGTTTGAGGTGGACAACGGTTCTGGTCCATTCAATTATGGCTCTAAGGGTGGGGGTCAGTATTCCATATATGGCTGCAGTAAAACCGTCTGAATTGTGTCCATATGTGGCTATAGTAAAACCATTTAAACACTCTCGAGATATATTTTGTAACCCACTCATCACCAACCTCTTAGTTAGGCTGTAGGCAGTATGCCGACAGACTGTTTAGTTGAAAATCAAAAACACGTCTTGCAGTAAAATGGTATTTTTGGAGTCCGAAAAAAGCTTGCATGTTAGGAAACACCCTCCTATGCTGGACATTTATGGAAGTGTCTGTTTTTGTTTGTAGAAAATAGTTCCTTACTGATCAGTCCGTTGTTAATTTATTTAAAAGATGGAGTAAATATTTTTATAACTGTTTTATACACTGATTTAAATTGAAAGATTATCTATAAAGTTGGTAAGTATTTGAAAATTATTGGAGTGAACAATTTGCGAATGTCGACATCAACCTACATTATAGCGTAGGGCGCTAACACAGACAATATAGATAACGTTTACTATAGGCGCACATGCTCTCAGCAGACACAGGTTCAAGTCCCGGCGACAAAATTTGTTATTCGTTCAACTTTTTTTCTTACTATTAAAACTACTGAAGATTATTAAAAACATTATAGATTTGTTAGCAATTGTATTCAATGACATTTGAAAAATGCAAACATCTGTGAACAATCCCTTAAAAATGAGAATTTGAACAAGTTTTTGATTAAATTATTGTAGCTTAACAACTAGTTTCATAGATGCCATTTTTCCAATAAATCTTTTAGCTAACTTTTTAAATACAATAAGTAATGTGTTTTTAACAAGGTGAATATGTCATATTTGTTGTATGCATTTATTATGCCACCCTTCAAACTCAAAGAAGAGGGGGTATATTGTTTTGCTGGATGTCGGTCAGTCTGTTGGTCGGTCTGTCTGTCTGTCGGTCGATCAGTTTGTTTCCTATCAATAACTTGTGAACGGAGGGACTGATTTGCTTGATACTTCACATGTGCATTGCTGTGGCCAGTAAATGACCCCTATTGAAATTGGGGTCACTAGGTCAAAGGTCACTGTCACAATAAGTGTGAAAGTCATTTCCGATCAATAACTGGTCAACTAATTGACAGATTGGCTTGATACTTGCATTGGCCTTGGACAGTAGATGACCCCTTATGAAATTGGGGTCACTAGTTCAAAGCCCTGTTTGGGGGGGGGGGGGGGGCATTGTCTCTGCGCAGAACTCTTGTAAAAGGGGTATGTTACATTAAAAAGCTTAAACAAATAAATGATTGTCTTGAAGAAGACTGGAGAGTTTTAAGGGCTGTTAAACTTTGTGACTGCAAATATTTTACCTTGCAAATTTTGGCTGCAAGAGAGGGGGTCAAATTTGATATTTATCTGCAAATTATGTTGCATACTAATTGATCTCTTTAAAAAAATAGGAAAACCATCATAACGTGTTCGTCAAAATATAGCGTGAATGTAATATTTTGCGTCAGTAACATGTTCGGTAAATATAACAAGAACAAAAACGAATTTCTGACGAGAGCGGCAATGGCTCTTTGATTATATTATCTTGGCTGAGTTTGAAAATATTGTTAAAAAACATGTCTGCCAGGTGTTAGGGTAGTTTAATTAGGTAACCTAGTGAATCGAACTTTATCAGAACAGAAAAGGTTAAAGGGGTCTAAGGCCTATGGGCCTTTGGTCTTCATGTTCTTAAAAATCGCTCGCACATTCTTACTGACTGTACTCGTTCGACAACAATGCACCATTAGCGAGGCATACAGTGTCTTTGACAGATTCTTGTTCATAGTTTTCGTTTGATGTGTAGCATTTTATATTTCTGAGTTTATGCTCATTTCCAACTCCAAAATTATGAGTGATGTTTCTGTAAAAACTAATCTCACCAAATAACAAAGGTATTCAATTAATTTATGCTATTCTAGGACAGCTCTTATACATGTATTCACTGGAATAATATTTAATTCAGTCTGTACTGTACATCAATGTTTATATATACTAGTATATATTTTGTTATGTTGCATTTTTATTTTAAGGCCTTTGCCTGGTCATTTTCAGAAAATTGCAATTTTGGGATTGGGAATTTTGTGTGTGAGAAAGGTCCACTGACTTGAGAAAAACTAATTAAATATGACTCTTTGTAGTAATTCAAATTATAAAAACAAAATCATATTAATTATAGTTATATACTTTGTTATCGACTTCGTTGGATTTCTTTTCAAATATTTTAAATTGTTTTTCTCATTTCGCATAGGCTATTGGTCCGTTTTATGGACTCCTAGATACACCAGGAAAAAGAATGATTTTAGTAGCATAATTGTAAATATTTGGTATAACAAATTTGTAGAAGCAATGAAGCGGGTCTGGTCCATGTCTGGAGTGGAAGTGCAATATTTCTATGCTGACCTTCTTAATGTGGGGCAGATAGCATCTATTTTTCAACAGGTATACATGTACTTATATTTTAAGACAGGCTTTTTCAAATTTAATATTTTATTTTAACAGTTTCATGTAGGGTTACCATAAAAACATGGTTAAATTAAGTAACATTTCATGAAGGAATATTCCTTTCTCAGTTAAAACAAGAAGCTAATACCAGTATCCAATTTAAGAATTTACTTTAGATGAGCAACTGAATTCGATTACCAGTCAACAGATGTAACAAAAAACTTCAATATTGAACACTGAGTGTGTTGTTTCAGGTTCCAATCTCTCATGTAATTCACTTGGCAGGTTTGAAGGCAGTAAGGCAGTCACATGGCAGCCCTCTGAGCTTCTATAATGTCAACGTGATGGGAACCTGCAACTTGCTTGAGGTAAGGGAGCCAACTTTCTGCTGGAAGTTACTGGTAGTTTCTAAACTACTGTGGCTTTCAGAAAAAAGTTTATATTTAACACAGCAAACACCTTTCTAAATCATGGAAACTATTTCTTTATAATTTAAATTATTAGTATTCTCTTTTGTTTTTTCACAAGTTTTTTTAGTGTTTATTTTTTGTCATAATCATTTTTCCAATATCACTGTGTTAAGTAAATCTTCATGGACTCATACCAGTAACTGACAATGTTGTTAACAAGATAATTATAAATCATTCTTCATTTCTCAGGTGATGCTAGCAAAGGGAGTTAATGAGATAATATTCTCCAGTTCCTCGAAGGTTTACGGCGAGCCCATTTACCTCCCACTTGATGAGCGCCATCCCTCGGGAAACTGCACAAACCCGTATGGGCGTACCAAACACATGGTGGAGCAGATGATAAGTGACATAACTGTGGCAAATAAGGTGTGAGCTAATGGATATAACTGTTTCAATTATGTTATGAGCTAAGGGACGTAATTGTGGCAGTGAAGGTGTGAGCTAAGGGATATAACTGTTTCACTTATGGTGTGAGCTAAGGGATCTAATTGTAGCAGTGAAGGGTGTGAGCTAAGGATATAACTGTTTCAATTATGGTATGAGCTAAGGGAAGTAATTGTAGCAGTGAAGGTGTGAGCTAAGGGATATAACTGTGTCAATTATGGTGTGAGCTAAGGGACTTAATTGTAGCAGTGAAGGTGTGAGCTAAGGGATATAACTGTTTCAATTATGGTGTGAGCTAAGGGACGTAATTGTGGCAGTGAAGGTGTGAGCTAGGGACATAAGTGTAGAAATTAGGTGAGGGCTTAGGGATGTAACTGTAGCAACTTTGAGATGTCTGACTTTGATTTGCCGTCACTTATAATTTATAAGGTTCTATTCAGCAGGTCAATCCCAGTGGCATATCTTTAGGTTATATACCAGTTGAAAAATGGAAAAATAAATGGATACGACAAATAAGAAAATGTATAGTTGGTAATTAAATTACAACTCAGAATGGATATTAACTGTATTTTTTCCAAAAGTTTACAAATGTGAATATTATTTCTTGGATGTATTTGGAATTGAACAAGCTGCAGAAGAAAACAATATTAAAATTTACACAAAATACTAGTTATGCCAATTATTGTATGCGCAATTAAGAATGCTTTGATTTATATTCCATAGATTACAGCTCTTATACTTTCTATTCAAAATGCCCAATCTAATTGCAGCACTTCAAGGCGACCATACTGCGCTACTTCAACCCATGTGGTGCCCACCCTTCTGGCCACCTGGGAGAGGACCGGCTGGAACCACCTCAAAACCTCATGCCTCTCATCTGTCAGGTCGCCCTTGGCAACAAGGACACGCTATCTATATTTGGGAATGACTTTGATACTCCAGACGGCACAGGTGGGCAATTAAGAATATATATCACACAGAATGCAGGACCAATAATGTTTTGTATAACCCATATTTTTTTTTACCCCTATGACCAGCCCCCGGCCTTCTCGAAAAACGTAATAATGCGGCAAATAAAAGAGAAACAGCTCCTTATATGCTCCAGGTGAATAGTTTTAGCATGCCAAAATATGACTTATGTATCGCTTAATTAACAACAAACCTATTCCTTTCATTGGCTCGACTGCCATATTGTTATATACATTACAATTTAGAAAATAAATTTTTTGCGTTGGGGTTAAAAAATAAATTTAACATCTCATTGGAAAGAAGCAGATTTTAAATTAAGAAATGGCAAACTCAAAGGGAAATTGTTTGATGATAAAGGTTTAAATGCCTTAAATGTGTGTTATATGTTTCCAGCCAGCAAGGCCTACACACATATTGTGGACATTGCCAAGGGAACTGTGGCAGCTATACAGTGTCCACATGGGCATGCTCAATATAGAGTAGGTGTAAATAAATATTGGTCAGTATGTCAGTCTATGGGGAAAAATCAATCTCTTAGTGATAACATTAACTACAGAAACCTTCTTCATTGGTTCTTAAAGAAACTTGATTTAGTTGAGGGGTATTGTTTAAAAGAGGATCATTATTTATTTTGGGGTCAATGGCCAAAGGGCAGTGTCAAACTGACCAAATTGTATTAAAGAAAGCACTAAGTGAGCGATTTTTTTTTAATCATGAAGCAAAGCATCATGTGAACTTTATATAGCTTGGTGATTTATTTAAATTATTTGGTTGTTGATTACTATTGATTTGTATGCCCCCCTTAAGGTGGCATATTGCAGTAGTACCGGCTGTCCGTCTACAGGTAAATTCTTCGAAGGACTGACATATGTAAACTAGTTATATTGTTTAGGTAAGTGATGACAGAGATCACAATACAGATCGTAATCATATACAGTGTACGCCATAATGAGGATGGCACCATAAAGCCAGTTCGATAAAATAAGTTTTTATTAGCTTTTCTGTGTGAAAATGACTGTATCTTCATATAAATGTGCTCATGTAATTTTAATACTGTTGCTTTTTGTCCAGTTGTTTAAAAGGCAACACTCTATTTATATTTCAGGTATATAACCTTGGCTCATCCCATGTGTGTTCAATATTGGAAATGGTCAAAATCTTTGAAAAACTATCAGGGAAAAAGGTTTGTTGTGGACCATGCTGTTGTGAGACTGGAATCATGATGGCATTTCATGGCGTTATCATTATTAATATAAAATTACTATAAACTATGTATAAGTTTCATTACTTCTCTGACACCATAAGGTTCACAGGTGTTTTATGTGGTTTGTTACATTTGTATATTAGTCCTCTATAAAGTTGTGTTACATTATGCCCCTGGGGTGAATATTGGCCTTGCCCAAGGCTAACAAGGTCATATAGACTTACATACTGCAGGGCTAACAAGGTCATATAGACTTAAATACTATAGGGCTCACAAGGTCATTTAGACTTTCATACATGCAGGGCTCACAAGGTTATATAGACTTACATACTGTAGGGCTGACAGGGTCATAAAGACTTACATACTGCAGGGCTCACAAGGTCATAAAGACTTGCATACTGCGGGGCTCACAAGGTCATATAGACTTACATACTGCAGGGCTAACAATGTCATATAGACTTACATACTTCAGGGCTCACAGGGTCATATAGACTAACATACTGCAGGACTCACAAGGTCATATAGACTTACATACTTCAGGGCTCACAGGGTTATATAGACTTACATACTGCAGGGCTCACAAGGTCATATAGACTTACATACGGCAGGGCTCACAAGGTCATGAAGACTTACATACTGCGGGGCTCACAAGGTCATATAGACTTACATACTGCAGGGCTCACAAGGTCATATAGACTTACATACTTCAGGGCTCACAGGGTCATATAGACTAACATACTGCAGGACTCACAAGGTCATATAGACTTATATACTGCAGGGCTCACAAGGTCATATAGACTTACATACGACAGGGCTCACAAGGTCATATAGACTAACATACTGCAGGGCTCACAATGTCATATAGACTAACATACTGCAGGGCTCACAAGGTCATATAGACTTACATACTGCAGGGCTCACAAGGTCATATAGACTTACATACTGCAGGACTCACAAGGTCATATAGACTAATATACTGCAGAGCTCACAAGATCATATAGACTAACTTATTGCAGGACTCACAAGGTCATATAGACTTACATACTGCAGGGCTCACAGGGTCATATAGACTAACATACTGCAGGGCTCACAAGGTCAAATAGCAGGGCTCACAAGGTCATATAGACTTACATACTGCAGGGCTCACAAGGTCATATAGACTAACATACATCAGGACTCACAAGGTCATATAGACTAACATACTGCAGAGCTCACAGGGTCATATAGATTTAGATACTGCAGGGCTCACACGGTCATATAGACTTACATACTACAGGGCTCACAAGGTCATATAGACTAACATACTGCAGGGCTCACAAGGTCATGTAGACTTACATACTGCAGGGCTCACAAGGTCATATAGACTTACATACTGCAGGACTCACAAGGTCATGAAGACTTACATACTGCAGGGCTCACAAGGTCATGTAGACTTACATACTGCAGAGCTCACAATATCATATAGACTTACATACTGCAGGGCTCACAGGGTCATATAGACTAACATACTGCAGGGCTCACAAGGTCATATAGCAGGGCTCACAAGGTCATATAGACTAACATACTGCAGGGCTCACAAGGTCATATAGACTAACATACTGCAGGACTCACAAGGTCATATAGACTAACATACTGCAGGGCTCACAAGTTCATATAGACTTACATACTGCAAGGCTCACAAGGTCATATAGACTTTTATACTACAGGGTTCAAAAGGTCATATAGACTTGTATACTGCAGGGCTCACAAGGTCATATAGACTTACATACTGCAGGGCTCACAAGGTCATATAGACTTATACACTTCAACACCGTTATTTCGAACACCGATAATCCGAAGTCACTGTTATTTCGAAGTATTTTTCAGGTCCCGATTTTGGTTCTCCTTTGTTTAATGTAAAATTTCATTGTTAATCCGAATTTCGTTAAACCGAAGAAATCGTTAATTTGAAGTGATTCAGTCGGTCCCAACACTATAATTCGCACCTAATTATCAATCTTTAATCCGAAGTCAAAATTGCAAAATACGGTGCGTAATTTCACACCTTTGTTGTGGCGCGTCAAAAGCCGATCATTACACCTTTGTCGTCTGCGCGAACGCCGTTGTTCAGAGATACATCGCGTATTAGTTTTAAAAAAATGTTTCATTTCCGAAAATGTATTCATATGTATGTATGTCTGATAATTTGTGCTATTCTTTATATTTTATATGTTCTGTAATTAGACAAATATAAAAACAAGAAAAAGAATCGTTTTATTCCTCCGTTTGTTACAAGTGGAAATCTATTTGCTATCTGACTTGTTTACACTTTTAAGTAAGCGTGTAACAAAACCATGCGAATTCCACAACGTTTCATTTTTACACAATCAAAGAAGTCTTCTATCAAATGTTTATTTCGAATTATCGTTAATCCGAAGTTTTTTTAACGGTCCCGACGACTTCGAAATAACGGTGTTGAAGTGTATACTGCAGGGGTCACAAGTTCATATAGACTTACATACTGCAGGGCTCACAAGGTTATGTAGACTTACATACTGCAGGGCTCACAAGGTCATATAGACTTACAGAATGCACGGCTCACAAGGTCATATAGACTTACATACTGCAGGGCTCACAAGATCATATAGACTTACATACTGCAGGGCTCACAAGGTCATATAGACTTACATACTGCAGAGCTCACAAGGTCATATAGACTTACATACTGCAGAGCTCACAATGTCATATAGACTTACATACTGCAGGGCTCACAGGATCATATAGACTAACATACTGCAGGGCTCACAAGGTCATGAAGACTTACATACTGCAGGGCTCACAAGGTCTTATAGACTTACATACTGCAGGGCTCACAAGGTCATATAGACTAACATACTCGAGGGCTCACATGGTCATAATTATAGACTTACATACTGCAGGGCTCACAGGGTCATATAGACTTACATACTGCATGGCTCACAAGGTCATATAGACTTACATACTGCAGGGCTCACATGGTCATAATTATAGACTTACATACTGCAGGGCTCACAGGGTCATATAGACTAACATACTGTAGGGCTCACAAGGTCATATATACTTATATACTGCAGGACTCACAAGGTCATGTAGACTTACATACTGCAGGGCTCACAAGGTCATATAGACTTACATACTGCAGGGCTCACAAGGTCATATAGACTTACATACGGCAGGGCTCACAAGGTCATATAGACTAACATACTGCAGGGCTCACAAGGTCATATAGACTAACATACTGCAGGGCTCACAATGTCATATAGACTTACATACTGCAGGGCTCACAGGATCATATAGACTAACATACTGCAGGGCTCACAAGGTCATATAGACTAACATACTGCAGGACACACAAGGTCATAAAGACTTACATACTGCAGGGCTCACAGGGTCATATAGACTAACATACTGCAGGGCTCACAAGGTCATATAGACTAACATACTGCAGGGCTCACAAGGTCACATAGACTAACATACATCAGGACTCACAAGGTCATATAGACTAACATACTGCAGGGCTCACAGGGTCATTTAGACTAACATACTGCAGGCCTAACAAGATCATATAGACTTACATACTGCAGGGCTCACATGGTTATAATTATAGACTTACATACTGCAGGGCTCACAGGGTCATATAGACTAACATACTGCAGGGCTCACAAGGTCATATAGACTTACATACTGCAGGGCTCACAAGGTCATATAGACTTACATACTGCAGGGCTCACAAGGTCATATAGACTAACATACTGCAGGGCTCACAAGGTCATATAGACTAACATACTGCAGGGCGCACAAGGTCATTTAGACTTACATACTGCAGGGCTCACAGGGTCATATAGACTAACATACTGCAGGGCTCACAAGGTCATATAGCAGGGCTTACAAGGTCATCTAGGCTAACATACTGCATGGCTCACAAGGTCATATACACTAACATACTGCAGGTCTAACAAAGTCATATAAACTTATATACTGCAGGGCTAACAAAGTCATATAGACTTATATACTGCAGGGCTCACATGTTCATATAGACTTAAATAGTGCAGGGCTCACAAGATTATGTAGACTTACATACTGCAGGGCTCACAAGGTCATATAGACTTGCATACTGCAGGGCTCACAAGGTCATATAGACTTACATACTGCAGGGCTCACAAGGTCATATAGACTTACATACTGCAGGGCTCACAAGGTCATATAGATTTACATACTGCAGGGCTCACAAGTTTATATAGACTTACATACTGCAGGGCTCACAAGGTCATGTAGACTTACATACTGCAGAGCTCACAAGGTCATGTAGACTTACATACTGCAGGGCTCACAAGGTGATATACACTTACATACTGCAGAGCTCACAAGGTCATATAGACTTACATACTGCAGAGCTCACAAGGTCATATAGACTTACATACTGCAGGGCTCATACGGTCATATAGACTTACATACTGCAGGGCTTACAAGGTTATATACACTTACATACTGTAGCACAATAACTTTAAAATTATTTCCTATAAAGTCTCAAGGCACCAGTGGCCAATTGTATACAAAATGGTAAAAATATACTGTGTATACAATCGTCTGCAGAGGTCTAATGTTTAGTTTGTAACTTTGTATTTTGGTCCACTACTGACTTTGTTCAAATAATGCCCCTAGGATCAAAACTGGCTACACCCAAGCGGTCACATCAGTTATATAGACTTATATAGTCAAGAACATTTTTGACATATAATATTTTCCTTGGGTACCTGAATGTTCTATTTGGTATATAACATGGTGTATAGTGGTCCTCCACACAGTTTGTTCAAATGATGCCCCTATGATCAAAACTGGCCACACAGCAGGCTCACATCATTTGTACAGACTTATATATTTAATAACATATAATATTTTTCTCAGTTAACACAAAGTACTATTTGGTATATAATATGGTGTTTAGTGGTCCTCTACACAGTTTTAATGCCCCCGAAGGGCGGCATATAGTTTTTTAACTGTCCGTCAGTCCGTCTGTCTGTCCGTCAGTCAGTCTGTCTGTCCGTCCGAAAACTTTAATATTGCCCATAACTTTTGCAATATTGAAGATAGCAACTTGATATTTGGCATGCATGTGTATCTCATGGAGCTGCACATTTTGAGTGGTGAAAGGCCAAGGTCATCTTTCAAGGTAAAAGGTCAAATATATGGCTTCAAAGCCGCGCAGTAGGGGGCATTGTGTTCTAACAAACACATCTCTTGTTGTTTAATGAATCTTAACTTTTGACTTCAACAACTTGCTACATATAAACATGGGGCACAAGGTGGTATTCTTGGTCTCTTTTGTGATGAGCTTTAGACTTCACTTGAAATAATTTAACAGCAAAGAATGTCATCTCAAAAATCATGTTTTAAATAATTGGAACGTTTACAACATAACAATCATAATTATTTTTTTGGTGTTAATTGTTCACATAATGATGTATGTATGATCTTTTTATGTGTGTAGCATTCAGAATCACTTCATTTAATCAATATAAAAAGAAATATTAACATTCAATAAATATATATTTTAACTTTTTACTTGTATATTGAATCATATTATGTACAACAATACAATTCTCAATTGAAATGTGCTATGTAAAATTGTACAATGCCAAATTGAATTTCCTATTTACACCTGTACAATTCCCATTTAAAAATTGCTATTTATAATTGTACGATTCCCAAGTTGAATATGCTATGTACTTAGTACAATCCTAATTGAAATATGCTATGTACAACTGTAGTATTCTTAATTGAAATATGCTATTTACAACTGTAGTATTCCTAATTTAAAGATGCTAAGTACAACTACAATTCCCAATAAGAGCTTTTTAAAACCAGTTCTGCCATGTTTCCCCACAGATTCCTGTTGAATTTTGTGAGCGCAAACCAGGCGAGATAGCCATGTGTTCATCTGACAGCTCTCTGGCCAAGCAGGAACTCGGCTGGGAACCGATGTACGACCTTCAACACATGTGTGAGTTACTTACAAATGAATAATGCATACTTTAAATGTTGGTCACAAACTGTAGCAAATGTGCACTTAGCACATGTGTGATGGAAGTACAGCCTATTTGGAATTGACATCTTTTGAATGAATGAATTGTATTTGCCTACTAGAGTACTCTGAAATTGTCAATAATCAAGGTAAAAGAGTGGATAGTGTTTAGGTAATACTCTTGTCTATTATTAAAATTGAAGGTCAATTTTGAGTGGTGAAAGGTCAAGGTCATCCTTCAAGGTCAAAGGTAAAAAAAAAAATCATTCCTGCATTCAATCTCTTACTTACTTCTCATGGAGCTACACATTTTGAGTGGTGAAAGGACAAGGTCATCCTTCAAGGTCAAAGGTCAAATATATGGCTACAAAGCGGCGCAATAGGGGGCATTGTGTTTCTGACAAACACATCTCTTGTTTATCATTGTTCTGATAACTTAAAAACTTTAATAAATTAAAGGAATATATTGGTACAACATTATGCTTAAGATGTAACATGTAGAATGTTTTTGTCCCCTACCAGTTTCACTGGAGGGGACTTATGGTTTGTGCCCTGTGTGTCCGTCAGTCTGTGAGTCTGTCACACTTTTCTGGATCCTGCGATAACTTAAAAAGTTCTTCAAATTTTTTCATGAAACTTGAAATATGGATAGATGGCAATATGGACATTATGCATGTCATTTCATTTTGTTCCAATGTCAAAAATTCTGGTTGCTATGGCAAAAAATAAAATAAAAAATAATCTGACAATGGAGGAGCCGGTAGGGGACATATATTGCTTGGCAATAGTCTTGTTATAATATGAAGATGTTTTAATATTATAATAAAAATATATAATGTTTCTGTTGCTTATCTTTTAACTGTTTTAATATTCAATTTATTACATTTCAGGTGAACACATGTGGCGATGGATGACATGCAAAACCACAGATACAACTGAGAACAATGGTGCCAATATTACAAGCTAGTGATACCTCATTAATGTGACAGAATGTTCTGCTGCCTTATTTATGAAACACTGATCACTGTGATATTGTGTGTTTTAAAACTAAATAAAGTGTAAACATATCAGATTAAATAACATTTTTTCCTTTTTATGCCCCCGGATCGAAAGATCGGGGGTATATTGTTTTTGGCCTGTCTGTCATTGCATGTGTGTGTGTGTGTGTGTGTGTGTGTGTCCCAAAACTTTAACCAAAACTTTAACCTTCTTCATAACTTTTTCAATATTGAACATAGCAACTTGATATTTGGCATGCATGTGTATCTCATGGAGCTGCACATTTTGAGTGGTGAAAGGTCAAGGTCATCCTTCAAGGTCAAAGGTCAAAACAAAAATTCAACAAGAGCACCGCCTTGCGGGTGCAGACCGCTCACCTATTTTCTTTTTAAAGGTGAAGGGACTCTCATTTTCAATCACAAAGAAGGGAGGGGCGGAGTGAAGAGGGGTGTATAGTGTGGGGGTGTGGAATTTATTACATTATCTTCCAAAAATGCGGAAAAAAAAAAGCAAAAAAATTAAAAAAATTTGGGTGTGATGGTTGGACGGAATTTCAAACATAAAATAATAAAATAAATATTTGTGTTTTTTAACTGTTTCAAAAAAAATAAATGTGGGGGGGGTGGGGGGGGGGGGGGGTAAAGTGTGAGGGTGTGGTGGTCATTTGTGAGATGATCTTAAAAAAAAAATTAGGGGGGGGGAGGGCACAGTGGATGGTTTGGGTGGAGTTTATTGTGGTATGTCAGGTAAGAGTAGTTTTGTCAAAGTATCAATCAAATCTAATCATAAATAAAGAAGTTATGGCAATTTTAGCAAAATTTAATAATTTGACCTTGAGAGTCAAGGTCATTCAAAGGTCAAGGTAAAATTCAACTTGCCAGGTACAGTAACCTCATGATAGCATGAAAGAATTTGAAGTTTGAAAGCCTTGATACTTAAGAAGTAAAGTGGATCGAAACACAAAATTTAACCATATATTCAAAGTTACTAAGTCAAAAAAGGGCCATAATCCCGTAAAAATGACAACCAGAGTTATGCAACTTGTCCTTTTACTGTACCCTTATGATAGTTTGCGAGTGTTCCAAGTATGAAAGCAATATCTATGATACTTTAGGGGTAAAGTGGACCAAAACACAAAACTTAACCAAATTTTCAATTTTCTAAGTATAAAAAGGGCACATAATTCTGTCAAAATGCCAGTCAGAGTTACATTACTTTGCCTGCACAGTCCCCTTATGATAGTTAATAAGTGTTGCATGTATGAAAGCAATAGCTTTGATACTGTAGGAATAAAGTAGACCTAAACACAAAACTTAACCAAATTTTCAATTTTCTAAGTATAAAAAGGGCACATAATTCTGTCAAAATGCACGCCAGAGTTATCTAACTTTGCCTGCCCAGTCCCCTCATGATAGTAAGTAAGTGTACCAAGTTTGAATGCCATAGCATTGATACTTTTTGAGAAAAGTGGACCTAAACGCAAAACTTAACCAAAATTTTCAATTTTCTAAGTATAAAAAGGGCACATAATTCTGCCAAAATGCATGCCAGAGTTATCTAACTTTGCCTGCCCAGTCCCCTCATAATAGTTAGTAAGTGTACCAAGTTTGAATGCAATAGCATTGATACTTTCTGAGAAAAGTGGACCTAAACGCAAAACTTAACCGGACGCCAATGCCGACGCCAAGGTGATGACAATAGCTCATAATTTTTTTTCAAAAAATAGATGAGCTAAAAATTGTAACCAAAACTTTAACCTTCTTCATAGCTTTTGCAATATTGAACGTAGCAACTTGATATTTGGCATGCATGTGTATCTCATGGAGCTGCACATTTTGAGTGGGGAAAGGTCAAGGTCATCCTTCAAGGTCAAAGGTCAAAAAAAAAATTCAAAGCGGTGCATTAGGGGGCATTGTGTTTCTGACAAACACATCTCTTGTTTCAATATTGTGATAATTCCTATTAGGTTTTGATGATGCTAGCTATTGTTTATGATGCATATGTTGTTGTCGTTGTTGACATATGATACTGTGGATGATGATGATGGTGTTGGTGAAGATTGTGGAAATGATGACACTAATTATACTTGTCATACTATGATAGCAAAATTATGGAGGTTTTGAAGTCAGTGTTGTTTACTCTTGTTAGATTAAATAACACTTGAGCAGGAATGTACTGGGCTGGATTTTCTGCTTCCAATACCTGTTATTTGTAAGAAGGGAACCCAAATGAACTGCATCCCAATGGGATTCCTTGTTTGCTTATTTGAGCACAAAGTGCATCTGTTAAATTTTTGTTGTGTGTTGGCAACACTCTAGAGATCACAATTATCATCCGATTTTCATAAAACTTTGTAAGCACAAATGTAAAACTGATATCTGAAAACTTGGTTAAGTGAGGGAAAAACATATGTCAATAGGTCAAATTAAAGAAAAAGCTCGAGAACAATCTAGAAGTCATAGGATTTGCCAAACCATTCCAAAATTGGAACCACATATTTGTTCTTATTATATCTCAGCCGAGTTTCGAATTATGGCTGCCAATTTTTACTTAGATTGGTAAAGTGATACTTTGAGACTACTCCAGAAGTCTCTTTTTTTCCCAATTATTATGGAACTTGGTCAGAATATTTGTTCTTATGAATAAAAACAACATGGCAGCCAGTGGGTGGAGCAGTTTTCCCTAAATGGCTACAGTGAAACCTTCTGAATACAAGAGGTTTAAATATTTGCCCAATCATTTTGAATGTTGTTAAGAACATTTTGATCAATATGGACACGGGGGGGGGGGGGGGGGGGGGGGGGGGGGAATATGTTCTGATCATTTGTTTTAGTAATATCTATAATGAGTTTTAAATGGTTTTGTTCCATTCAAAAAGAGATGCTGGAAATTTGGTATCAGTTTCCCTTATATGGCTAAAGTGAAACATTTCCAGCTCAGAACATTTGAGTCCCATTGGGTTTCAGATGGTCACGGTAAGATCTTTGGCCATTTTGTCTTGAATGTTGCAACCTTTCAGCGTTTAAATGCATGATACATTATTACTTTACAAAATTGTCACCGTTTGTAATAACGCCTTCAGTCTTTCTATTGATTTAAAAACATTCAAAAGGTTGATGCAAGTCTACACACAAACTAATGCTGCAATGGGGACCCCACCTTTATGGGGAGGGCCCAAAAATATCAACCATCTGACTCTGATGACTCCCAACATATAATGTTAGTGTAACACCCTACTGAATTCTTTATTCTGGCTTTTAAGGTTTTAACGTTTTGGTCTGGTTTGTTGACATTTCTGGCAACTGATCTATAGGAAAAAGCTACTATGTGCAAAACCGGGTTACAGTGCCCATAGAAAAAATACTGGTGTGTAGCCTCTGAACCGAAAGGTTGTAAGTGACGTCGTTATGTGAACACTATATTTCACGATCGATTTACCCGTATCCATTACGTTATTCACTCGCTTCGTGTACAAAAAGATATATTTAATAATTTTATGTTGTGTTTGTTATTATTTTTTTTAAGACATAATAAGTGTTCAGCAGAAAATTTAATCTTCGGAAATGAAGCGTACTCCTATAAAAACTTCCGGGTAGGCGGCCATATTTTTATATACCTATGATTACAGGTGAGAATTTGACAGGTAACATAATCGATAATTTAACGGTGTACGATAGAGTTTAACTAAAAAAAAAGCGTTGGAAACAGAACGGTATATACAAAATGCCTCTCTTTGGTGGTAAAAAGAACAAGAGTAAGGACAATATAGCGGATAGTGTCGGCAATTCAACAACATCTTCGACGACACGCCCAGACGTCGACTTGCCAGCATCCAATGGTACCGCGAAAACAGAAATCCCAAAAAATGAACCACCTCCACCTGTCAGACCCAAACTTGTATTCCACTGTCAGCAGGCCCATGGAAGCCCGACCGGCATCATATCCGGCTTCACGAACGTTAAAGAACTGTACCAGAAAATAGCTGATTGTTATGATATGGATGTTGGCCAGGTAAGTGGAAACATATCATTTCTTTTCAAAATTGAGAGCTGTTTTGATCCGTTAATTATAATTTTACGTTAGCCAAATGTGTGCAGAAACAAACATTGCATTGACATATGTTTTTTAGTATAGTGAGGGCAAGTAGTGTGTTGTTCATTTAAAAAAATGACACCAGAATTTAACAAAGTCTTTGTAATGCTTAGTCCATTTAATGAATCGTAGTTACAGTCTAAAATAATTATAATATATCAACAGACAGAGATTATTGTAATTGAACTGGTTTATAATTAATGTTTTATGTAAAATAACACACACTGTAAATTGTCATGAAAAACACCATATTTCATATAATTTTAATTAAAATAACCATAATATAGAGTAAAATATACCGGGGCTTTGTTCCTTTATTGTTGTAAATCGTTGAAATTGTGTGTTTTTTTTCAGATTTTGTTCTGCACATTGAATACGCATAAAGTTGATATGTCTCGATTACTTGGTGGACAGATTGGTTTGGAGGATTTTATATTTGCACACATCAAAGGCCAGCCGAAAGAAGTCGAAGTGACAAAATCAGAAGATGCTCTGGGACTTACAATAACAGACAATGGTGCAGGATATGCTTTTATTAAACGTATAAAGGAGGGAAGCATCATGGACACAACACCTTTAATAGCTGTTGGTGATCACATAGAAAAAATTGATGGGAAAAGCTTAATTGGATGTCGTCATTTTGAGGTGGCAAAAATGTTAAAAGAAATTCCAAAAGGGAAAACATTCTTGATTCGAACTGTGGAGCCCATGAAATCTGGTTTCTGTAAGTATGCTTATCTCTAAACTTAGTCATTTTATTTATTTTTAAGTTTTTTTGTAAGTTAAATTCTCAATGGACTGGTCAGCTGTGGATCAGCATATCACATAACTGTCGCTTTTTTGTCTGGAGAGTGTCACAAATAGTGTCATAGTATTAGAATGAGCAGTTTATCTGCAAGATACATTTAACTTAATAGGCGGAGAAATCAACTGGATCAAGGTACAATCATGCATTATTTCTTGTACTGGAAAAAAGCATTTCCGTCAAGAGTTCCATATATGAACCAAAATAAAAATCATTTTATATTCCTTTTTTCGATGTACATTCATTTAAGTGAGATCACATTGTTATAATTTGATAAAACATATATTGTGATTTAAACAAGTTATGTTTCCTGTAACCCGACAAGTTTTTTCCTAAAAATTTGGAAATACCACTGTTATGTGACAACAATAAATGAACCTGTGCATGTTTATGTAAAATGTGCATATTCCCAAAGTATATATTCGATCATTTGTAAAAAATTTCAGCTAAAAATCTTGACATTTCATTACAATTGTGTCAACATTTGACCTAGTGGCATTATAACCTTACAATTATGTGTACTTCACTCCACAATGCACATAAACATGGGTGACAGTTTTCTGGTTTAAATTGGAATTCCAGTTTTTGGATTGCTGCAAAGGGCATTTTCCCATAAATGGGATTTTTTTCACCAGAAGTAACTTTTTACTTCGCAACTGTCCCGATCCTGTGTCTATATAAACTTACTGAAAATATAACAGCGGCACTAAAGGTACAAATATAATATTCAAATTATGCACAATACGTAGGATAAGGTACAATTAAGACGATGAAGAATTATTTGCAATTCGTTTTCAATTTATATAATTGTTTTCTATACGATAGATTGTTGATTACAATTAGTTTTCTTTCAAATGCAAATCATAAAAACCATAAAACAAACCTTATCTGTTGCCCTGTATCTGGCCAAGATTTTATCATGTAGGAGTACACTGTAGGGACGGTCCCATGAGTTTGTTAGGTATAACAAAGCAAACAAACTGCCACAAAACCCCAGAAGTTAACGACTGATGGTGACATGGGGTTATTCACACATATGAATTATATTATTCACAAACGTTGGCAACGTTAGTGCCTCCAGGGCCATGTTTTGAGAAAAAACGTCTCATAATTTATTAGGAAGACTAATCTTGTCTTGACTTGTTATATTAATATAATAATATTATATAGACCAAAAAAGGCTTATTTGAATTGAATATCTTAACTCATTTCTCTAACACATTTGTTTCTGGCAATTTCTTATAACATAGTAACAAAGGATATTTTGTCATAGTGTTTATCTATGCAAGGGGCATATTACTTTTTGCAATTCATTATAGTCCCTTGTTGATGCTTTCTAATTGGACCAGACATACATTTTTAAAAGGAATAATGGGATAAATCATAGTACTAATTTAGGTAACTTTCAAGAACAAATACTATAATATTTCATGCCTAAACTCATTTCTTTCTATAAATTTAGTTTAATATATTCTACATCTGATGACTTGAGAGCACATAGAGAAGGCATTCCTACAGAAAAGGAATTTCAACGTTTGGAAAAAAAATCTGTTGAATTCAAAATGAGTATGATTTTGGTATCATTAGATTGTCATTTGGAGTACATGTAGCATACATGAGAAGAACTTTTACTTTATTTAAAAATGCAAAAAAACACAAATTACAAGTCATGTTCCTACATTTTTATAAGCAATTAACAGTTATTTTAATGTATTAAAACCAAAGTATTTTGCAAAGGTTTAACAAATATTGATTTTAATTCTTAAAAATATCAAATTGCAACCCTAACTAAATGACAGGTGTGAATCAAGTTTCACTTGCAATTTTTATCAATAAAAAAACATTGGTTCTTTATCACCACTTTATACTTGTGATAAAGTGCGTTTCCCACACAAACATGTAACAAAAGAACAATATAATAAAGACCATTTGATTTTTATTAATATGTAGGTTTTATGAATAGAACAAAATGCGTGTAAATGTAGTTATTAAACATGTTAAGTAGAGTTTTTATGTGGTATTACACCAATAAAACAAGCTTTAAAATATTGTTTTCAAATATAAAGTACAGGTCTCTTTTGTGCAAAAATTATCTAGATATATTTAAAGTTATCAGATACACGAAAGCTTAATGTTTGCTGTGAAAGTTGCTCACAAACTAGTTAATGAATAATTAATTGGATGTTTATACACTGATAACATTCTAGCCATTGTTCATGCTTCAGACATATGTTGTGGGGTGGGTTGCATATAACAAATTCTATGCTATATTTAATTTGTTAACAGCACATACATACATAACGGTATTGGAAAGTTATGCTGAAATTATGTTACATACGGCGATGATAGACTTTTCAATTTTGATTGCTTACAACAGATAAACCACACCTATTCAAAAACGTATATGTCAGTGTTTGCTTTTATTTCTTTTTTGTCCAGCAGGAAAGAATAGAAGTAATTGTTTACCAATACATAATCTAAATGTATAGATATTCCAATGGTAAATCATTGGTTTAGCTTTTCCTTTTTCATAAAACATTCACAATTTTCCTGCTAACTAGCCAAGAGATACTGATATTAAGAATTAACAAGTGTTAACAATAGCTATTTAGGTCATACTTATTGATATTCTTTGGAATTCTGTATGCCAAACACAATTTTCATTTTGAAAGCAGTTATTAATTATACATGTTTCACAATGAACATGAACAATTAACTGTCCTCCTGGCTTAATGAATGTGCTTTAACTGTTAACTCAGATTAGCCTATTCAATATGCACAGGCTAATCAGTGAAAACACTTTCTGACTAGACTGGATTTTAGTTTAGAAGAGAAATCCTTTAAATGAAAAATTCCATTAAAATAAAAGATATTGTCCCTGATAATTCTGTGTAGGCTGTTTGGTGTTGAATAAAGTCATGAGTTTGAGTGTAATATTAAACTGTTTAACTATACATATTGAAGGATGAATGGTAAACTTTGATGTGTATAAGGCCTGATTGGTTTTACATTGGTATTCGTACATTGCAAGGTTTATGTGTTGCATAAATAAAATGCAAGAAGAGGTGTGGTAACTGCAGGGCATTGTTTGCATTCTAAACAGTGAAATGGACAAATTATTACATTAAGGTGTGGTGATGATTCATTTTAAGTATGTCAATGTTAAAAAATAATTTGGGTGGCAGCTCAATGTGGCCGTCAAGTGATTTGTACATTAACAGATCAGGGCTAAACATGTTGTTATACAACATTACTTTTAACATGCTGCTACACTAATTATGAAACTTGTTATAATTAATATTTTGATTGTTCATTTCAGTGAATTTAAGAGATTAATAATATTCACATTGATTTATTATGAACATTGATGTAAAAAAATTCTTTCATGATGTTCATCAGCTCAGTTGATCAATCAGATTCTGGGTGTTTCTTATCATTTCGGGACAATTACACACATGCATGAAAATGGGAATTTTAGCATCAATTTGCTTTAAATTGGGGAATAATGTTTCTCATTCCATACTACAGCCTTATCTGTAGGCAACCCCTATCAGTAATAGCCTTATCAACCCCTAGATAATCAGTACCCTCATCAGCTCTAAATGCCTGACAGATTACAGTGAAAACTCGCTATTAAGACCACTTGTGGGACTTTTCAAAAGTGGCCTTAATAGCGAGGTGATGGACATATAATTACAACAACGTAAATATTAAATGAACTTACATCTTTTTGCATACAATATAACAGTCATCAGTTTATACATTGTATTTATACATTGTACAAAGATAGTATTTCAAGTTGTTCATTAAAGAAGTGTAAATACATGTACATGTACTTTTCATCAAGATCCTTGATGTTTACTAAACGAATGAGTCAATTGTCGTCTGCTTAGCATTTTGTCAAATAAAAATTGAGCTTTTATTTATAGAATAGCTTGAACCCGAGTCTTTCCAATGCCGAATAAATCGGCCAACTGTCGTTGAGCAGAGCTCCAGATAAGGTTTTGTGAAATTCTTAACGTTACTACCAGATTTTCAAAAAGAATTCTTAACTCTGAAATTTTATTCGTAACGTTACTACTAAGTTTTGGAAAATAATTCTTAACTTTTCTAAATGACCTAAAAATAATAATGGTTAATTTCATGCAAAAAATCAAAATAAACATATTAGCAACTTTATTTATACGAGTTCAACAGTGTCTATTCAGTATTATACAATTTTATTTTTCAAATACCTTCATATGCCCAAACTGTGCTTACATGTAGATTGCATGCCTTCGATGAATTTTTACATATTTCACAATTAAAAGGGGTCTCCCCTTCAATCTTTTAAACGATTAGCCACAAGAATTGTCCCTTCCACTCATTCAATGTTTTTTAACCAGGTTTTCCGAAGGAAAAAACTGGTTATTAGATTGGCGAATGCGGGCGGGCTGGCTGGCGGGCTGGCGGAATAAGCTTGTCCGGGCCATAACTATGTCGTTCATTGTCAGATTTTAAAATCATTTGGCACATTTGTTCACCATCATTGGACGGTGTGTCGCGCGAAATAATTACGTCGATATCTCCAAGGTCAAGGTCACACTTTGAGTTCAAAGGTCAAAAATGGCCATAAATGAGCTTGTCCGAGCCATAACTATGTCGTTCATCGTCAGATTTTAAAATCATTTGGCACATTTGTTCACCATCATTGGACGGTGTGTCGCGCGAAATAATTACGTCGATATCTCCAAGGTCAAGGTCACACTTTGAGTTCAAAGGTCAAAAATGGCCATAAATGAGCTTGTCCTGGCCATAACTATGTCATTCATTGTGAGATATTAAAATCATTTGGCACATTTGTTCACCATCATGGGACGGTGTGTCCCACGAAAGAATCACGTCAATATCTCCAATGTCAAGGTCGCCACGACTAAAAATAGATTTAAAAAAAAAAAAAACTTACAAAGGGGGTTAATTTTTTTTGGTCATTTCAAAAGTTCAGTTTGAGTTTTCTTCCTTTATCAGATTTTTTTTTCACAATGAAAACCTGGTTTTGTGACAATTTTGTCCCTTGTTTTTGTTTAAATTTGGACCCGTCGTGTCGCGTTTTTTTATGCTCCCCGAAAATATTTTCGGTGGAGCATATAGTTGCCAGTTTGTTGTTCCGTGTTCCTTCCTTCACACTTTTGCTACCGTTTCTCATAGCGCCTTCAATACTTTACCAATTGCTTTCATATTTGGCATGTAGGTACCTTGCATGGACCTCTACCTTTTGATGAGGTTTGAGGTCACTGGGGTCAAGGTCAAGGTCACCGAGGCTAATAATAGACTTCCTTCTGTCACACTTTTGCTACCGTTTCTCATAGGGCCTTCAATACTTAACCAATTGCTTTCATATTTGGCATGTAGGTACCTTGCATGGACCTTTACCTTTTGATGAGGTTTGAGGTCTCAGGGGTTAAGGTCAACGTCACCGAGGCTAATAATAGACTTCCTACTGTCACACTTTTGCTACCGTTTCTCATAGCGCCTTTAATACTTAACCAATCGCTTTCATATTTGGCATGGAGGTACCTTGCATGGACCTCTACCTTTTGATGAGTTTTGAGGTCACTGGGTCAAGGTCACCGAGGCTAATAGATATTTTAGGTGTTAATTAACACATACATTGAGCGCATCATCAGGGAGCATCCATCAGTTTCACTGATATTCTTGTTTTAGTTTTTCCGACTGTGTCGGCAACTGAACATACAACATCGTATAAGATCTTTTCTATAATGTCTTTCTTAACATTCAACTTTGGCTCACTTTGCGTACAATATGTTAAAAGCGTGTTTTTGCATGCTTTGCAGTTTTTAGGACGCTCTCTGGGCGCCCCCATTGTTTTTTGACAGATAGACTCAGTACACACCGCTTTTATTGGAAAAGATGCACTTTGTTAAACAAGCCCGATAACCATTCTATATAAGCACCGAAAAGATCTTTAATATGCGAAAAGAACTCAATAAAAATCGATACGAACAGATGTAAAAATAATATTCGTAACTTGATTTTGTAATTCTTAATGGTACGACAAGATTTTAAAATAAATACGTAACGGACTTGAAAATAATTGGTAATTACGAAAATACGACCCTTATCTGGAGCTCTGTCCCATCACTCGCGTCGATCAAATCAATCTTTTCTTTTAAACACAACTCTTTCCGTTTTCGCTTATCCATTTTGAATAAAGATATGGTATAAAGGTCGGTTTTTATATTCATCACGAACAAAACCGTGTTACTCAAATATCCTAACTGTTAAATTATTCGCCGTATTTAATCTTTAAAGTGTGTACCAAACAACTACCAATTTACCCATCAAAGACTCAATAATAATAATAGCTAATTGTCAATCAAGGGTTAAAAATTATAACAAGTGCCGAAAATCTAACACCTGTGTCGCAAATGGATGCCAAAAACCGATAGTACCACAACACCAGATCAAGTAAGGTGTGAAAATTACTTGTCATTTGGCGGGTGTCAATAAAGAACAATATCGATCATTGGTACTGATTAAAGTGGTCGTAATGGCGGATTAGCGGTTTGGTCGGATTAGTGAGTGTAACGACCATTGAAATATAGAAGGAAAAAATCAGGACTGAAAAATGGTTGTCGACTTAGCGAGTTGGTCGGAATACCGAGGTGGTCGTAAAGAGACTTTTCACTGTATCTGTTTATTGTTACTTTTAGTGGTGTCAAAAAGGATATAGTGTTTTTAGGTTTGTTACTGTGTGACAGATATTTTATTATTATATTTCCAATTTAAAAATGAATATATTAACATATGAACATTTCTAAATCTGGCATAACTTACCAAATATAAAAAAGACATTTGATTATTGAAATAATGTATCCAATACCATGATTATTTATGTATACACTTTTTACAAATAGAAACTGTTTTAATGAGTGAAAACAATCTTTTAAGATTGTTTAAAAATAAAAAATAAAAATTATTTTAAGACATAAAAACAATAATAAGATATTGTAAATAATAAAAACAAACATCAATATATTGTAAACACAGTTATGTTTCAATTGCAAGTAATTTTATGAAGAAAAAATCAATAAAAAATCTGAAAACATCTTGAAATGCTTATGTTAGAACTTTATAAAAAAAGACAAATAACTATCCTTAAAAAATCAACAAGCTTAAGTTACCATTTCTTAATTTATTTATTTTTCATCTTATTTTCACATGTTTTGACCAGAAATGGTTAAACAAAATCAATTTCCAGACTAAGACAGTATGTGTTACAAAAAATTTCTTAGGTTGGAAAACTTACTGCAAATAAAAAGCAGTTTTTTAAATGACAATTTGAACAGACATATTTGTAAGTCATTAAGCATTCAGAGCTACATCTAGGTTGTTGTATGTTTACGACGCTAGGAATTCACACTGTAGATTATTGAACGCATATATACGACGCTTGGAACTCCACTGTAGATTATTTGGACGCATATATACGACACTAGGGCTGAATGGGTTTTATGAAATTTTGAATATTTCTTATAAAAGTTACATAAAATGAAAATCCCAAACAAAAAATATCAGTGAGGTGAAAAGTACTTCAAAACACTTTATTTCTAAACAAATCGTATCTAAATTTACATCTTAAATCTAATCGTCAAACCATTTGTTGGGAATTTATTGACAATATATTCACTTTTTGCCATTGGGAATTATGGCCAAATGATATCCATAAAATGAGCCCCCAGAAGCCCAGAGATTAATTATTTTATGCTTTAAATAAGTCCTAATATGGTGATAACATGTTAGCGATAAACCGTATAAGTGGCTAAACATGAAACTTTACATCTCATAAAGAACTATTACACACCTATGCACATCAATTCCACCTTAAATTCTCAATGTGTGACACATTCTATTGCTGTTTATTATAGGCACTTGTGATGTATAATGAGTACAATAGTATAATTAGTATATGTGCGTGCATTAAATTAAGTTGGCATATTATTGAATCACTGTAATTTTCTTTTAATAATGATTATGGTGTAAGCGGTTTGTATTATCAATCGACTATAAAATGTTAAATTACTTGTATAAAGTGTTGCATTTTTGTGAAATAAAATTTTGTTTCTCTTTTAATTTCTTGCAGAAAGACTTTGATGGTAACATAATATGTCTACCCATGTTTGTCTGGTTGTATGAGTAACTCTTGAATGCTGTTTGGTTTTCCAAATTACCTCTTAAATGTGTTTTCTCTGCCATTTTTGCATCAATCATTGTGAATTTCTAGAAAAATGTTACATATTGTATTCCCTTAATTTTTACTGACACCTCATTTAAATGCAGTTTCTTTTCGTTGGTATGGATATTTAAAAAACCATTGAGTTAAGCTGTTCAGGCTTTGTACCGGTATCTTATTTAGTTTTACTGGTAATTGGAATTAATCACAATTTTCTCAACATTTGGTTTCATTTAACAGGCTCAAATATTCTTTGTGAAGCTCCTCTGCTTTTTTGTCCCCTACCGATTTCACCGAAGGGGACTTATGGTTTGTGAGTCTGTCTGTGAGTCTTTCTGTGAGTCTGTCTGTGAGTCTGTCTGTGAGTCTTTCTGTGAGTCTGTCTGTCACACTTTTCTGGAGTATGTTAATTATTGCTAAAAAGAAGCTATCATTAATAATAAGTGTTCCTTAATTAATTCATAATTTATACATGTAAGTGGGAAAACTTGCCTGATATGAACATTGCATACTCTCATTATACAGTATTAATATTCTTTTTGCCCACTTCCTATAACATTCTGTTAAAAATGCATTTGTTACAATTGAGTTATAAATGTCATATTAATGACTGTACCATAATTATTAGTAAACTTCCAATTATGGCATTTATCTGAAATATTTCATGAATCTTCTTATTTGATGTTAAAATATTTTCGGAATTTAAATCTGTCTGTGAAACGTTCAATAGTTATTAGCCTTTGATCTGTATATTGTCTGAAAACGTAATTGTGCTCAAACCTGCAATCTGCTTTATGATTTCCACAAGAAATATTAAGCTGTAGCATACCATATTGAACTTTTATTGAGACAATAAACATGTTCCCATGACAACAACAAGGTCTCTTGATATTAAAAATATGAGACATTTATTGGAGTAGGACAATACTTTGTTGGTGATATAGAGAAGTGAAATATTAGTCATGATCAATAACTCTGTCACCCTCCTTTTGTTGCAGTTGGCAAATAAATATTTCCCATGTACTTGTGACCAGAAATTGTTAACTTGTCAATAACTATGTTATACATTGTAAGAAGCTACAATAATTGATCCATTAGAATATTTTTTTTGAAACAAATATATTTATAGTAATAGTAATATTTTGTGTTTATTTTGAATGGTCATTTAACAATGCTGATATACAGATCTATATTATCGTAAAAGCAACATGATAATGGAGTCATTAATAGACCAATTTTGTAATATATATTATCAAAACTGGTTCTGCAATTTAGGTTATTCCAGTCCTTTTCCAAGCTTTTTACTGCTTTTGTTCCCTACTTTGGTAATGTTGACTGGCTTTTAAATCAGTAATAGTGAAATAATGAAGCACTAAAATTTCAAAAAGAATCTGATTGTTGTTGACAAAAAAACAACAACAAAATTCAGTTTTATTATTTTTAGCTCGGCTGTTTTCGAAGAAAACCCGAGGTATTGATATAATATAGCCAGCTTGTTGTGTCCTGTTGTGTCGTCCGGGTCGTGCTAAAACCTTAACATTTTGTCAAAGTTTTGAACATTGGCTCCAAAATCAAAGGGCTTCAACCTACAACTTTGAAACTTCATACATGTATGTAGCTGCACCTTGATGAGCTCTACATGCCACACCCTTTTTTGGGTCACTAGGTCAAAGGTCAAGGTCACTGTGACTTCTTAAAAAAAAAAAATCTGATAAGCTTTCATTTATTCAAAACTGCACCCACAGCCGAGTGTGGCACTCGTTATGCGGTGCTCTTGTTAAACAATAGTAGTTGTATACAATTTGGTTGTTTTTAATACAGTGGGAGCCAGCATAGCAGGTCAATTACTTTGTGCCTTACAAAAACTTGGGAAGTGCCTGACATAGAAATATTAGCAGTACTTTGGTGAATATAAATAGGGTATTTTTTGAGTTTGGTAAGTTCTATTTTAAAAGTAAAATGTTAAGATAAACAATTAAATATAATGTAGCGTAATTACACATTGTTCGTTGATATCACACAGTAATAACCAACAAAGTTCATTTCTGATTTTTTTGCGTTTTATTTCTGCTTATTAACACAACACAACGTTTCCAAAATGTTTGTCAAATACAAGATACATGCGAAGCCCGCAATGGGCCCATCCTGCGAAAGCCAGCAATAATGTGACTTGTATGTTCGGCCGTTTAAGTAAGACTGTCCATTAATATAGATATAAACAACGAAAGCTTTGATAATTGTTATGTGTACAATTCTGATTGGCTGTGTAACGTCACGTGTCTACATGTACAATTCTGATTGGCCGTTTGTTGAGTCACGTGTCTGCAACCTAAATATACGTATGCAACGGACACCTAACGAATACATACGGAAATGACCGAAGATTGACACATACGGTAAGCAAATATTCGTGTCCGGTAATTATAACCCGAGGCTTATGATTTGTTGATCCAGATGGCTGCCTATTTAAGATTGTATGAAATGTGGTACAAATTTCGATCATTATATAAATCCAACAATGCCCCAAATGTGCGTTTTGTGTGCTTATGTTACACGACTTTCCCCCTTAATTAGATTTTTTTTTATTTTATGATTTAAAAAAATCTTTTAAAATTTTACTATTGAATAACTAATTAATTAAAAAAAACTACATTCATATAAACACACTCAAAAGATGGAAAATATGCGGATAACAATATGATTTTCTTGACAAGCATCTCTGCTGAAATAAATAACATTAGTAATTGTTATACAATTTAAATGTCAATCAAAATGTTGTGTAGAACATCATCTGTTGATCGTTGGCCATCTGTACATCTGGTGTCGTCCATGTTGTCTTGAAGTTGTAGCTCGCGGCGAATACGATGTTTCATTGAAGTCATTGCCGCCGTCATGAAGATAAGTCGATTGTAGGTTCGTCCGTGGCGATTGGAATGCGTTTGTTGATTCTGCTCTGCTTTCCGATGTTTAACTTGCGTCGTCGATTGTCGTTTCCGTTGTATTCATCGTTGTTGTTGTTTTCGTTGTCGTTTGTACTTTTGTTGATGGCCCCAGCGTCTTCATTTCTCTCGGGACATTAAGATCTTCTATTGGCCATAATGCTCACGAGGTATTAACTATAGCAGTGTTCTCCTTGATGTCTTAGGCCTCGGAAGTATCATTCCAAATGCGTTATCTACGCACGTCAAACAGTTGAACGGCTGCATCTACTCTATAGTGTTTAACGTCACAAGTATTGTGTCCAGTGTTGCGTCACTTGTTGTCCTTCGAAATCTTCTGGCGTTGGTCTTCTTTTAGCGATAGAACCAGGTATTCACTTTGAGAGTAAACGCCGTGATGTTCCATTCTAACTATGTTGTTTGTTTCTTCTATTGGTTGTGGAAGGCGTTGTCTCGCGAAGTCGCTCTTCTTCGGCGTTGTCTTCAAATCTCGATATTTTTATCTGCGTCGTGGTGATACAAGTATCAGTTGTTCAAAATCATGGCAAACATTTATAAATATCCCCTTAGTTATTGTTAAATATCATCATGACAACTTACTGTGATATCTTATTCAAAAAAATAAATTCTTTACAACGAAAAAAATATTAGTCAATTCCTCGAAACATACTTCGGATAAGTACATGACAGTTTGACATCTGACAAGCCATTTACTTAATATGACCTGTGTACCGCCTTAGGCATAATCATTTTACGCACGTGCGGCCAGTAAATTTTTGACAGGCGCGCGCCACTTTATTGACCTAGAGTAATGGGTAATGATAGACGTACCTGTTCATATCATGGTTTCATAAACCTCGTCTGTATCACTATAGTTTTGCCGTTGGGCATAAATTTATTGACATGTTTGACCTGTGCACTTGTAAAAATGCGCAAATATGACAAGGCAGACTTTTATATATATGCATTCATAATATAAGAACACGTATCGGTATACTTCAAAATTCAGGTCTTTGCTCCTAATCGAACTACTCAAATAATTCTTATGCGACATCGCATCTTCTGTCCATGGCGTAATTTGCTTCGATGGCACAGGGATAAATTCTCTTACTCATGAGGACGCTAAGGTTATCAGAACCTCGGGCTCGGTATGTCCGAACGCTGATCAGTCAGCCGTGCTCATAAAATATAATTGTAACCCTTAAACAATTATATTAGAAATTTAATGAGTACATATCGTTATATTTTCACTGCGCTATACGCGTCAGATCGCATTAAATTCTTACTTAAAATTACTCCAGACCTTCAATATTACCGATATCCTACATATATTTGCAATCAACACAATGACGTATATACATATTTACATAATTTTTTTTTAAAGTGTCTGCCCTATTCATATTCGCAATTACCATTACTGTTCTTATTTCCTATTTCTTTCATTTACAATTCTGAAACTATTTTTAAATTTTCCAATAATTTTATCTATTCGTCCTCTTTAATTTTCTTTATCATTCTTATAAACAAAACCCGCCTTATTTTCTTTATTAAAATAATAAACAAAACTGTCTTAAATAATCTAAATTCCTAAATTCTTAATTCTGCCAATGTAAAATACTAGGTAAATTCTTTGAATATTTGTATCATCTCCGAGTTTTTTCTACTATATTAATAAATAAAACCACCGCCAAAGTTTCTTTATTAAAATAATAAACAAAACTATATAAGATATTATTATTTCCTTGTACGTTTTAATTAAATGGAACTTTACAAAAAAATACCAACAATTTAAAATGGATTTGTGCGCAAAAAAACGCACGTTCGTATACAATCTATATTATAATCATACACAATTTATTCAAAATTCTTTAAATATTCTCAATGATTTGTTCGCCGCTAATGTCATTATTTCTATAACTCAGAAAATTCTGTAAATTTAAATTACTTTCTTTTTTATTTATTTTATTCTTAATTTCCCGATATTTTAGAAAAACTACAGATCAATGAAAAACTGTATGATTTTGATACTTGTAAAATTTGTTCGTACATAATTTATTATCAACAATATTATTTTTAACATCTAACTACATAAAATTCTTTAAAACAATTCTTAAAAATTTCGTTGTCATGACGCCTTTTACTTTCATTTTCTACTTTATAAATTTTGAAATTCCCTCTCCAAGTTTGCCATAATTGTTTTAAACAACTGACCTGAATTCATGTCGCGTTGTGGTTGTGATGTTTTCATTTTTTCGGCACGTGATCGCACTTGTGATCGTACTTCGGTCGTATCCATGGTACACGGCTCCATAAAATGTACTGTGTAGCGTAATTACACATTGTTCGTTGATATCACACAGTAATAACCAACAAAGTTCATTTCTGATTTCTTTGCGTTTTATTTCTGCTTATTAACACAACACAACGTTTCCAAAATGTTTGTCAAATACAAGATACATGCGAAGCCCGCAATGGGCCCATTCCGCGAAAGCCAGCAATAATGTGACTTGTATGTTCGGCCGTTTAAGTAAGACTGTCCATTAATATAGATATAAACAACGAAAGCTTTGATAATTGTTATGTGTACAATTCTGATTGGCTGTGTAACGTCACGTGTCTACATGTACAATTCTGATTGGCCGTTTGTTAAGTCACGTGTCTGCAACCTAAATATACGTATGCAACGGACACCTAACGAATACATACGGAAATGACCGAAGATTGACACATACGGTAAGCAAATATTCGTGTCCGGTAATTATAACCCGAGGCTTATGATTTGTTGATCCAGATGGCTGCCTATTTAAGATTGTATGAAATGTGGTACAAATTTCGATCATTATATAAATCCAACAATGCCCCAAATGTGCGTTTTGTGTGCGTTATGTTACAATAAGTTGTATTTCATCGTGAAAAAACATTTGAGTGTCAATGAAAACAAAAACTTTTTTGTATAAAACTCTCCAAGGTACTTCTGTAGTTGATCAATTAGCTAGTGGTTCCTCACATATTAAAAACAGTTTTGTTTAGACAGAATGAGTTAAAATCTCTTTTTATATAGAATCTGTATCCTTGTGGAACAATTAGAAAGTTGGAAATTCAAGCAAAATTTTGTGGAAATATATATCATACAAAGGACAAGTACATTTTATGCAAAATGCAGAGAAAACTTTTTGTCCAGCTGATTCCCTTTTTGTCCCCTACCGGTGAAACCGGAGGGGACTTATGGTTTGCGCTCTGTGTGTCATTCTGTCAGTCTGTCCGTCACACTTTTCTGGATCCTGCGATAACTTCAAAAGTTCTTCATATTTTTCGGCGTAAGCTGTATTAAGCCAGCTTTTCACCCTGACTTGACCTTTGTAAGTGTCCAATAATACTCAAATAAAATTTCCCGCGGCTAGGTACGAATGAATACACTTCATTTATTCCATTGGCTGATTTGAGTATAACACCAGAACATTGGAAACATATCCGCGTCTTTGTAACACTGTTTTACTGCATGAAGCAATTTTATCTCTAATGAAAAGGCTCAATAGATAGAACAGTTTTACAATCAATTTTCCAAATAAATACAGTTTGTGCGTTCACCTTTTATTTTCAGAGAATTACCAGCGCAAAAGCGTTTATACTAAAGGCTATGTTGTCATATTTAGTACTTACTTGCATTGCATTTCAACCCTCGAGGTTTCGGGTCAATTCGCGGCCATTTGTGAAAGTCAAGAGTTTATATACAGTTCATCACCGGAGTTGGCAGAAGGGGTTGCGATCATTGTGTTACACCGGTCTTACTGACAATAACGTAGTGACTGTAATGCATTGCATTCAATCCGCAAGGTATCAAGGTCAGTTTGCGGTCAGTTGCAGAAATCTTTATATAAACGCCGTCTCGTAAACTTTGTGCACTTGAAGTCTGTTTCGATTAGAAAGATACTAAATAAAGATATTCGGCGATATTATTGTGGTATGTCAATCATCGATTTTTAATATGGTTTCAACATTTGCATGATAAGGACCAATTTTGATAAAATTAATTAGAAATATTTATCCATTTAGACCAGTTTATTAAGCATGAGCACAATAATTCACTATACTATAATTATGCAATTAAATAAGATTCGAGTATTGCCGGCTGACCTATATGCACTCGTTTATTTTCATGTTTCTTGTGTTTTTCTATTCTGTAAATATAGATATCTGAGTAATAATATCACATAAAGCAAAATAAGCCACGAAATCTGGCGCAACACCCCGTAATTGATTTGCTTATGATGTAGCTAAGAACTGCGCAGAAAAAAGGCATCCGCTACTTTTGATCTCATGGAGATAACTTTTGATCGTTCATAAACATCGACCACAATCAACGCCGTATATCTTTTTTAAAGATATTTCTTGTTTCATGAAACTTAAAACATGGATAGATGGCAATATGGAGGGAACTGGTATGCACGTCATTTCATTTCGTTCCTACATTAAGAATTCTGGTTGCTATGGCAACAAATATTTAAAAAAATAAATATTTTTTTTTACTGACAATGGTGGAGTTTCACCGGTAGGGGACAATATTGTTTGGCAATCTCTTGTTATCCCGAGTCATTTAATTCAATATAGTATTGTATGTTTTAGTCATGTTGTTAATTCAATGATACATGTATGATGGGTGTACACTTCACATGTAACATGGGTCACAGTTGTTAAGCTTGTGTCTGTACATATGATAATAATTGGTTGATGTTTGAGATTTCTTCTTGTGTTGAACATTCAAGATTTATTTGATCAGGGTGTGCTTTATATGTTAACAAGTTCAAGTTAAGTTCATATTGTAGACTAAAATGTTGTAAAGAAATAAACTTGTGACAGCATTGAATATTGACATTTAAAGAAATACATCAATATACATCTTTAAGTTTTATGATAATTATATGCAATTATAATACAGAGAAGTTTCAAATTGAACCTTATTAAATTAATGGTAAACAATATGTTTATTGAAGCACTTTAGCCCTTATGGTTCTTATTCCCAATGCCAAGCTTTTTTTCCATATTAAAGCGGGTATATACGATTTTTTATATGTGTTTAATTGTAATATATTGATAAAATATGTTACAATAACACAAAATAGGCAAGAAAAATTATACATTAAAGCCGAATTTCATAAAATGCAGCAAAGACAAATTAGTGCCCCGAGCCGATAGTGACGTACATATTTTCCTACAATAACCGAAGCATTCGTCTTTGTATTAGGATCGGAGATAGTGTTCGTGTGTCGTATGAATAGATATCGTTGCAGAATTTCAAATAAACCGTTAAACTAAGTTTAGATGCACATCGTACATGTATGGTATACATGCTGGCGAATTCGGCTGTACAGCCGTTTTCAATTTCAGAATTAAATACCTGGCTTATTTCGCATTTTTTGACACATGTTCTTCTTAACTTTTATGTTAATTTATATTGAAATATATATATAATAAGTTTTTTACACAGTTTATATAAATTCATAAATATTTGACTAAATCGTATATACCCGCTTTAAATCCATTCAATAATTCTCAATCTTTTTTTTTTATGCTCCCCCAAAATTTATTTTGGGGCGAGCATATAGTCGCCGCTTCGTCTGTCCGTCCGTGTGTCCGTCCGTGCACAATTTTTGTCCGGGCTATTTCTCAGAAACTAATGACCGGAATTCAATGAAACTTTATGGGAAGCTTCACTACCAAGAGGAGATGTGCATATTTTCAGCGGGTTCTGGTCGGATGATTTTTCACAGAGTGATGGCCCTTTGAAATTTTCCATTAACTGTACATATAGTGCAATTCTTGTCCGGGCTATTTCTCAGCAACTAATGACCGGAATTCAATGAAACTTTATGGGAAGCTTCACTACCAAGAGAAGATGTGCATATTATCAGCGGGTTCTGGTCGGATGATTTTTAGCTCCACTGGCCAAAGGCCAGCGGGGCTTATGTCATGGTCCTGTGTCCGTCGTGTGTGTGTCAGTGCGTCCGTGCGTTTACTTTTTCTTTAAACATCTTTTTCTCCTAAACTACTGGTCTAATTCTGATGAAATTTCTCAGGAATGTTCCTGTGGTGAACCTCTTTCAAATTTGTTCAAATTATGCCCCTGGGGTCAAATTTGACCTTGCCTCGGGGGGTCAAAAAATTGAAAATTTGCTTATATAAGGCCTATTTTGTGAAAACTTTAAAAAATCTTCTCGTCCATAACCATTGGGCCTAGGGCTACCAAATTTGGTATGTAGTGACATCTAATACTCCTATAACAAGTTTGTTCAAATTTTACCCCTGGGGTCAAATTTGACCCTGCCCTGGGGGGTAAAAAAATCGAAAATGTGCTTATATAAGGCCTATTTTTAGCAAACTTTAAAAATCCTCTTGTCCATAACCTTATGGCATAAGGCTACCAAATTTGGTATGTAATGAGGACATCTTATAGTCCTCTACCAAGTTTGTTCAAATTAAGCCCCTGGGATCAAATTTGACCGTTCCCCAGGGGTCACAAAATTGAACATATGCTTATATTGGGCCCATTTTGTGCAAACTATAAAAATCTTCTTGTCCATAACCATTGGGCCTTTTTCTACCAAATTCGGTAGGTAGTGACATCAAATAGTTCTCTACTTAGTTTGTTCAAATTATGCCCCTGGGCTCAAATTTGACCTTGCCCCAGGGGTCACAAAAATGAACATATGCTTAAATAAGGCCTATTTTGTGCAAACTGTAACAATCTTCTTGTTCTTTATTATAGAGCCTAGGGCTACTAAATTTGGTATGTAGTGATATCTAATAGTCCTCTACCAAATTTGTTCAAATTATTCCCCTGGGCTCAAATTTGACCTGGCCCCGGGGGTCACAAAACTGAACATATGACGTTTACCAGTGGAGATTACTGCGGCCGTTTGGCTGTGACCAACAACAACATCAACATCTTGTAAACATAAGATAAAACCCTGTCATTTAGTGCCATTTTAGGTCAGATGGTGACTGCTTACCAAGGCATTGAAGTAAGAACATGTGTTATGAATGTTTTTCTTATAAACTGAAAAAAGTCGGGTTTTATTTAAATATGTCGTAAGTGACCATATATCCGGATGAAAATATTTTGGATGACATGTTAATTTTATGTCTTTTTTGTAGTGTTTAAACCAGTTTAATAATATATTATTGATTTTAAAAACACAACTTTCATGAACATAATTATTTCAAGAAAAGTAAATATATGATACTGCACGGTAAACTCAAACTTTGTATCCAAGAGAAGGTGTTGAAATTAATGAAGTTCAATGTTCTTAACTATCGTATATGCTGCTTTTTAATAACTAATGATTCATTGTTCCATTTGTGAATCGTGACTCATTAATTATGGATATGATTTCCAATTGCTCAACAATCCATATATATTTCTGACCATTTTATAATTTTCTTAATATAAGTTATGAATTGATCTTAGAAGTCAAATGTATTACTTAATTAAATACATTTATAAATATAAAGAAATAATCTTTAGATTATCATAATATTCTCAGGCCTGTTGGTCTTAGGGATGTGTGGGTTGATGAGCAATTTCTCCTTTTATCACAATGATTTCTACCCTACCTGATCATTTCCTTCATATTCCATTTTAATTTAATTGACGTCTGCAACCTCTTTAAAATTGGGAAAGTCCAAAATGTGTCATTTGGTTAAGGGTTAAGGCATTTTGATTCCTATGGGTCTCTTGTGAATCTGTTTCAAATCAAATGCGTAGATTTGATCTTCAGCATCTAAAAATATGTGAAATAGAAAGAACGACAATATCTTTTGGAGAGATAAATGTACCTACGTTATAAGCAAAGGACCTGTGCAACAATTCCCGGGCTTTTAAGTCTGTTTAGTTAACACAGTAGTAACTTTTTCCATATATAAAAATGCTAACCCTTCCAACTTAAAACGCCCAGTGGGACGAGGGATCAGAGAAAGTCACATGCTTGAGTACATTTCAACCCATGCACATTGCACGTTTTTTTCGCAAAGAAAAAACAGTGGAGCGATACAGAGCCATCATGGCCCTCTTGTTCACAGAGTTATGGCCCTTTGACATTTTGCATTAACTGTACATATAGTGCAATTCTTGTCCGGGCTATTTCTCAGCAAGTAATGACTGGAATTCAATGAAACTTTATGGGAAGCTTCACTACCAAGAGGAGATGTGCATTTTATCAGCTGGTTCTCGTTGGATGATTTTTCATAGAGTTATGGCCCTTTGAAATATTCCATTGTACATATAGTGCAATTCTTGTCTGGGCTATTTCTCAGCAACTAATGACTGGAATTCAATGAAACTTTATGGGAAGCTTCACTACCAAAAGGAGATGTGCATATTATCAGCCGGTTATGGTCGGATGATTTTTCACAGAGTTATGGCCCCTTAGAAATTTTCTATAAACTGTACATATAGTGCAATTCTTGTCCGGGCTATTTCTCCCCATCTACTGACTGGAATTCAATGAAGCTTTATGGGAAGCTTAACTACCTTGAGAAGATGCGCATATTATTTGTGGGTTCTGGTTAGATGATTTATTTAGAGAGTTATGGCCCTTTGAAATTTTTAAGTTGCTAAACCATCCATCGTATTATTTTGTCCAAAGTTATGCTCCTCAAGACGTTTCCTTTTATCTGAATATATAGTGCAATTTTGTGACAAAAAAACCTTTGGGGAGCATCACCCGTCTCCGACGTTCCTCGTTCACCTTTTTTTCTGTTTAGAAGTGTAAAAGAGATGATAATTGAAATAATGGGTTTTAATCGTTTAATGTCCATTTTACAGATAGCTTTATGTTCGAGATTTTCTGTTTTATATAAGTTTATTACTAATAATTAAACATAAATGTAAACAAAAAAAGGACTCTTTCCCATTTCAAAGTAAATTGATGCCAAAGTTCCCATTTCATGATAAAGGTCATAATCTTAAAAGGTGAGAAAAAGCCCAGTGACAGAGTAAAAGTTTAATTTTGATGAGCCTACTACATTGAATGATGGAATATCTTTCTGATTTTTCTCATTCCTGTATTTGATTATAAAAAGTAATCTCAATAACACAAGATCAATTTTCCATTGACAATAAGTATTAAATAAGTATTAAAATAGGCGAGTGGACACTGCATTTGAAGAGCACCAGTCTTTACTTACCGTATTTGTCAGTCAACACTTTCATAGTGTCATGTAAAGAAGCTCTGAGTCATGAATATTTCAGAAGGACATTTTCAGTGAGAGCTATAGTTAGCTATACATGAAAGATTTTTCACATCCACTTAACAAATGACTTCGTCTTACTTTAAGACATTTTTATTGGTCTAAAATTTCTACTACATCGTAAAGCCTATTTCTGATTCTCATTACTTGGGCAAAAAAAGCTTTTTCAGTATTTGAATGAAATTTTCATCCCTATTTCTGTTTCCAGTATGGATTAATGCAATGATTATGAGGAAACAAATATTTCTCATAATCTGAAAGCATGAATTGAGTACATTTGATGTCTTATGAAATATAAATCTATGCTGTACAGTCAGTTTATTTCGAGTACTCTATAATAATTGGCTTGATGAGAAATTGATTTTTCATTGGTCTTAAATTAACAACCATGTCGGACATTATTTTTATTTAACATCACCATTTAAATTAAAATTAGATCATCGATCCAGATAAAATACATAATTCATGGTGGAGAATCAGTAAAGAACAATTAAAAAATCAAAATTACATGTACAACTGTCATGCAAAGCTCCATGCAATCACTATAATATAGTTATACTTTAATATAATGAACAAAAATGCTGGGGTTTTATTATGCCCCCCCTTCGAAGAAGAGGGGGTATATTGTTTTGAACATGTCTGTCCGTCGGTCGGTCCATCCGTTGGTCGGTCCGTCTGCCAAAAAGTTTCCGGATGATAACTCAAGAACGCTTAGGCCTAGGATCATGAAACTTTATAGCTACATTGATCATGACTGGCAGATGACCTCTATTGATTTTCAGGTCATTAGGGCAAAGGTCAAGGTCACAGTGACTGGAAACAGTAAAATGGCTTCCAGATGATAACTCAAGAACGCTTGGGCCTAGGATCATGAAACTTCATAGATACATTGATCATGACTGGCAGATGACCCCTATTGATTTTCAGGTCACTAGTTCAAAGTCACAGTGACTCGAAACAGTAAAATGGTTTCCAGATGATAACCCAAGTACGCTTAGGCCTAGGATAATGAAACCGCTATTGATTTTCAGGTCACTAGGTCAAAGGTCAAGGTCACAGTGACTCAAAACAGTAAAATGGTTTCCGGATGATAACTCAAGAATGCTTAGGCCTAGGATCATGAAGCTTCATAGGTACATTCATCATGACTGGCAGATGATCCCTATTGATTTTAAGGTCACTAGGTCAAAGGTCAAGGTCACAGTGACAAAATGGATGCACACAATGGCTGCCACTACAACTGACGGCCCATTTGGGGGCATGCGTGTTTTACAAACAGCCTTTGTTTAAGCTCTAAAACTCTGACCTAAAATAATGCACAATATCGAAATAAAATTACTTTCATGAAAAGGAATTCTTATACAAGCTGGTTTTCTAATTAACTCATTTCAGGTATTTATTCCATCATGCATACCAGCATTAAGCATGATGAATGTTGTTGTATCCAAAACAGTTGGTACAGAAAACCCACGCAAGATAGTGACTGCATTTTATTTATTGTATGATTTCATTTCATGTTTTAAGATTCTTTTCAGTCCTTGTTTACCTTTGAAAAGGAGCAAATAAAAAATGCATAAATGATTGGATAAATAGAAGTTTGTTTGCTAAGCACAAAAAAACTAAACAACTCACCTTTACTCATGATTTCTGAGCCTTGTTAAATAAACTTACCTGCTTTTAACACTTATCTAATATTCTGTATATCTATAGATATAAATATGTACATAAATTTTGTTTCAATCAAAAAGACCGTCGTTCTGATAACACCGGGCTTAATCTGTGTGCGTCAAGTGTCATCCCAGATTAGCCAGTGCAGTTTGTACAGGCTAATAGGAACAACACTTTCTTATTTTATGTTATTTTTCATTTAAAAAAGTATTTTCTTAGCAAAAAATCCAGTTTAGGCTGACAGTGTTGTCTTTGATTTAGCACAGGCTAATCTAGAGCAACACTTTATGCACATGCAATTAATCCCCTTTTTCCCAGAGATATGCTGAATGGGGTTTTATACCGAAATGATTTTACACGGTTGTCTCCCTTTTCAGCATTTGTTGCCCAGGCGAGTGGTAAGAAGGGAAGCAGCAGCCTAGGAACCGGCAAGCAGACCCTGAGAATCAGCTCCAAGGGCCAGGCCAAAGTGGAAGAGGTTTGTAGCTTTGAAGTCCGGACATCTCAGTAATTTATTAAATTTTATTAATGTTATATATATTAAACTGTTAAGAAACTGTTTTGATGCCCTCCCTCGGTGGGATTCAAACTTAAAAAAAACTGGCCTACTTTAGTGATTACATTAAACTCTAATTATTGATACATGTAGTGCGCATGCATATAGAGGTACTTGATGTGCATTTCTTTCATAGCAATTTTACAGCTGCCTTGGATTTTTCCGTACCCATAAAAAATGTCATCAAACAACTTTCTAAATATAATTCAAATTACAATATCAATTACAGTTTATATAAACAATACACATATTTTCATGAAACATTTAATACGTAATTTTTAAAAGATATTCTTCACATGCACCAGCTACATATAAATACGCAAATATTGCCCATAATACTCACGAGAAGCGTGAGGCAGTACTATGAGATAGAGTTTCCTTGATTTGCTATTAATATGCAGTATAATGAGGCATTAAACTATAAATCACAGCATTTAAGGTAAATTACCTTTGAGTCTGTCAAATATGTTCTCATGTATTAATAGCCCTCATTTACAATTTTACTTTGCATTATGTAAAATACAGTGTATTTTTCTATCGTGATAAAAAGCCATTACATATTATGCAATCTGGTAGAATGAACCTTGTAATACTTGTGTAAGCTAGTGTTGTACCTGACTGATTGCTCTCAGGTAAACCACTTTATCACTGAGATATTCAGTTGGACTTTAACTCTAAAATCTCAAACCTTTCATGGACTTGATAAAATAATTATTTATTTCAATTAAAAGGCTACATTGCCCATAATATTTTAGTACTTTTAAGCATCTTTACACACATAATATCAACACAGAGTTATTTGAATTGGTATCAAAAAGAAGTTTTAAATAATTACTTTCTTACAAGCAAATTTGAGATTGGCTTTGGGAAGTGTCGGAAGCACAACCTAGTTCCCATAAGCTGCCTGAAGCCAATCTTGCCTTCGCTCGTAAATGTTTGGATTTGCGGGAAATTTACATGGAATATATTGTCACAAAAAAATAATTAAACAAGCATTTCGTATCTCGTTATATCTATATTACTAGACTACATCTAGAATAGTCCTTTATTCTCTGGCTGTAAGGAACACTGATCTTTTATGTGTTAACTTTATTTTTCAAAATATTTAGAAATATTCGTAGATTTTGAGTGTTAATGGTCTTTTCAGTCTCAATTTGTGTTCTATATCAAAAACAATAATTTGACCCTTACCCATATTATTTATAGTTTTTTCAATAAATTCATTAACAAATTGGCAAACTGTTATGGAATAAGTTAACACGATCTCTGAGTTTATATAACCTCACTTAATAGTAATAAACAGAGCTGTAGCTTTTACCCAATTGTAGAAAAATTCAGAGTAAATTGCTTTTTAAATTCTTGCTGTAATTCACACAACTGTTGCAAATATGCATTGGTAATGAAGTTTACTTGACTTTAAGTCACAAATGTTCACAAGTCAAAACAACACATTCATGTCAATTGCGGTGTATCAAAATTAAGTCAAACACAACTTCTAGCTTAAAACTGGGAGTTCTTGTCCAATGAAAGCCCTGGTATCCAGTGAAAGGGTTTTGTCATAATTATGTTGCATTCCACCATGGAATGTGCTAATACTAGAGATTACAACTATTTAAGATAAATGCTGCCAGCTTTAAGTTTCTGTGTCTTCTATACTGATCCTTAATCCATCAGAGGTTGAAGTAATCTTACTAATAACATTCAGTGCAATTGAACTGCTGAAATAGTTTTGATGGCAAATCTTTCATACAGTATTTTAAAGATTCTACACTTATACAGAGATACATTGCAAACATCACAAGATGTAATGTATTATCACACATAGTTTACACATCGTACATGTAAAATGAAGATGTGCGTTCACATGTGAAAATATACTGTTTGATGATGTCTCAGATAATAAATATCAGATGGACTGTCTCAGTCGATTGTGAATAATTCAAATTAAGTAGAATGTAGTCGTGCCTATAGTTTGCCTCAGGTTATACAGTTTTATACATTCTGATAGGCATCTATTTGATGAACATCAAGATTTGTTTGCGATCAGTTTACATGGGTTATATTAACACTGACAAGACTGGTCATGAATGTGATCATGAATATTTTCAAGTATGTTGTAAATGAAAATAAGTAAGTTGTCTCCCTTTCCTGTGATAATACAGTGACTCTGAAACTGAAAACAAACAAATGTTTGTCATATTTCATTCCGCATGTGGACTATTTCTTTCTCTAATAGAAGTATTATTTCACAAATAATTTAAATAATACCTTCTTATAGAAAAAACAAATCATGAAAACATGATTTTATTTAAAATGGATGCATGTATGCAAAAGAAAAACTAAATAAATAAACTGTATTGACTTGCATGAAACCACTGTGTGACCCACACATATCATTCAAATAAAATGAAAACAAGAGTCATTTGCCGTTTGACATTTTCCTATAGTTCAAGTTCTACGTAAGGCCAAAACATGTGTTGAAAAATGTCTATATTCAGGTTTCAATAACACTGTTGTGTTTAAATTTTATTTGCTCTTTTTTCTATGTTTGAAATTTGATCAGGTAATAAAACAGTTATTTCATGGTTGCTTGGTGAACAGTCAAAACTGTTGTCCCTCTGTATCAGGGCTGACATTTGGAACTGTCGGCCTCGGGCAACAGTTCCAAAGTCATCCCTGATATCTTGGGACATTAGTTTTAACTGTTCACCGCCCATCCATGAAATAACTGTATACTATTTATGTGTGTTTTAGGCAGAGGAGTATGTGAGTGTTGCAGTGGACAAGATTAACGGACTGCTTGAATCCTTCATGGGCATCAACGATACAGACTTGGGTATGCTACCACATAGTTACTGTAACATATAAGCCCTAAGAAACAAATTCATGTGCATAAGTAAAATATTTTAGGGTTTTCTAATGAGGGAATATACAATTTAATGCAATAGTTTTGACTCTTCAAGCAAAATAAGGCCCTCAGAGGTTTTATTAGGGAGTATATGGCATTACAACTGAATATCTATTTTATTCCTTTTTAATGACTTTAAATGTTTAGGTAAACAAGTTATAGTTCTGCATAATTCAAGAATGCTTTTTTCATGGGGTCTAAATTAAATAGCAACAATTTTGTTTGCCTGCATTATTTATGCTAGAAAATGTTAATCAATATAAAGATTGGTTGTCATGGTTATAAATTGCTTATAAGTGGAGGGGAAGGCGCACTGTGTCAGGTTAGGCCCAGTTTATCACATGAAAATTTACTAGTCCATGGTTATGACAAAACAATCAAATACTAATCAACATGTTACATGTTTATTTTTCTCTCTGGTAGAAACTCTTTCACTATGGTTTTGAACAAGCATGGTCAGTTATTGTCATCAATGCACTGCTTGTTGGCAGATAAAAATGCAATATCCTTGAAAAACAGAATACACCTTCAGTCTCGGTAAACATCACTCTTCTCGGGTGCAAACTTTACTTTAGCCCTAAACTGCCCTTAATATTTATATAATAAAACCCAGTACAGAAACATAACTGGAGTGGGCATTGGTCATGAAATCCTTCTGTTGACATTATCCCCTACCTATGATTTAAGTTGGAATGTTATCAATAACTGACATAAGCATGTGCACTTAATGCTGTTTATGTATACTGTGAACTTTCTCTTTTCTTAGCTCAACAAATCTGGGAGGCTGGACAAAGCAAGGATAACCCACATGACTTTGCCATGGCAATTGATAACTCGGAACTGCAGGATTTCGGATTTACCGATGACTTTGTATTCGATTTGTGGGGAGCTATCTCCGATGCAAAGTCAGGACGTCTCACAAAACCCGATGTTCAAGAATTCAATGAACAGTTTTGAACAGTTTCTTGTGTGTTTTAACTGTTTTTGTAAGTGTCTCTTTCAAAAGAATACTAGTAGTACTGGTATTTGTAATGAACTGCTTATATCATACCAAATTAAGAAAGCAAATGTTATTGTTGATTGCATGCAAGGTATACTTTTCATACTTTTATAGACCCATGTAAATTCTTTAAATGATCATATTTACTTAGTATTAAAGTAACAAGGGGCGTAACTCTCCCATCCTTGTTTGTTTTACTGCTCAAGGTAAACAACTCTTAGTTGTGTTGGTTTTGTTATGTGCCAATCTGTGCTGTTTTGTAATACTTGTGACTGTGATGTAGTTTTGTCTAAAAAAACAACATGATTTTGCTTATGTCAAAAGTCTTGAATGTAATCTTTAAATGTCATTTACAATGATGATGTAATAATTTATGGAAAAAAGACTAGTCATTTAATAACAAACAAGATATAACTGCTACACACTTTATTATATGTGAATATTGATTACATGTGTAACAGTATTGTTGGAAACTTGTCACAATATGACTTTTTGTAACAGAATGAATGCTGAATCCACTAAAAGATTATCAATTTTGTCACGCACTGTGAGATGTATTCTAATTTTGTTACATGTAATATAAAGACTTAGCTTGACACTAAATTGTTATAGCGATCTCAAAAACAATACTAAGTATAAACCTAAACAAATTGTAGAAAAAAGCTATATTTCATGAGAATGTTGTTCTTTATATATTTTTTCTCCCTGGTTGCAAATTCTTTTTTAGTATTGAAATCTAATTCACTTAAAAAAAATTAACTTGACAAATTACAAACTTACACATTCTAGTATTTGACTTATTCTTTGGCCATGCGGTTATTTGAATTTATTAATGCTTGTTTTAAGTAAGTTTATCTCTTAATAGTTATTTTTGAATTGTTAACATGTATTTTTATTGCAAAAAAATATTTACACGTTCAACTTACATTCTTCTTGTTCACATTCCAAATTCATGTATGTATATATGTGCATGATTGCTACAAAATTACATCAAATGTTCACTGCTCTATTACTCATAATATATATAAATATCATTGAGGAAGAAAAGAAATCCTTTCATATTTGGAATATTTGTTGAAAATGTTTCCTTGCAGAATATTTTTGTGAAAGAGACCAATGGTATTAAAATGTGATAATTTTTTTGCCAGGTTTACTTTGTGTTTTTAACTTTATACTGCTTGGGATCATGTTTTCTTGATTTTCCAGTTAATCTATTTTCATAATGTATATGATGTTGATCATCATAGTTCTATTGCATAGGTTTCTCTGTCTGAGTATTTGTATTTGAATCATGTCGTATGCATGGTTGATTTGACTCACTTTAAATGCCTTTGAGACACTCGAGGAAAACCAGGCAAAATGCATGCATGAAAGTATCATTCGGGAACAGCCCATGACTGCACATGCTTCTCTGGGACGACACTTTCCATGTAAGGTTGATTTCTGTTCGGAGGAGACTGGCTTAAGACGAAAAATTCCATCAAAGTAGAAAGTGTGGTCCCTGATTAGCCTGTGTTGATTGCATAGGCTACTCTGGAACGAGACTGAATGTACATGCATTAAGCCAAGTTCACTCTGAGCTCGGCTAATCTATGGTGTTCATGGAACTGTAAAATGAATCTGTTACATATGTGCTTTTTTGACTTTTGGAAATAATGCATATCATCACAGACTCGCTTTCAATGCTTATTCTTTAGGCAAAATCAGGGTTGGGATGGTATAAAACCAAAAATGTTGTCATTGTTTTTCTATGTCTCTATAAAATATATTTCATGAAATGTTATATAAACAGTACATAATGAAGTCATTAAAACATTTGTTGAAACACATGATTTAGTGAATTTCTTAATTATGATATTTAGAATATTTTCATTTTCAATGTTACTCGTGTCATATTTGTATGTTAGCATTGCATGATATGTAGACTATTTATTTTAATGCTGTATTAAATGAGACACCAAATGAACGGCAACAATGGTCATTTATGATATAACGGATTGTGATATTTATTCATTTCATGTGTAGAACTTGACTTGGATTAGTTTGTTAACACAGTGTACGCAATGGCATACACATGGACATACAATTGTAACTCCTATTTTATGTTTGATTTCAAGGAAAATAACTCAAAGTTTTATACTGATAACTCTGACTTGTGAGTTATAAAACAATTAAAGTAACATTAATACTCAAAATCAACGAAAATTCTGTACACTTGTTCGTAAAATAAACTTAACCAATTAAAAATCAGTGTTCCTTATGGCAATTGCCGAAATTTCAACGCCAGATGTGGTCTGGTACAATAGGTGGTTTTAGATACAAAAAGCTTGTTTTTATTATTGTTTTGCATATCTATTCATACGACACATGAACACAAAAATGGTGTTCATGTGTCGTATGAATAGATATATTCGCGGGAATTATTTGTGACCACAAATAAATAAAAACGAGCATTTTGTAATTGAAATTTTGGCTATTGCTATAAGGAACACTGATTGTTAAGGTGTTAACTTTATTTTACGAAATACTTTACGAAATTTTTGTTGATTTTGAGCGTTATAGAGACTTTAAACTGTGAATTTTTAAAATTGAGAAAAACATGCTTTCAAAGTTTTTAAGAAACCGAATTAGTGGGCACATTTGTAGTATTTTTTGTAATGTGAATAATCAATGTTAAGTGTTTTTCTCAGCAAAATCTTCTAATGGTGGATATTTATTGTTTTTGCTCTATCCTTGCTTATTACATTAAGTTCCGGTTGTGAAAATATACTATTTTTTAAAAATTATATTTTTTCAGTTTTGCCTGCATATCTTATTTTTGATAGTTATCATAGGCAAACGTCTTATGTATAGTATTTGTTTTGGCCTGACTGTCTTTGAAAACTGTTGATTTTTACATATAGTTTATTTTAAAATGGTTTATAATTTTCCTAAAATGCCCTGCCCAGCAACTTGTGTAGGGATTGGGTTAATAATCCCGATTTGCCCCCTTCATCTGGTTCAAGTTGGGCAGTCATCTGATTCAAGTAGGGCAGTCATCTGGTTCAAGTAGGGCAGTTGTCAGTTACTGGCATACACGTAAGTATGTGCACTCAGTACTGGTATACCAGCTATCCCAGGAATAGGGTGAGTTGAAAAACTCACTGCAATTATATTACTGAATAGCTGTTGAAAACGGCAAACAATCCAAGTAAAATGTTCACAAACATCTTTTTTTATAGCAAAAACACAATGACAGAGCTTTCTGTCCAAAGTTTGCACCCAAGAAAAATATTGTTTGTACATGTATTTCTTATATTGCCTTTTTTCTGTGTTTTCATCTGTAGATGTTTTACTCTGTGAAAATTTGCGGTTAATTTTTATTTCAATCGACGATGGAATGAGAAACTGTAATTTTTTTGATTGTATAAATATATGTCAGTCCAGATCAAACAGTCTTTGTTGTTCTCATTAAATGGTTCTGATTGCCTCTGTCACGGATCAACATCAATCCAAACTGCATTTGGTTAGTTTTGTCGTATTATGTTAAATATCCGACCATCAATGATGGGGGCATACGGAGTTTATTCTTTCCTTGGGTATGCACGTGTTATTAGTGAGGTATTGTCATAGCAAGCTCGTCTGTCGTCCGCCGGCGTGGTGCTAAAACCTTTACATTGGCTCTAAAATCAAAGTGCTTCCACCTACATGTACAACTTTGAAACTTCCCATGGAGATGCACCTTGATGAGTTCTACACGCCACACCCATTTTGGATCACTAGGTCAAAGGTCAAGGTATTTGTGACCTTAAAAAAATATTCTGACAAGCTTTCATTTATTCAAAACTGCACCCACAGCGGAGCATTGGCATCGTTATGCGGTGCTCTTGTTTTATGTACTTGTTGTTAAGCCTGCTTGATTAAAGGGGCCTTTTCACAGATTTTTGCATGTTTTGAAGTTTGTCATTAAATGCTTTATATTCATTAAATGTAAACATTAAATTTTAAAAGCTCCAGTAAAAAATCAAAAATAAAATTTCAAAAAGGAAAAAAAAAGAAGCCTGCAGCAGGGCTCGAACCAGTGACCCCGGAATCCTGAAGTAAAAACGCAATAGCCAACTGAGCTATCCTGCCAATCATACATAAGATGCGTATTTTATACCTCATATAAGCAATCTTTGTAGTTTCACAAATTTAAATGACAACAACAGAACTCTCCAAAATATTCAATCGTTTCGCGTGGCAACACTTTATAATTTTTAGGTTTTTAAATCGTCAAAAGATGCATATAATGGCTATATTAGACCATGGCAAATGTTCAGTAATACTGTTTCCTCACAAATATCATAGCTAAACCGAAAATTTGCGAATCTGAAACAACTTTTTTCAATTCTGTCAATTTACCAAACCGTGAAAAGATCCCTTTAAAGCTAGATTAAGCAGTCACAATGCCGATCTGGTAAGTATTATGGCTGTTAATCACGGGCGCCACCTCTTTTTTGCTATGCATTAATAAATGAGCCAATGCTACTTCCGAGGTGGCGCTAAGGACAGGATGTTTTGAGATTTCAAACGATTGCATTCAACATATACTAGTTGCAACAGGTACATACACATTGTCTTCTTGCAGATCTAATATATAATTTTGCATTTTTCCAAAAGCCAAAAGTCAATGCCAGGGAGGTGGAGCGGAGGACATGAGGTGGCGCAAATGCACGATATATGAATCATGACATGACTTACATTTGATAGATAAAGTTCCTATTTATTATTTATTTTTATTTGTCAACATAAATACTTAATCCCAAATCTCAACAGAATATATAAACATTCTATAAAGAACAAGATGTAAATATATAAGTAACCAACTCAATTAAGAGGTCAATAATCTGGAAAGCAAATTGTACGATATGAACCAAAATCCAATAACTAAATTTTCAATATCCTAAAAAATATTTTGTCTACAACATAAACAAAATTCACGAACTATTTTTAGCTCACCTGAGCACAACGTGCTCATGGTGAGCTTTTGTGATCGCCTTCTGTCCGTCGTCCTTCGTCAACATTTTGCCTTGTGAACACTCTTAGAGGCCACATTTATTGTGTGATCTTAATGAAACTTGGTCAGAACATTTGTCCCATTGATACCTCGACTGAGTTCGAAACTGTGTCATGCTGGGTCAAAAACTAGGTCACTAGGTCAAAAAATAGAAAAACCTTGTGAACATTGTAGAAGTCACATTTGATGCCCGATCTTCATGTAAGTTTGTCAAAATGTTGTTCTAAATGATATGTTGGTTGAGTTCAAAAATGGTTCCGGTCTGTTGAAAAACATGGCCTCCAGGGGGCGGGGCAGTATTCCTTATATGGCTATAGAGAAACCTTGTGAACACTGTAGGAGTCACAATTTTTGCCCAATCATCATGAAACTTGGTCAAAATATTAGTTTCATTGATATCTCGGACGAGTTCGAAAATGGTCCAGATCGGTGAAAAAACATGGCCGCAAGGGGGCGGGGCAGTTTTCTATATATGTATATAGTGAAAACATTTGAACACTCTAGAAGTCACATTTTTGGTCCAATCTTCATGAAATTTGGTCAGAATATGTGTTTTCTGGATATGACGGTTGATTTTGAAAATGGTTCGGATCGGTAAAAAACATGGCCGCCTGGGGGGGCCTTTTCCTTATATTTATATATTTAAAAAAAAGCTTGTGAACACCCTAGAAGTCTCATTTTTGCCTAATTATCATAAAATTTGTTCTAAACATCGATTTTATAGATATCTCGGACGAGTTCGAAAATGGTCATGATGAGAGGAAAAAAATCCGCCAGGGGGCTGTGCAGTTTTCTCTATAGACCGTTCCATAATCGATAAATTGACCGCCGCCATATTGTCAGTCACGTGACTGTCCGCCATTACACTGCTGCTAACTTGTGCGAGTCTGCGATTCCAAAAGCCAAAGACGTAGAGAATACCCGCTTCACCGTTGTCGGATAAATAAATTACTTAATGAATTAATGTGAGGCGATTCTCACATTTTTGTTGTTTAAATGATTGTTTGAAGTTGAGATTGATTGTTACAAATAAAATGTTTAAAATGCTTTCGTGTATTTGTTTTTGTTTATCTGTAATCAAGTGGTAATCATCGGCGAAAATTTGCTGGTTCAGTCGCTCATACTATGTCTTTGATTAGACTTGTTACTTTTAACGTTTCACAAACAATTCACGCATGTATTGTTGTGTTGATTTTAATAGCCGCAACATCAAGGAGATTATATTTTAATTAATACTTTTACAAGATTCTCGCGCAATTCATTTCCGCTAATTGTTTGTAATTTTTCTCATTTGGTAAAAATGTACATTCCAAAATCATTACATATTATATTAAGTATGATATTATTGATACGCCTTCCATTATTTTTCTTGTTCTAACTGATATCAGAGATAAAAAATTGTGGTTTGGATTTATATTTATTTTTTTAGATGGAATTTTGTCACGTTAAAAAAAACGAGCTTTTTATCATGAGAGAGTAATATTGATCTTGACGACCTGTTATGTGATTATACGGAAGATGAAGAGAATGCGATCTATGTGATATATCTATATTTTCATCTTTGAATCATTTAACAGCTATAAAGCTAAAAATACTAAAATTGTATTTTATAGGTCTTTGAAGTAACGCAAAACATATGGATAACGACACCAAATGTTTAGTCAATTAATCCACACACAAAAACTCCGATAAAAAAACACCTAAATAATATTTCAAAAATATATTATTAAGCGCCAAACGAATTTATCAATACATTTATTTGCAACTTTAAAAACGCGGCATAAGCATCAAATTAAAGATTATCTGAAGACTGAAAGGCCGACAATTTGACACAATAGAGCTCTATGCATAAGCCGTAATATTTTTTTGCAGAAAAGCTTCAATAAATTACAAAAGTAATACATCTAATTATAAAAATACAATTATCAATGGCATGAGGACGCTAGTGTGATAAATAAATGAGTGTTAGAAAGTGTAAGGAGTGCTTTGAAAATAAACATACTACAAAGCCATATTAAAAGCAAAGGACATGACAGTATTTACATGTAATTTTAATTTGATGGGTTTTGTACAATGAATGACGCTATTGAGGAATATTAACATACAACTGAAAAAACACAACTTCATATGATGCAAATTGAACTGTGTACTCATGTTTATTGAAAACTCGTTACTAGTGAGTATGAGTGACACATATCTAACATTTTAACACACATATATTTATATACATATATATTTTTTTTAAATATTTTTTACCTCTGTTTGGTGTCAAATGTAATTTATTGTTTTATGATATCGTTCGTGCATTGCCGTAACATCAAATCTTCATACCGAATGACGTAGTTTTAATTAACCGATACCCGCTAAATACGTTAAATGTTTTATTTTTATATTTTTTAAATACTTTATTTTTTCATAAATTAAACGGGCTAGTATCTTTACGGTGTACAATTTCTGATATTCTATATTGGACATAACTTTTAATTTGTAAAATATGTAACATATCTTATTTACGCAACTGTTAAGTATGTCGGAGGTAAATTATCTTACCAAATGACTGCTTAATACTACCAGGAAGATGAGACATGGTGGCATCATCAATTGTGTTTAATGACCAGATTGTCATCTGCCACCCAGTGTGGTTTATGACACCATGTGGTTAGTTAAGTCTGGACAATATCTGATCAAAACGAGATAATCGGATTATGCAGAACAAAGGGGCAATTTAACACTGGAATGCAAAGACATACACGATTTAAAGATTGATGCAAATAATCAAATGAAAAATATTGCATTTAATTTAATTAAATGCTTTTTTTAATGTGTCAATGTGTTAGTTTTCCAAGACAACCAAGACCATGTAATGACGGCCTTAGAATTTAGAAAGAAATTCATCCGTTGAATAATCGGTGCTCTCTTATATATGTTACCGATTGTAAAGCAGCAGTGTAATGGCGGACGCGGAGAGAATTCAGGGGAGATAATTATGTAATGACTAAATTATGGAACGGTCTATATGTAAATAGTGAAAACATGTGAACAGTCTAGAAGACACATTTTTTGCCCAATTTTCATGAAATTTTGTCAGAACATTTGTTTCCTGGATACGACAGTTGAACTCAAAAATGGTTTGGATCGGTAAAAAAAACATGGCCGCCAGGGAGGATTTATATTGTAAAAAAGCTTGACTGAACACTCTAGTTTCCTGATTTTCTGGCAGTTTGTCTGAGCTTTCCTCTTCCTTCCTGCTGGTTTACCTCTTCCAGACATTTTGTGATGCTTTTGTTATATAACTAAGAAATCTCTGCAGATTAATGTAGATTTTTTAATTTCGATTTTTCTGTAGGTTTAAGCCTTGGAATCCAGTGCCAGAAAGGAAGTGATTTCAGAACTTTCTATTTATAGAATGGGCAGTTACTCTTGCTCAGGAATTTGAGAGAACTCTTTATTCATCTACATACTAGTATACTCAAGATACTCTCCCTTGAAGGGTCCACATTTCTGCTAAAATAAACTGGGTTTTATTGTTTAATACAATAACCCAAATTATCAAAGATTTGTGTTTTAAAACGGAATTAATTTATTTTTAATTGGAAATTTACAGGGTGAGTGAAAAAAGTTCATGTTTGTTTATAAACAAGGCTCTCAGGGTGGTGGTAGTTTTTATGTATGTCTACAGTTGTTTATAGTGAAACATTGTGAACCCTTTACTCACATTTTTAGTTCAATCTGAATGACACTTGCTGAGTGCAAATGTTGTTATCATATCTTGATTTAGTTTACTCAATTAGTTTTAATATTATCATCTTCAAACATGGTGACAATCTTTATGAGCATAATATTTTTTGCTCATGGTGAACTTTCGGGATCACCTTTTGTCAATTGTCTGTCTTCCGTTGTGCGTCGCGAATATTTGCCTTGTTAACACTGTAGCGGCCACATTTATTGTCGGATCTTCATGAAACTTTGTCAAAAGATTTGTCCAATGATATCTTGGACGAGTTCAAAAATGGTTCAGGTCTGTTGAAAAACATGGTCACCATGGGGCCATTTTTTGTTCATTCTTCATTAAACTTGGTTAGAACATTTGTTCCATTGATATCTTTGGCTGCAAAAAACAGGTCATTTCTTTTATTCTTAGGTGAGCGACTTTGGGCCTTTCAGGCCCTCTTGTTTCAATGTTACTTCTTGAAACAAAGTTTTTTTTCATATTCCCATTACTTAATTCACTAAAAGGCACAGGTCAACGAATCTTAAATAGGCTAACATATGTCGTTTGTTCCTACTAGTAACTGTAAAAAATTAGAATAGCTCCGGGTTTCATAATTACTTGTTCTTTTTTAATACTCTAGCTTCTTTCCAGTTTTATAGTTTAATCAATAACAGAAATCTTTAAACTCTCTTTGCAACACATGTTTCACCATAATTATGTAGACTACTTTTTCGAATATATTTCATAATGACTGAATTAAGGAAAAAGATCGAACACCCAGCCTGGAATACGACACAAAAAGTGTATGGTGACTATGGTCGGCACAGAAAATTAAAAACGCTGAAAATGTGCATTTGCGCAACCTTCTGTCATTAGCGCCACCTCCTTGGCTTTGGCTAAATCTCTCTTGAAAAACACCAAATTATGTATTAGATCGACAAGAAGCCAATGTTTTTGTGCATGGAACAACGTATACATGTTCAAAACAATAGTTTGATGTGGTCGCAAATTGACAGTCTTTTTAATTTCTGAGATTTTATGCTTTTATGGTCAAACATAAACCATGGAAATTTGGTCAAGACTGAACATTGTAGAGGGCATGTTTTAAACTTGATAACTGGATAACACGTCGAGCATAAACGACAGCACGAAAGCAAGCAAAACATATATACTTAATATATTTGTTGCTGAAACGCAATAACACTTGATGTCTTCTTATGAACGTCAACTGTTTTCAGTCAAACATTTCATGGTTAATAACTACCGACGAACTGAAAACAATGTCTTGGAGTTTTGAGAAAATAGACTTACACCATTGTATGCGAAGTGTTCTTATTCTTCACCATTAACACGGTATATATGCGTCATTTTGGTTTAATCAAGTGTTTATATGATATGAAATTTTCATATTCAAGTGTGTTATGGTGTTTCTGAATGTGTCACCTTATCAACACAACAATATTGAATAGAAACCAGAAAAGATTCAAGCAGTCAGTTTATACAATCAAAACTAAATTGTTTTCTAAAAAATGTATAACTTGAATAAAATATAGTGTACCGTACATATCCCTTTAGAGTCAGAAGTGCATATTTGTTTAAACGTATTTATTTCAAACAAGAATGCATTTACCCATATATGAAACATGCAACATTTGTATACAAAAAGTTTGATTTGGAAAAGAACGGAAAGCTACGTCTTATAGAGCTCTTCTCCATAAGGGTTATATTCAGTTGCATGTTTTCAAGCAAACATATTTGGTAAAACTGAGATTAGTGTAATATCAGGAGAAGTATTGTAATTAAAGTTAAAACAGTGGCAAGTATAGGATTGCGAAGAAATGTTTAACATGTATACATAAGTGGACAGCTATAGTTCAAATTTATATAACATAAATAATCTATATACATGTGGGAAGCGACTTGGTAAGAAAAAGGAAGTTCTAGAAAAGTTCTGAAGCAAAATAATGTTTCAAATCGATTGCACTTTTAATAGTGTATTTGTGTACTACATCAGCAATATTGGTAGGGTTTGATAGTCATGACTGCTATCTCCAGATAAGATCGTTTCGGCAGAGGGGACGGAATAAACTAATATAGTGTTCAGAGAATCTGCACGGATATTAATATAGAGTTGGCTTTCACGGAAATAATGAAAATGCAACTCCCTTAGTCCGCACCGGCATAGAGGCGATGCGACTACATTACGTATAAAGAGAGGTTCATTTAGCGCACTACAATTGGTTCCAATGTGTGTTTGTAAAATTTGAGAGCGTCTCTCTCCATTAGAAAACAATGGATTTTGAATTGGTCGATCACTTTAGATTTGTTTTTTAAATATTTTTTTTTGTTATTACGACTTTACATGTCTTAATGCTTATTCATGTTTATGCCCATGGTCATTTTATTGTTTTTACCTTTTTTAAATGTCTAACCTCGAATGCAAGTTCCGGATGGGAATAGATTCGGTCTAATAAAGGGAATTTGAGCTCAAATTTAGTGATGCTTTTAATGAAGTATTAATTCTCTAGAAAATTACGGGAATACGAAGTAGCTTTAGATTCGCAAGGTGGCCTTACTTTTTATACAAGGTAAGCATTAATATTACTATATATAATAATTAGGGATGTCAACGAATAACCGAATATCCGAATATTCGGTCCCGGACCGAATATTCGGATACTGTTTTCCGAATCGAATATTCGGAAGAAAATATAAAAAATCGAGTAATTTCAAAGACTTTGTATTCGTAAAATTTGCTTGAAACATTGTCAAAAAAGTTGTTCCTCGTGTCATAATGTTTATTCCGGTTGGCGCGATAATGCGTCGCTATGGTGATGACAGTATACCGGTCATAAATCCCGCTAACAAAGCCAGACACTTTGTGTCAAAATTATGATAGGTGCAAATCGCGTCGGCAATCAAAACACCGACCTGCACTTGATCCAATGACTCGAATTACATTTACAATTATCAAAGATTAAATTAGTAAAGGAAAAGCCAACTTTGTGTAAAAAACAAATAAGACCGTATGGCAATTAAAACACCGACCCGTCTTGATCTAATAACTCGAATTACATTTAAAATGATCAAAGATTAAATGAGTAAAGAAAGAGCCGACTTGGTGTGAAAAACAAAACAGATCGTATGGTTATAATCACGTTGTCCAATCAAAAAAGCTTTTAGAAAATAATTTACTCAACCTCTAATGAGTATTTGCGTATCGTATTGTCCAAACTTTAATTAATTACTCAATATTCAATCAGGTATTATACTTAAAGAAATGTTTTTGGTATTGCACCCTCATTTAATTGAAAATATTATAATTTCTACACGCATAAAGTAAATATCTGTCCAAGCAAAATACCACCTACGCCTTCCGCTGCTTGGAAGTATTTCACGACATCATCCGATAAGAAGTCGCCGATCCAAGTGTCTTTTAAACGTGTCAACTTTAAAAGACTGACTGTTTAGTCTGTTAAACAGGTTCAAAGTGTGTTGTGGCTATGTAAATAAGACGTTTAAGTTCAGCTTTAATTATATGTAGATCTAACTGTTTTGTCATGTAATTATTTTGTCGTCATGTAATATTATGTTTCTCGTTCTATTGTTGATGTACGATATTAATAGTTTAAAAACAGTTTTTGTCATTCAATTTTAACAATAAAAAGTAATCAACAAAATCAGCTTCGAATTAGCGACGGCAACGCTGTGTCAATATTTAGTCACTTCCGGTGAACTTCCGGTAAAAACGAAAGTAGAATTCATGGAGAAATGGTACGGTAAACAAAGTTGACTTTTTTCCAACAGGATGTTGACCGAATATCCGAATATTCGTTCGGAAGGGTGACCGAATATTCGAATACCGAAATCGGTATTCGTTGCCATCCCTAATAATAATATAATCTAATTTTTAATTTGAGCAATCAATTACAGACTTGTTAACATCTGCAAATATTTAGTTCCTTATTTCACTAGCACTTGTATATTATTGTTTGTTTTTGATAAGAACGTATCGAGTTATGTTGAATTACAATATTAACATGTTTTGTCGCATATTTGTTCATCAAAACGATGCTTTTTGACCTCAAGCATTTTATCCATAAGAACTGCATTATGTGCGAACGTTCTTCTATCAAGTGATTTCACGCGGTCTCTATACGCAAGACTCCAAAAGGAACCACGACTCAAGAAAAACAAGCCATATATACCTCAATGTAAAAACTGTTATAAATTTCAAGCTTAAATCCGTTGAGAATATGTTCAAAGCACAAAAGATGCTGTGTTTTTACATCGTTTTGTTCTTGTTTACAATGGAGGAGCCATAAACAGTATGCCCTTTCTGCAAAACAAATTAAAAATATATGTTTTCTTTTTTTTAACTGAAAATAGTTATTAGATTTATTTTTAAACAATATATGACCAAAAATAAAAATAAAACATAATAATTTTGATGCATTCGTAACCACATGTACATTCCTTATTTTCCAACACATTTGATTACATGGTAACAAATACATAAAGAAATACATATGAAACACAGCTAAAGTCATATGTTATCTATGCAATTATAGACAGTGACATATATAGCAATTATCATAGTAAACTGGAAAAAAATTCTATACCTCTGCTAAACAAGAAAGAAAGATTTCAACATACGAAACAGAATTTAAAGCTAATTCTGAATGTCTTAGTGCACGTTTTTTTTATTGAAATATTCTATAAAACATATGCATTTCCTCTATATATTATACTTTTATGGGTGTAAATATTACTTTTGTTGATAAGCAAGATTACAGGCTGTATTGTCTTTGTTGGAGATTACATAAAAAATCAAAACAAGGAAAAGACAAAAGACATTTAAAGTTAGCAAACTTAATGCAAACTGAAAAAAGCTGTACATATCAGGCAGTTTCATGTAATTTTGTGTTGGAAAAACATTAAAAAAAAATTAAAAAAAAGAGTAAAATTAAACATTAAACTGGACAAACACACACACATTATCATTTACATCACCCTCCACCTTTTTATATGATCAAACTATGTACTTTAAATGTAAAAGGGCTAAACAACAAAGATAAACGCATAAAAATCTTCAAATGGTTAGACGAAAAAAAATATAATGTATGCTTATTACAAGAAAGTCACTTGACACATACTTTAGCACAAACCTTAAAAGATGAATGGGACGGGGACATCTACCTCAGTGGACAATATACTAATAAACAAGGCATTGCCTTTCTGATAAAAAGTAACATAGGGATCACAGTTGATAACCTTAACGAAATAATAATTGGCAGAATAGCAAGTATAGATATCAAAATACATGAAACACAACTAACAATAATCAACGTTTACGGTCCTAACTTAGATGATTCCACATTTTACGAAACATTACAATCCTTTATAATTAATAACCAAGATAAAAATATTATAATCGGTGGTGATTTCAATACTGTCCTGAACCCACTACTAGATAAAAAGAATGGAAATCTTTATACTCATCCTAAAAATAGAAACATTTTAAATAACATAATTGAAAACTACAATATGATAGATATCTGGCGTACAGTATACCCAAACGAAAGCAAATTCACCTGGCACTCAAACACAAAACCAACAATATTTTGTAGATTAGACTATTTTTTAATATCTGAATCTCTTTGCAACATTATTGATACATGTAATATAAAACCAGGATTTATGACTGACCACTCTCTAGTTGAACTTAAACTACACAATATACAACCTGAAAGAGGCCCAGGATACTTTAAACTTAACAACAGCATCTTATTGGATACACAATATCAAACACAAATAAAACAGGAAATATTAAATACAGTTCAAAATAATAAAGATGCAAACCCAAACACCTTATGGGAAGTAATTAAAGGAAATATCCGTAACACAACAATTAGATACACATCATTTAAACAAAAAGAAACACACAAACTTGAAACTGAAACCATCAAAACTATTGAAACACTTGAAAAACAATTGCATCAAACAAACACAAATGATACCACCAACATTGAAAATGAAATAGCATTAAAAAAACAAATATTAGATGGAATCTATCATACACGTCTCAATGGAATAATATTAAGAGCGCGTGCACAGCATGTTGAACACAATGAAAAAAATACAAAATATTTCGCAAACATTGAAAAACGTAGAAGTGAACAAAAAACTGTACACAAATTAGTAGTCAATGGCAAAGATATAACAAACATAACTCAAATACTAGAAGAACAACGTTTATTTTTCGAAACCCTCTATAAACGAAAAAATGTTGAAAATAACACCCTTTTCAAAAATACACATCACGCTTTAAACCAAGAGGAAAAACAACTATGCGACGGATTGCTTAATGAATATGAATGTGGATTAGCCCTAAAAGAAATGCAAAATAACAAAAGCCCAGGATCTGATGGCATCACAATCGAATTTTATAAAATATTCTGGAATGATATAAAAACACATCTAATTAATTCACTTAACTATTCATATAACAACGAAAACTTAACTACGCTACAAAAACAAGGTATTATATCACTTATTCCAAAACCTGGAAAAAACTTAGAATCCTTATCAAACTGGCGCCCGATTAGTTTACTAAACAATGATTATAAAATTGCAACTAAAAGTATAGCAAATAGAATTAAAAAAATATTACCATCAATCATTTCAAAATCTCAATCTGGTTTCATAAAAGGACGTTACATTGGTGAAAACGTTCGTCTTATCCAAGAATGCATAAACTATTTCAACAATTCAAACAATCCTGGTCTAATATTCTTTGCAGACTTTGAAAAGGCATTCGACTCGCTTGATCATTCATTTATGTTCTCTTGCTTAGAAAATATGAACTTTGGTGAAAGTCTTATTCAATGGGTTAAACTATTCTATACCGATATTAACAGTATAATCATTAACAATGGTTTCTTTTCAAACAGTTTTAACATCGAACGAGGGGTTCGACAAGGATGTCCACTCTCATCATCGCTATTTATTATTTGCATCGAGTATCTATCACATCACATCCAATCAAATAAACACATAAAAGGCATATCACTAGAACCTGATGAAGATATCAAGCAGTCCCTATTTGCTGACGATGCAACCTATTTTTTAAACGACAATTACGATTCTTTCCATAACCTTATAGAGTCACTAACCCTTTACGGAGAGACATCGGGTCTTAAACTAAACAAAAGCAAATGTACTGTGCTACGAGTAGGTAAATTAAAACAAAGTAATGTCCTATATAAAAAAGAAATGAAATTTAATTGGACATCCGATGAAGCCACAACATTAGGAATTACTTTCACAAATAATGAAAAGGATACAGTTCTTAAAAACATACTACCTAAATTACAGAATTTTAAAAACTGCTTAAAATCATGGCATCACCGTAAACTTACACTAATCGGAAAAAACACAGTATTGAAAACGTTTGCACTTCCTAAATTAATTTATGTATTAACAGTTCTCCCAAATCCACCAAATGCTGTTATTTACGATATAAAATCAGCAATATTTAATTTCATATGGGACGGTAAGCCTGATAAAATAAAACGAACTCAGTTAATTCAATCTGTAGAAAATGGAGGTATCCAATTAACAAACATTGACTCATTCTTGAATGCAATCAAATGCAGCTGGGTTAAAAGATACCTAGATAATACCAAAACGAGTAAATGGAAATTATTCTACCAGAAAATCCTAAAAAAATATGGTGACTCCTTACTCTTTGAATGTAACATCAGCAATACTATCTTACAGGAAATTGCAAACGAAAACATATTTCTGCCTGATGTTCTATCAGCATGGAGTGATGTCACTCATAACTTAGAAACCCAAACCAGCAGTAAAACTATTTTATGGAACAATAAAAACATAACTTCAAACAATAAGACGTTTTTCTATAAAGATTGGTTTGAACGAAGCATTAAATATGTCGACCAATTATATGACTACAGAATTAAGGATTTCTACTCTTTTGATGATATATGCTACATATACGGAATACCGTCAAATCATTTTCTGAAGTACTACACACTAATCAAAAGCATACCCATACATATTAAATCTGAAATCAATACAAATAATACACCATGTACTCAAACAACATTCGTAGAAAACATACTTGGAAGAAAAAACAAAACGAATAAAATATTTTACACACTACAAATTAAAAACCCTACAGAAAACTCCAAAACCCAAAATAAATGGCAAGTCCTTTTCGGAGAACATGAACTTAATTGGAAACAAATATTTACAATGTCATATAAATCAACTATTGAAAGCACACTGAGAAATTTTCAATATAAATACATCCATAGAATTATAGCTACAAATAAATATCTCTTTAAATGCAAATTATCTAACTCAAATCTGTGTGACTTCTGCGGTGAAAACATCGAAACTATAGAACATCTTTTTTGGGAGTGCAAACACATCCAGCCTATCTGGAATCAATTAGTATCTTTTCTTGAACAACAGCAACTAAACGTTAAACTATCTTTCTTAAATGTAAGTTTCGGAATTTACTCATTGAAATCAACAGACTATAATAATATTGTGAATTTTATTCTTATATTGATGAAATATTTTATCTTTAACATGAAGTACAAAAAACAAGTACCAAATTTTAATTGTTTTGTCCATAGTCTTAAACTTAAAATCCAGATTGAGAAAGAAATAGCCCTCAGTAATGACACATTACAAATCTTTGAACAAAAATGGAATCGGATTAAATTCTCATAATGTTTGTCCACTTATATACATTTCACTCTAATGTTAGTTTATCTTTCTAAAATATTTTTTGTATATTTTTTCTTATAAGATCATTGTGAATATACAAAAAACACACAAGTCCAGTATACTTTCTTCCGAATTTACACAACTCATCATTTTTCATAACTATTCTTCTGTTTTTCTTTTCTTTTTTCTTAAAAAAAATTATATATATTAGCATATCTTGTATAACATGTCTGAACTTTATTGCTTTGTACAATCACTCTGTTGTTTAATCATATACATGTATATATTGTATGTATTATATTGAATAAAAAAATAAATAAATAAACATTTTCAAGTATGTATACATCATTAAAGTATGTATAAATTGTAATAAGCACATATTATATGCATCTTCAGGCATAGAAAAGACATTATAGGTACTTGTAAAAAAAAAAACATTTTCCAGGATGTAAACATATGTAATAAGCAAATAAAATTGCACATTCAGATGAAAAAAGGCATAGAAAAACAATAATATGTGCACGTAATTGTCATTTATGACACAATGGTGCTACCTTTAATTTCTTTTTAGATAACAACTTGTTTCTTTGAGTTAAAAATAGTATTTGTACAAAGTTGTATAGAACTACAATACTCATTGCATTTAAATACTTAGTTTGTTCTACAACGATAGTGAACAATTCCCATTTATTGACAAAATATCCTGAATTCTTTTTTAATTGATATTTCTCTTAAGTTATCATATTCATACTTTATGTATTTATTTGGCTTCAGTAATGTATGGAATGACATTATTCATTTTACACTTGTATAAGTATAGTTTAATAAACAAAATACAGTAACATTATTTATGGCTCTAGCTGACTTTGTTAAATACCCAAGGAGAATTTTTTTCTTATTCATGAATAGAAACTATTGTTCTGGTAATATCTCATCAATTAATGTTTTTGATATCTGACATTCCCAAAATAAATGTTCTAAATTTTCCTAACTTTGTTTGCAAAAAGACGATAATGTATCACCAGTTATTTTCATTTTGGAAAAAAAAGTTTAATCATGTGTTAGGTAGGACAAGGTAAACAATTTTTTTTTTCAATTTTTCTTATTTCCCTTATCACCCCTATATAATTAATGAAATTTATTTTCAAATTGTAAATTTCACTTAATTCATCAACAGAAATAAAAGTTCCATTTTCGAATATATCTGTATATATGAAGTCTAGCATCAAACCATGACTTAAAGAAAAAAACTTTTATTTCCTATCAATATATTTGGATTATAAAAAGTGGATAATACATCAATTCTTCTGCTTTTACATCTAATTTACTGCAATAAAATCAGCAAACATCTACCCCAAAATGGTTTGAAATTCTGTTAGATATATTTAAGTAATAATGATAACTGCAATTAATAAGTTTACAGATTTCAACGTACAGTTTTGTGATTTCTACCCAATTTTGTCTAAAGGATTGGGTTTGTTTTGCAACCAGGTAAGTTTCAATGCTAGAATAAATGCATCCAAATTTATCATTTTTAAACCTCCATCACTATATTCTTTTACTATTGTTGCAAACTTTATTTTACTATGCCCGTCCAAAATAAAGTCAGAGCAGAAGATTGTTCCGAATTTAAAACGGTATTGGGTGGGTTAGGCAGTGATATGAATAAGTAATTGAATAATTACAAAATAAATTTTTTTCCCCAATTTTCAGGATATTTTCCATGATAACAATTTTTGTGTGTAATTTATTTGAACCATTTTTGACACGTCAACATGGAAATTTAGTCCAAGGAGTTTAAAGCTGTGTTTGATCCAGTTTAATTTTCTTTTTATGGTATTATAACTATATTTTTGCTTGCCAAATCATACAACATTTGTTTTATCAAACGTACATTAAAACATCAAATATTTGAAAAATCTTGTATAACATTTAGTGTTTCATTTAACGATTGTTCGGTACCGTCTAATAAAATAGTAGCATCGTCCGCAAACTGGGACAATTAATGTTCAATTCCATGTATTGTTATGCCTTTTATATTTTTGTTATCTATCAAGACCAGTGACAAAACTACAGCGCAGAGGATAAAAACATAACACATAAGGGGATCTCCTTTTCTGCAGCCCATTTCAAAAGGTAAACATTAGACAAGTAACCACACTGAGAATCAGCCGACTTAGAATCTATATATAAAATCCGAGACATGCGCTTTATGTCTGGACCAAAATTGAAGAAAGAATGTGTATTTTGTACAAAAGACCACGACAATGACAATGACTCGAAGGCCTTTTCAAATGCTATTAGACTCGGGATCTCATTTGCTTCAGTAAAATGCATAATAACATAAATTAACATTGTATTGTCCCCTATGTATCTTCCTTTAATGCAACCAGTCTTAATGAATTACTTGTCCATAAAGTCTATTAGCTATAACTCCACAGGCAATTTTATAAACGGTATTTAAAAGAGTAATAGGGCGCCATTTTGTATATAAAGCCTTGATTCATCATACTATGGAATACAGGTTATTATACCTTTAGTTTGTGTTATAGATAAATTTCCACAATTGAAAGCTTCATTTAAGGATCTTACAACAAAGGTACCAACTGCCCGGGCTTTTATTATTCGACATACATGCATTTTTTTTAAAATCTATTTAAGCTTCATCTAAAGTTATGATTCCTTCAATTGAAATTGACTCATGCTGGTTTAATTATGGACAATTAATTCCTTTTACATAGTTATTAAAGTATTAACTACATGTATAACAGACATTTTTTGCTTATATAGAGACTGATAATAAGATGCTATTGTATTTAGTATACATGTTTGGTAAGTTAGTTCACTGCAATCTTCATTTTTTAGTTTATATATTAAATTTTGTTTTTGAATTGTTTTGTCTATGCTGCAAAAATATGTAGAAGTACATTCTTGTTGCAAACACAATGGCGGTTTACTGGAAGTTTCAGTAACTTTCAATCAGCTAAAATAAGCTTAGAAATATATTTAAAAAAAACCCATACATTTCCATTAAGTTACAAGCAGTTGATCATATAAATATGGATTTATTAGAAAAATGCCTACCAAATGGAGAACGTATGAACAGATTTTAAGCATAAATACGGTCTCAGAATGGGCAAGGTTATATCAGGACGCAGCACTGCAATTGTAATCTGGACACTTGGGAGGGCAGAAAGAAAATTCATTGTGTGCATGTAGTGAGGCTGAAACTGGATCATTTGCATCAGCAAATACTGCTATTAAGTAATGTCAATATGTTATGAAACGACGAGAATATATTAAAAGGACTCGGCGGGGCATCGGAACGACATGGCGAGGCATCAGAATGGCAGGGCGGGGCGCCCATCCATTTAGGCTTAACTGTAGTAAAGTCTGTTACAAAACGTTTTGTTTGCGCCTGACTGGAAACGTGAACATAAATCTAACATCCTGTTCGTTATAGCGTCCTTCACACAGAAATGCACATGCAATACCGGTACATTATATACTTGCCGGTTTTTACTTCCTAAAGGACTTATGGACCTATTTTTAGCTATTGAAATTGTAGTTTCATAGATTATTTTTGTTCATTTTTAATTCTTCGTATTCGTGTCAAAACAGTAGTTTTTAATTACTCTTTTAGTGTTGTATAATTCAAAGTGTTACGTTATAATGCATTTACTACAAACACAACAACACCACCACTCATACACGCTTCTAAATTAACATATCGAAATTACGTTGTATGTACATCGGTACATTTGTATAACATTATAGTAGATATAATTTATGATACTGGAATGTTTTTGTTACTAAAACTATCTTAAATGGAACGTATTAGCTATCGTAGTTACATTTGACTGTAAGTACATATTTACAATATTTTGATACTAAATGTCAAATGCTGATTGTTGCATATACTGTACCTTATCTATCCGAAATCCACGGTAAACAACAAGTGTACGTTTACTAATCTTCTGCCAACTTCGACCTTAACTGTGGTGAAACTACTTTCTATGCAGTTACTTATTTGAACAGAATCTATTTTGGAATCATAATTGAGACTTTAATTGAGATTTAATCAGAAAATGTATTTACAGAGAACATGTTTTTATTAAAATATGCATGAAGGTGAATAACATAAACCAGTTAAAGAGATAACATAATGCAAATGTAATTGTGTTTGAATTAGAATAAATATCATACAATCATTAAGTACAATCACGTAAGGAGATATTTCGTGTAAGAGGAAAAGGTCGCTGTCCCAGTTGTTTTAATTGTTGTCATTATCATCGATGTGGCTGTGTTCATTTATTTTTTTGCATCTGTAATGATTAAAACAGCATTTAAAAATTTGAAAATAAAAGAAGAAGAATAATTAGAAGTACATTACAAATGTACCTTATAAAATGTTTAAGGTGTTTTGTTGACTTAGACATGCGATTCAAAAAGCAGATTTTAATTTAAAATCGAGTTTTTTCTTGATGTTATTCAAAAGCGAACAATTATTGTGCTTTCAGCGCTTTGATTACATGTAACAGTCTACCGTTATTAAATGACTGCATTTATATCCCGCCATAAACAGGATGATTGACAAATAGATGCAACTCTCCTACAATTCATAATTATTATTATGGAGCACAACAATTAGGTAAACATAGGAACGAAACTCAATCATGTGTATCCATTCTTTCTAAATTGTAAATATTTTCGCCTGTCTCTTATGTGAAGCTGTTAGCATATTAAATATTTACAACAACACAACAAGGCAACTCATTTAAAAGAAACACACACACACACAACATTTACGTGCACGACTCTAAGCTTGTGTAAATGTATTGTCTTGTTTTTTGCCTCGTTAATGTTTAACATTAGTGTTTAAAGGGCCCTTTTCACGTTTCGGTAAATTGACAAAATTAAAAGAAATTGTGTCAGATTCGCAAATTTTCGTTGAAGCTATGATATTTATGAGGATAAAATAATACTGAACAATTACCATGCTTTGTAATATCCATTATATGCATCTTTTGACGATTTAAAAACCTGAATATAATAAAGCGTTGCAACGCGAAACGATTAAATAATTTGGAGGGTTTTGTTGTTGTCGTTATATTTTGTGATACTACGAAAATTGCTTATATATAGTATAAAAATCATCACTCATAGTATTAGCGCGGATGGCTGAGTGGTCTAAACGTTGGTTCGAGCCGTTTAGGGTGACTTTTTTCTTTAATTTTATTCTTGTTTTTTACTGGAGCTTTTTAGATCCAATGTTTACATTTATCAAAATAAATTATTCAATGGCAAACTTCAATACATGCCGCAATCTGTGATAAGGCCCCTTTAAGAGTTGATTAATGATACAAGTATATAAACCGCTTTCAAATATTTGATACAATCTTGTACATTAAGAAAGAGGATTGATGAGCAAAAAAAGTGACTAAAAAGATTTAATCGTACGAATCGTGTTAATTGTTGTGAGTGGAGATTTGTTATCAACATAGCATGGACACGTGGACTTGTGGTAAGTAGATTAATAGTTTAATAAACATGTATTACCGCTTCGAAATTTTCTTTTACCGATGGTTTTAACTTACATCTTTTAAGCATTGACTAGAATCACCTAGCAACTTTGCACATACAGCGAAAAATACATGAGTATTTATTGGACGATTAGAACAAATAAGAACCAATAACGTGGAATGGAAAAAAAAGCTATTCATGGAAACAAGATGGGCTGATCCCACTAAATACATGTACAATTAATACTGTATAATACTGTATCAATACCATAGTGAAATACTTAAACGAATAACACTGATAGAGAAAAAAGTGTGAATTCAAGAACATAAGGTTCGTTAATTTTGAGTTAACAATCCTATATAATCATTTATAACATTTTGTTTAATTTTCGAAGAAGAAGCATGCGAGTCGATATTGGCACTTTTTGTCAACAGTGACAACACAAATATTTTTCTCTACAATGAGACACATATTGTGTGCTTGAAAAACAAATAGTATTATTCGATATGTCATTTTACGTGCATTATTAAAAACAATAATAGAATATCAGTCTGCTATTACCATAAAAGTTATTACAGATAACTGTCCTTCCCAATTAAACGGTAAATTGATATGCATTTATTTAATGAACACCTGTTATATGTAATTAGTAACAGGATCGGCCATTGTCGTTATTATGGCTTTTGCAGTAGATTTTTTGTATGGACATTCAACTCGCAACTTCAACTAAATACTTCATATTATATATAACGTTTAATTGTCTGAAATAAGGAATTAATACAAGCATAATTGTGTAAAAATTTAGGTAACAACATTGTTGCAATATCACATATACTGTGAAACCATTTATTTTCGACAGCACAAAATTTCGTCATTTTTATAAAAATGACGATTTCGTCAGCACTTAAATTCGCCGATTTCTGATTTTGAATTTAAAAAAAAATGCGTCAGTCAATATCCGATTGGTGTGTAGTACATATTCGCGATCAATCGCAGTTGCGAAAAATCGTGGTACGAATGCGGGAACACACTTGAGAATCACTGCAGGAGGTGGGGCCTGTTTGTCACATGCCAATTAACTAGTCTTTTGTTATCAAGGGACATTAATGGACCCTCTTAATGAATGCCATTCACACGTTCATTGTTATGATTAACGGACAAGTAGGATCGAATAACCGTCAACGAGTGTTTGTAACAACGAAGCCAATTTCCAATTAGTCTTATTCTATTAATTGCCATACTAAAATATTCTTTATTAATTTGTGATAAATACGCATATTGATCACACATCGTCATCTTTTCATTTGGTTTATTGTCTTTCATCGACATTCGCTGCGTGATGGCTAATATGCAACACCCCTGAAAACACAATGCACCTAATGGGTAATAACGTTATAAACAATAAGCGCTAATTCATTACCATTCTACATAAACGAAGTCAACGCATTCGATACAGCTGTACTGCACACGCGTTTTAAAGAAGTGTAACGTGTCAGTTAAGTACCTTGTGTAATCTACATCCCTTTGTGTGAAAACCAGATTAATCTTGATTACGAAACAGCAGTGAATGTGTGCATGGATTATGTTGGAATTTAATGCCTCATGTCTACGGTAAAGTTTTAAAATATTGTTCAACTTAGTGTTTGTTTTTGTTCAAACAAAGAGCATGATTGTTCGTTAGGATCTTAAATTCGCCGATCGGTCGACTGACGAAATTTATGAAAATTAATGCCTGACGATTAATAATGGTTTCACAGTATATGTATTTCTTAAGGGAATAAAGCTATCAATAGTCGTTTTGTCTCATTATTATGTTTCGTTTCCCATTTAATTATTGAATGTGTTTTATGTTATCTCCCCAACAAAATACATGCAGATCGTGTATTTATGTAGTAAATTTTGTACCACTTAACACTTATGTAAACCATAATAAGGCGTCGTAATCGCTGTCCAAAAATTAAATGGATTAAAAACAGAAACAGGTAGGGTGTGTAAATGAAGCAGTTAACTTATATTATCAACAACTATTAACAATGCATACTTAGTTTACTTGTATTCGCGACATGTGTATGTCTGATAAAACATGGCGTATGCAAACGTAAATATTAATTAATATTACATTTTGTATCTTACACCAATGCATTTTTTCGAATGACAGTATTGTTTGATGGCTATACGTGTACACTCGTAACAGGTAAAAAGCTTGTTTATGTCCAGTATTCCGACCAACCCTAAATGAATATGACGACCCTACACTTATTTTTGTGTTCAATGGTGAATTTTCGATTTTGTTTGCAACGTTTGGTCATTTAGTAAAATTACCAGTTTCTTATAAAGAACGATATGTATGAAGAGATAAAGAACGATATGTATGAAGAGATTTGAGGTCATTTTTATTCGGCTGAAACTTTTTTGCAATAAACATTACACACATCCAGTAAGCAATATGTCATGCACTGCTTTCTATTTTATTTTCTGTGTACAAAGGCATTTAACTTGTCAAATCGAGTGTATGTTTTAATTAATCATATAAATTAGTTTGCATAGTACAGGAAGCCAGCAGTAATCATTT